>NC_134435.1:14137144-14441498 GCF_030867145.1 Opisthocomus hoazin
GCTAGCTCTTTCTGGCTGCGAGCTATTTGCAGACGTTCGCATTTTCAGAGCAGGGCTGCCGGAGGCGCCCAGCACGGACCACCTAAGCTACGTTTGAAGTTTGAGGGGTCAAGACAAGCAAGCAGCCCCAGTCTCTGTGCCTCTGTGCGAGCAGTGCCATGGGCAGATGAGGCTGAGCAACAGCTTTCCAGGCTAGCTATTTCTGCCTGCGACCTATCTGCAGACGTTCGCATTTTCGGAGTAGGGCTGCCGGAGGCGCCCAGCACAGACCACCTAAGCTACATTTTAAGTTTGAGGGGACAAGACAAGCAAGCAGCCCCAGTCTCTGTGCCTCTGTGCGAGCAGTGCCATGGGCAGATGAGGCTGAGCAACAGCTTTCCAGGCTAGCTCTTTCTGCCTGCGAGCTATCTGCAGACGTTCGCATTTTCGGAGCAGGGCTGCCGGAAGCGCCCGGCACGGAGCACCTAAGCTACGTTTGAAGTTTGAGGGGACAAGACAAGCAAGCAGCCCCAGTCTCTGTGCCTCTGTGCGAGCAGTGCCATGGGCAGATGAGGCTGAGCAACAGCTTTCCAGGCTAGCTCTTTCTGCCTGCGAGCTATCTGCAGACGTTCGCATTTTCAGACCAGGTCTGCCGGAAGCGCCCGGCACAAACAGCCAAAAGATACTTTTGAAGTTTGAGGGGGCAAGACAAGCAAGCAGCCCCAGTCTCTGTGCCTCTGTGCGAGCAGTGCCATGGGCAGATGAGGCTGAGCAACAGCTTTCCAGGCTAGCTCTTTCTGCCTGCGAGCTATCTGCAGACGTTCGCATTTTCGGAGCAGCGCTGCCGCAAGCACCCAGCACAGACCACCTAAGCTACGTTTGAAGTTTGAGGGGACAAGACAAGCAAGCAGCCCCAGTCTCTGTGCCTCTGTGCGAGCAGTGCCATGGGCAGATGAGGCTGAGCAACAGCTTTCCAGGCTAGCTCTTTCTGCCTGCGAGCTATCTGCAGACGTTCGCATTTTTGGAGCAGGGCTAGCGGAGGCGCCCGGCACAGACCACCTAAGCTACGTTTGAAGTTTGAGGGGACAAGAGAAGCAAGCTGCCCCAGTCTCTGTGCCTCTGTGCGAGCAGTGCCATGGGCAGATGAGGCTGAGCAACAGCTTTCCAGGCTAGCTCTTTCTGGCTGCGAGCTATTTGCAGACGTTTGCATTTTCAGAGCAGGGCTGCCGGAGGCGCCCAGCACGGACCACCTAAGCTACGTTTGAAGTTTGAGGGGTCAAGACAAGCAAGCAGCCCCAGTCTCTGTGCCTCTGTGCGAGCAGTGCCATGGGCAGATGAGGCTGAGCAGCAGCTTTCCAGGCTAGCTATTTCTGCCTGCGAGCTATCTGCAGACGTTTGCATTTTCAGAGCAGGGCTGCCGGAAGCGCCCGGCACGGACCACCTAAGCTACATTTGAAGTTTGAGGGGACAAGACAAGCAAGCAGCCCCAGTCCCTGTGCCTCTGTGCGAGCAGTGCCACGGGCAGATGAGGCTGAGCAACAGCTTTCCAGGCTAGCTCTTTCTGGCTGCGAGCTATCTGCAGACGTTCGCATTTTCGGAGCAGGGCTGCCGGAGGCTCGCGAGACGGACCACCTAAGCTACATTTGAAGTTTAAGGGGGCAAGACAAGCAAGCAGCCCCAGTCTCTGTGCCTCTGTGCGAGCAGTGCCATGGGCAGCTGAGGCTGAGCAACAGCTTTCCAGGCTAGCACTTTCTGGCTGCGAGCTATCTGCAGACGTTCGCATTTTCGGAGCAGGGCTGCCGGAGGCGCCCAGCACAGACCACCTAAGCTACGTTTGAAGTTTGAGGGGACAAGACAAGCAAGCAGCCCCAGTCTCTGTGCCTCTGTGCGAGCAGTGCCATGGGCAGATGAGGCTGAGCAACAGCTTTCCAGGCTAGCTCTTTCTGCCTGCGAGCTATCTGCAGACGTTTGCATTTTCGGAGTAGGGCTGCCGGAGGCGCCCAGCACAGACCACCTAAGATACATTTGAAGTTTGAGGGGACAAGACAAGCAAGCAGCCCCAGTCTCTGTGCCTCTGTGCGAGCAGTGCCATGGGCAGATGAGGCTGAGCAACAGCTTTCCAGGCTAGCTCTTTCTGGCTGCGAGCTATTTGCAGACGTTCGCATTTTCAGAGCAGGGCTGCCGGAGGCGCCCAGCACGGACCACCTAAGCTACGTTTGAAGTTTGAGGGGTCAAGACAAGCAAGCAGCCCCAGTCTCTGTGCCTCTGTGCGAGCAGTGCCATGGGCAGATGAGGCTGAGCAACAGCTTTCCAGGCTAGCTATTTCTGCCTGCGACCTATCTGCAGACGTTCGCATTTTCGGAGTAGGGCTGCCGGAGGCGCCCAGCACAGACCACCTAAGCTACATTTTAAGTTTGAGGGGACAAGACAAGCAAGCAGCCCCAGTCTCTGTGCCTCTGTGCGAGCAGTGCCATGGGCAGATGAGGCTGAGCAACAGCTTTCCAGGCTAGCTCTTTCTGCCTGCGAGCTATCTGCAGACGTTCGCATTTTCGGAGCAGGGCTGCCGGAAGCGCCCGGCACGGAGCACCTAAGCTACGTTTGAAGTTTGAGGGGACAAGACAAGCAAGCAGCCCCAGTCTCTGTGCCTCTGTGCGAGCAGTGCCATGGGCAGATGAGGCTGAGCAACAGCTTTCCAGGCTAGCTCTTTCTGCCTGCGAGCTATCTGCAGACGTTCGCATTTTCAGACCAGGTCTGCCGGAAGCGCCCGGCACAAACAGCCAAAAGATACTTTTGAAGTTTGAGGGGGCAAGACAAGCAAGCAGCCCCAGTCTCTGTGCCTCTGTGCGAGCAGTGCCATGGGCAGATGAGGCTGAGCAACAGCTTTCCAGGCTAGCTCTTTCTGCCTGCGAGCTATCTGCAGACGTTCGCATTTTCGGAGCAGCGCTGCCGCAAGCACCCAGCACAGACCACCTAAGCTACGTTTGAAGTTTGAGGGGACAAGACAAGCAAGCAGCCCCAGTCTCTGTGCCTCTGTGCGAGCAGTGCCATGGGCAGATGAGGCTGAGCAACAGCTTTCCAGGCTAGCTCTTTCTGCCTGCGAGCTATCTGCAGACGTTCGCATTTTTGGAGCAGGGCTAGCGGAGGCGCCCGGCACAGACCACCTAAGCTACGTTTGAAGTTTGAGGGGACAAGAGAAGCAAGCTGCCCCAGTCTCTGTGCCTCTGTGCGAGCAGTGCCATGGGCAGATGAGGCTGAGCAACAGCTTTCCAGGCTAGCTCTTTCTGGCTGCGAGCTATTTGCAGACGTTTGCATTTTCAGAGCAGGGCTGCCGGAGGCGCCCAGCACGGACCACCTAAGCTACGTTTGAAGTTTGAGGGGTCAAGACAAGCAAGCAGCCCCAGTCTCTGTGCCTCTGTGCGAGCAGTGCCATGGGCAGATGAGGCTGAGCAGCAGCTTTCCAGGCTAGCTATTTCTGCCTGCGAGCTATCTGCAGACGTTTGCATTTTCAGAGCAGGGCTGCCGGAAGCGCCCGGCACGGACCACCTAAGCTACATTTGAAGTTTGAGGGGACAAGACAAGCAAGCAGCCCCAGTCCCTGTGCCTCTGTGCGAGCAGTGCCACGGGCAGATGAGGCTGAGCAACAGCTTTCCAGGCTAGCTCTTTCTGGCTGCGAGCTATCTGCAGACGTTCGCATTTTCGGAGCAGGGCTGCCGGAGGCTCGCGAGACGGACCACCTAAGCTACATTTGAAGTTTAAGGGGGCAAGACAAGCAAGCAGCCCCAGTCTCTGTGCCTCTGTGCGAGCAGTGCCATGGGCAGCTGAGGCTGAGCAACAGCTTTCCAGGCTAGCACTTTCTGGCTGCGAGCTATCTGCAGACGTTCGCATTTTCGGAGCAGGGCTGCCGGAGGCGCCCAGCACAGACCACCTAAGCTACGTTTGAAGTTTGAGGGGACAAGACAAGCAAGCAGCCCCAGTCTCTGTGCCTCTGTGCGAGCAGTGCCATGGGCAGATGAGGCTGAGCAACAGCTTTCCAGGCTAGCTCTTTCTGCCTGCGAGCTATCTGCAGACGTTTGCATTTTCGGAGTAGGGCTGCCGGAGGCGCCCAGCACAGACCACCTAAGATACATTTGAAGTTTGATGGGACAAGACAAGCAAGCAGCCCCAGTCTCTGTGCCTCTGTGCGAGCAGTGCCATGGGCAGATGAGGCTGAGCAACAGCTTTCCAGGCTAGCTCTTTCTGCCTGCGAGCTATCTGCAGACATTCGCATTTTCGGAGCAGGGCTGCCGGAAACGCCCGGCATGGACCACCTAAGCTACGTTTGAAGTTTGAGGGGACAAGACAAGCAAGCAGCCCCAGTCTCTGTGCCTCTGTGCGAGCAGTGCCATGGGCAGATGAGGCTGAGCAACAGCTTTCCAGGCTAGCTCTTTCTGCCTGCGAGCTATCTGCAGACGTTCGCATTTTCAGACCAGGTCTGCCGGAAGCGCCCGGAACAAACAGCCAAAAGATACTTTTGAAGTTTGAGGGGGCAAGACAAGCAAGCAGCCCCAGTCTCTGTGCCTCTGTACGAGCAGTGCCATGGGCAGATGAGGCTGAGCAACAGCTTTCCAGGCTAGCTCTTTCTGCCTGCGAGCTATCTGCAGACGTTCGCATTTTTGGAGCAGGGCTGCAGGAGGCGCCCAACAAGGGCCACGAAAGCTACGTTTGAAGTTTGAGGGGGCAAGACAAGCAAGCAGCCCCAGTCTCTGTGCCTCTGTGCGAGCAGTGCCATGGGCAGATGAGGCTGAGCAACAGCTTTCCAGGCTAGCTCTTTCTGGCTGCGAGCTATCTGCAGATGTTCGCATTTTCGGAGCAGCGCTGCCGCCAGCACCCAGCACGGACCACCTAAGCTACGTTTGAAGTTTGAGGGGACAAGACAAGCAAGCAGCCCCAGTCTCTGTGCTTCTGTGCGAGCAGTGCCATGGGCAGATGAGGCTGAGCAACAGCTTTCCAGGCTAGCTCTTTCTGCCTGCGAGCTATCTGCAGACGTTCGCATTTTCGGAGCAGGGCTGCCGGAGGCTCCCGGCACGTACCACCTAAGCTACGTTTGAATTTTGAGGGGGCAAGACAAGCAAGCAGCCCCAGTCTCTGTGCCTCTGTGCGAGCAGTGCCATGGGCAGATGAGGCTGAGCAACAGTTTTCCAGGCTAGCTCTTTCTGCCTGCGAGCTATCTGCAGATGTTCGCATTTTTGGAGCAGCACTGCCGCAAGCACACGGCACGGACCACCTAAGCTACGTTTGAAGTTTGAGGGGACAAGACAAGCAAGCAGCCCCAGTCTCTGTGCCTCTGTGCGAGCAGTGCCATGGGCAGATGAGGCTGAGCAACAGCTTTCCAGGCTAGCGCTTTCTCCCTGCGAGCTATCTGTAGACGTTCGCATTTTTGGAGCAGGGCTGCCGGAGGCGCCCAGCACAGACCACCTAAGCTACGTTTGAAGTTTGAGGGGACAAGACAAGCAAGCAGCCCCAGTCTCTGTGCCTCTGTGCGAGCAGTGCCATGGGCAGATGAGGCTGAGCAACAGCTTTCCAGGCTAGCTCTTTCTGCTTCGAGCTATCTGCAGACGTTCGCATTTTCGGAGAAGGGCTGCCGGAGGCGCCCAGCACGGACCACCTAAGCTACGTTTGAAGTTTGAGGGGTCAAGACAAGCAAGCAGCCCCAGTCTCTGTGCCTCTGTGCGAGCAGTGCCATGGGCAGATGAGGCTGAGCAACAGCTTTCCAGGCTAGCTATTTCTGCCTGCGAGCTATCTGCAGACGTTTGCATTTTCAGAGCAGGGCTGCCGGAAGCGCCCGGCACGGTCCACATAAGATGCGTTTGAAGTTTGAGGGGACAAGACAAGCAAGCAGCCCCAGTCTCTGTGCCTCTGTGCGAGCAGTGCCACGGGCAGATGAGGCTGAGCAACAGCTTTCCAGGCTAGCTCTTTCTGCCTGCGAGCTATCTGCAGATGTTCGCATTTTCGGAGAAGCGCTGCCGCAAGCACCCAGCACGGACCACCTAAGCTACGTTTTAAGTTTGAGGGGACAAGACAAGCAAGCAGCCCCAGTCTCTGTGCCTCTGTGCGAGCAGTGCCATGGGCATATGAGGCTGAGCAACAGCTTTCCAGGCTAGCTCTTTCTGGCTGCGAGCTATCTGCAGACGTTCGCATTTTTGGAGCAGGGCTGGCGGAGGCGCCCGGCACAGACCACCTAAGCTACGTTTGAAGTTTGAGGGGACAAGAGAAGCAAGCTGCCCCAGTCTCTGTGCCTCTGTGCGAGCAGTGCCATGGGCAGATGAGGCTGAGCCACAGCTTTCCAGGCTAGCTCTTTCTGGCTGCGAGCTATTTGCAGACGTTCGCATTTTCAGAGCAGGGCTGCCGGAGGCGCCCAGCACGGACCACCTAAGCTACGTTTGAAGTTTGAGGGGTCAAGACAAGCAAGCAGCCCCAGTCTCTGTGCCTCTGTGCGAGCAGTGCCATGGGCAGATGAGGCTGAGCAACAGCTTTCCAGGCTAGCTATTTCTGCCTGCGAGCTATCTGCAGACGTTTGCATTTTCAGAGCAGGGCTGCCGGAAGCGCCCGGCACGGAACACATAAGATGCGTTTGAAGTTTGAGGGGACAAGACAAGCAAGCAGCCCCAGTCCCTGTGCCTCTGTGCTAGCAGTGCCACGGGCAGATGAGGCTGAGCAACAGCTTTCCAGGCTAGCTCTTTCTGGCTGCAAGCTATCTGCAGACGTTCGCATTTTCGGAGCAGGGCTGCTGGAGGCTCGCGAGACGGACCACCTAAGCTACGTTTGAAGTTTAAGGGGGCAAGACAAGCAAGCAGCCCCAGTCTCTGTGCCTCTGTGCGAGCAGTGCCATGGGCATATGAGGCTGAGCAACAGCTTTCCAGGCTAGCTCTTTCTGCCTGCGAGCTATCTGCAGACGTTCGCATTTTTGGAGCAGGGCTGCCGGAGGCGCCCGGCACAGACCACCTAAGCTACGTTTGAAGTTTGAGGGGACAAGAGAAGCAAGCTGCCCCAGTCTCTGTGCCTCTGTGCGAGCAGTGCCATGGGCAGATGAGGCTGAGCAACAGCTTTCCAGGCTAGCTCTTTCTGGCTGCGAGCTATTTGCAGACGTTCGCATTTTCAGAGCAGGGCTGCCGGAGGCGCCCAGCACGGACCACCTAAGCTACGTTTGAAGTTTGAGGGGTCAAGACAAGCAAGCAGCCCCAGTCTCTGTGCCTCTGTGCGAGCAGTGCCATGGGCAGATGAGGCTGAGCAACAGCTTTCCAGGCTAGCTATTTCTGCCTGCGAGCTATCTGTAGACGTTTGCATTTTCAGAGCAGGGCTGCCGGAAGCGCCCGGCACGGTACACATAAGATGCGTTTGAAGTTTGAGGGGACAAGACAAGCAAGCAGCCCCAGTCCCTGTGCCTCTGTGCGAGCAGTGCCACGGGCAGATGAGGCTGAGCAACAGCTTTCCAGGCTAGCTCTTTCTGGCTGCGAGCTATCTGCAGACGTTCGCATTTTCGGAGCAGGTCTGCCGGAGGCTCGCGAGACGGACCACCTAAGCTACGTTTGAAGTTTAAGGGGGCAAGACAAGCAAGCAGCCCCAGTCTCTGTGCCTCTGTGCGAGCAGTGCCATGGGCAGCTGAGGCTGAGCAACAGCTTTCCAGGCTAGCACTTTCTGGCTGCGAGCTATCTGCAGACGTTCGCATTTTCGGAGCAGGGCTGCCGGAGGCGCCCAGCACAGACCGCCTAAGCTACGTTTGAAGTTTGAGGGGACAAGACAAGCAAGCAGCCCCAGTCTCTGTGCCTCTGTGCGAGCAGTGCCATGGGCAGATGAGGCTGAGCAACAGCTTTCCAGGCTAGCTATTTCTGCCTGCGAGCTATCTGCAGACGTTCGCATTTTCGGAGTAGGGCTGCCGGAGGCGCCCAGCACAGACCACCTAAGATACATTTGAAGTTTGAGGGGACAAGACAAGCAAGCAGCCCCAGTCTCTGTGCCTCTGTGCGAGCAGTGCCATGGGCAGATGAGGCTGAGCAACAGCTTTCCAGGCTAGCTCTTTCTGCCTGCGAGCTATCTGCAGACATTCGCATTTTCGGAGCAGGGCTGCCGGAAACGCCCGGCATGGACCACCTAAGCTACGTTTGAAGTTTGAGGGGACAAGACAAGCAAGCAGCCCCAGTCTCTGTGCCTCTGTGCGAGCAGTGCCATGGGCAGATGAGGCTGAGCAACAGCTTTCCAGGCTAGCTCTTTCTGCCTGCGAGCTATCTGCAGACGTTCGCATTTTTGGAGCAGGGCTGGCGGAGGCGCCCGGCACAGACCACCTAAGCTACGTTTGAAGTTTGAGGGGAAAAGAGAAGCAAGCTGCCCCAGTCTCTGTGCCTCTGTGCGAGCAGTGCCATGGGCAGATGAGGCTGAGCAACAGCTTTCCAGGCTAGCTCTTTCTGGCTGCGAGCTATTTGCAGACGTTCGCATTTTCGGAGAAGGGCTGCCGGAGCCGCCCAGCACGGACCACCTAAGCTACGTTTGAAGTTTGAGGGGTCAAGACAAGCAAGCAGCCCCAGTCTCTGTGCCTCTGTGCGAGCAGTGCCATGGGCAGATGAGGCTGAGCAACAGCTTTCCAGGCTAGCTCTTTCTGCCTGCGAGCTATCTGCAGACGTTTGCATTTTCAGAGCAGGGCTGCCGGAAGCGCCCGGCACGGACCACATAAGATGCGTTTGAAGTTTGAGGGGACAAGACAAGCAAGCAGCCCCAGTCCCTGTGCCTCTGTGCGAGCAGTGCCACGGGCAGATGAGGCTGAGCAACAGCTTTCCAGGCTAGCTCTTTCTGCCTGCGAGCTATCTGCAGACGTTCGCATTTTCGGAGCAGGGCTGCCGGAGGCTCGCGAGACGGACCACCTAAGCTACGTTTGAAGTTTAAGGGGGCAAGACAAGCAAGCAGCCCCAGTCTCTGTGCCTCTGTGCGAGCAGTGCCATGGGCAGATGAGGCTGAGCAACAGCTTTCCAGGCTAGCTCTTTCTGCCTGCGAGCTATCTGCAGACGTTCGCATTTTCGGAGTAGGGCTGCCGGAGGCGCCCGGCACAGACCACCTAAGATACATTTGAAGTTTGAGGGGACAAGACAAGCAAGCAGCCCCAGTCTCTGTGCCTCTGTGCGAGCAGTGCCATGGGCAGATGAGGCTGAGCAACAGCTTTCCAGGCTAGCTCTTTCTGCCTGCGAGCTATCTGCAGACATTCGCATTTTCGGAGCAGGGCTGCCGGAAACGCCCGGCATGGACCACCTAAGCTACGTTTGAAGTTTGAGGGGACAAGACAAGCAAGCAGCCCCAGTCTCTGTGCCTCTGTGCAAGCAGTGCCATGGGCAGATGAGGCTGAGCAACAGCTTTCCAGGCTAGCTCTTTCTGCCTGCGAGCTATCTGCAGACGTTCGCATTTTCAGACCAGGTCTGCCGGAAGCGCCCGGAACAAACAGCCAAAAGTTACTTTTGAAGTTTGAGGGGGCAAGACAAGCAAGCAGCCCCAGTCTCTGTGCCTCTGTGCGAGCAGTGCCATGGGCAGATGAGGCTGAGCAACAGCTTTCCAGGCTAGCTCTTTCTGCCTGCGACCTATCTGCAGATGTTCGCATCTTCGGAGCAGCGCTGCCGCAAGCACCCAGCACGGACCACCTAAGCTACGTTTGAAGTTTGAGGGGACAAGACAAGCAAGCAGCCCCAGTCTCTGTGCCTCTGTGCGAGCAGTGCCATGGGCAGATGAGGCTGAGCAACAGCTTTCCAGGCTAGCTCTTTCTGGCTGCGAGCTATTTGCAGACGTTCGCATTTTCAGAGCAGGGCTGCCGGAGCCGCCCAGCACGGACCACCTAAGCTACGTTTGAAGTTTGAGGGGTCAAGACAAGCAAGCAGCCCCAGTCTCTGTGCCTCTGTGCGAGCAGTGCCATGGGCAGATGAGGCTGAGCAACAGCTTTCCAGGCTAGCTATTTCTGCCTGCGAGCTATCTGCAGACGTTTGCATTTTCAGAGCAGGGCTGCCGGAAGCGCCCGGCACGGACCACATAAGATGCGTTTGAAGTTTGAGGGGACAAGACAAGCAAGCAGCCCCAGTCCCTGTGCCTCTGTGCGAGCAGTGCCACGGGCAGATGAGGCTGAGCAACAGCTTTCCAGGCTAGATCTTTCTGCCTGCGAGCTATCTGCAGACGTTCGCATTTTCGGAGCAGGGCTGCCGGAGGCTCGCGAGACGGACCACCTAAGCTACGTTTGAAGTTTAAGGGGGCAAGACAAGCAAGCAGCCCCAGTCTCTGTGCCTCTGTGCGAGCAGTGCCATGGGCAGATGAGGCTGAGCAACAGCTTTCCAGGCTAGCACTTTCTGGCTGCGAGCTATCTGCAGACGTTCGCATTTTCGGAGCAGGGCTGCCGGAGGCGCCCAGCACAGACCGCCTAAGCTACGTTTGAAGTTTGAGGGGACAAGACAAGCAAGCAGCCCCAGTCTCTGTGCCTCTGTGCGAGCAGTGCCATGGGCAGATGAGGCTGAGCAACAGCTTTCCAGGCTAGCTATTTCTGCCTGCGAGCTATCTGCAGACGTTCGCATTTTCGGAGTAGGGCTGCCGGAGGCGCCCGGCACAGACCACCTAAGATACATTTGAAGTTTGAGGGGACAAGACAAGCAAGCAGCCCCAGTCTCTGTGCCTCTGTGCGAGCAGTGCCATGGGCAGATGAGGCTGAGCAACAGCTTTCCAGGCTAGCTCTTTCTGCCTGCGAGCTATCTGCAGACGTTCGCATTTTCAGACCAGGTCTGCCGGAAGCGCCCGGAACAAACAGCCAAAAGATACTTTTGAAGTTTGAGGGGGCAAGACAAGCAAGCAGCCCCAGTCTCTGTGCCTCTGTGCGAGCAGTGCCATGGGCAGATGAGGCTGAGCAACAGCTTTCCAGGCTAGCTCTTTCTGCCTGCGAGCTATCTGCAGACGTTCGCATTATCGGAGCAGGGCTGCCGGAGGCGCCCAACAAGGGCCACCTAAGCTACGTTTGAAGTTTGAGGGGGCAAGACAAGCAAGCAGCCCCAGTCTCTGTGCCTCTGTGCGAGCAGTGCCATGGGCAGATGAGGCTGAGCAACAGCTTTCCAGGCTAGCTCTTTCTGCCTGCGAGCTATCTGCAGACGTTCGCATTTTCGGAGCAGGGCTGCCGGAGGCACCCGGCACGTACCACCTAAGCTACGTTTGAAGTTTGAGGGGGCAAGACAAGCAAGCAGCCCCAGTCTCTGTGCCTCTGTGCGAGCAGTGCCATGGGCAGATGAGGCTGAGCAACAGTTTTCCAGGCTAGCTCTTTCTGCCTGCGAGCTATCTGCAGATGTTCGCATTTTTGGAGCAGCGCTGCCGCAAGCACCCGGCACGGACCACCTAAGGTACGTTTGAAGTTTGAGGGGACAAGACAAGCAAGCAGCCCCAGTCTCTGTGCCTCTGTGCGAGCAGTGCCATGGGCAGATGAGGCTGAGCAACAGCTTTCCAGGCTAGCGCTTTCTCCCTGCGAGCTATCTGTAGACGTTCGCATTTTTGGAGCAGGGCTGCCGGAGGCGCCCGGCACAGACCACCTAAGCTATGTTTGAAGTTTGAGGGGGCAAGACAAGCAAGCAGCCCCAGTCTCTGTGCCTCTGTGCGAGCAGTGCCATGGGCAGATGAGGCTGAGCAACAGCTTTCCAGACTAGCTCTTTCTGTCTGCGAGCTATCTGCAGACGTTCGCATTTTCAGACCAGGTCTGCCGGAAGCGCCCGGCACAAACAGCCAAAAGATACTTTTGAAGTTTGAGGGGGCAAGACAAGCAAGCAGCCCCAGTCTCTGTGCCTCTGTGCGAGCAGTGCCATGGGCAGATGAGGCTGAGCAACAGCTTTCCAGGCTAGCTCTTTCTGCCTGCGAGCTATCTGCAGACGTTCGCATTATCGGAGCAGGGCTGCCGGAGGCGCCCAACAAGGGCCACCTAAGCTACGTTTGAAGTTTGAGGGGTCAAGACAAGCAAGCAGCCCCAGTCTCTGTGCCTCTGTGCGAGCAGTGCCATGGGCAGATGAGGCTGAGCAACAGCTTTCCAGGCTAGCTCTTTCTGCCTGCGAGCTATCTGCAGACGTTCGCATTTTCGGAGCAGGGCTGCCGGAGGCGCCCAACAAGGGCCACCTAAGCTACGTTTGAAGTTTGAGGGGGCAAGACAAGCAAGCAGCCCCAGTCTCTGTGCCTCTGTGCGAGCAGTGCCATGGGCAGATGAGGCTGAGCAACAGCTTTCCAGGCTAGCTCTTTCTGCCTGCGAGCTATCTGCAGATGTTCGCATTTTCGGAGCAGCGCTGCCGCAAGCACCCAGCACGGACCACCTAAGCTACGTTTGAAGTTTGAGGGGACAAGACAAGCAAGCAGCCCCAGTCTCTGTGCTTCTGTGCGAGCAGTGCCATGGGCAGATGAGGCTGAGCAACAGCTTTCCAGGCTAGCTCTTTCTGCCTGCGAGCTATCTGCAGACGTTCGCATTTTCGGAGCAGGGCTGCCGGAGGCACCCGGCACGTACCACCTAAGCTACGTTTGAAGTTTGAGGGGGCAAGACAAGCAAGCAGCCCCAGTCTCTGTGCCTCTATGCGAGCAGTGCCATGGGCAGATGAGGCTGAGCAACAGTTTTCCAGGCTAGCTCTTTCTGCCTGCGAGCTATCTGCAGATGTTCGCATTTTTGGAGCAGCGCTGCCGCAAGCACCCGGCACGGACCACCTAAGGTACGTTTGAAGTTTGAGGGGACAAGACAAGCAAGCAGCCCCAGTCTCTGTGCCTCTGTGCGAGCAGTGCCATGGGCAGATGAGGCTGAGCAACAGCTTTCCAGGCTAGCGATTTCTCCCTGCGAGCTATCTGTAGACGTTCGCATTTTTGGAGCAGGGCTGCCGGAGGCGCCCGGCACAGACCACCTAAGCTACGTTTGAAGTTTGAGGGGGCAAGACAAGCAAGCAGCCCCAGTCTCTGTGCCTCTGTGCGAGCAGTGCCATGGGCAGATGAGGCTGAGCAACAGCTTTCCAGGCTAGCTCTTTCTGCCTGCGAGCTATCTGCAGACGTTCGCATTTTCAGACCAGGTCTGCCAGAAGCGCCCGGCACAAACAGCCAAAAGATACTTTTGAAGTTTGAGGGGGCAAGACAAGCAAGCAGCCCCAGTCTCTGTGCCTCTTTGCGAGCAGTGCCATGGGCAGATGAGGCTGAGCAACAGCTTTCCAGGCTAGCTCTTTCTGCCTGCGAGCTATCTGCAGACATTCGCATTTTCGGAGCAGGGCTGCCGGAGGCGCCCAACAAGGGCCACGAAAGCTACGTTTGAAGTTTGAGGGGGCAAGACAAGCAAGCAGCCCCAGTCTCTGTGCCTCTGTGCGAGCAGTGCCATGGGCAGATGAGGCTGAGCAACAGCTTTCCAGGCTAGCTCTTTCTGCCTGCGAGCTATCTGCAGACGTTCGCATTTTCAGACCAGGTCTGCCGGAAGCGCACGGCACAAACAGCCAAAAGATACTTTTGAAGTTTGAGGGGGCAAGACAAGCAAGCAGCCCCAGTCTCTGTGCCTCTGTGCGAGCAGTGCCATGGGCAGATGAGGCTGAGCAACAGCTTTCCAGGCTAGCTCTTTCTGCCTGCGAGCTATCTGCAGACATTCGCATTTTCGGAGCAGGGCTGCCGGAGGCGCCCAACAAGGGCCACGAAAGCTACGTTTGAAGTTTGAGGGGGCAAGACAAGCAAGCAGCCCCAGTCTCTGTGCCTCTGTGCGAGCAGTGCCATGGGCAGATGAGGCTGAGCAACAGCTTTCCAGGCTAGCTCTTTCTGCCTGCGAGCTTTCTGCAGATGTTCGCATTTTCGGAGCAGCGCTGCCGCAAGCACCCAGCACGGACCACCTAAGCTACGTTTGAAGTTTGAGGGGACAAGACAAGCAAGCAGCCCCAGTCTCTGTGCCTCTGTGCGAGCAGTGCCATGGGCAGATGAGGCTAGAGCAACAGCTTTCCAGGCTAGCTCTTTCTGCCTGCGAGCTATCTGCAGACGTTCGCATTTTTGGAGCAGGGCTGGCGGAGTCGCCCGGCACAGACCACCTAAGCTACGTTTGAAGTTTGAGGGGACAAGAGAAGCAAGCTGCCCCAGTCTCTGTGCCTCTGTGCGAGCAGTGCCATGGGCAGATGAGGCTGAGCAACAGCTTTCCAGGCTAGCTCTTTCTGGCTGCGAGCTATTTGCAGACGTTCGCATTTTCAGAGCAGGGCTGCCGGAGCCGCCCAGCACGGACCACCTAAGCTACGTTTGAAGTTTGAGGGGTCAAGACAAGCAAGCAGCCCCAGTCTCTGTGCCTCTGTGCGAGCAGTGCCATGGGCAGATGAGGCTGAGCAACAGCTTTCCAGGCTAGCTATTTCTGCCTGCGAGCTATCTGCAGACGTTTGCATTTTCAGAGCAGGGCTGCCGGAAGCGCCCGGCACGGACCACATAAGATGCGTTTGAAGTTTGAGGGGACAAGACAAGCAAGCAGCCCCAGTCCCTGTGCCTCTGTGCGAGCAGTGCCACGGGCAGATGAGGCTGAGCAACAGCTTTCCAGGCTAGCTCTTTCTGCCTGCGAGCTATCTGCAGACGTTCGCATTTTCGGAGCAGGGCTGCCGGAGGCTCGCGAGACGGACCACCTAAGCTACGTTTGAAGTTTAAGGGGGCAAGACAAGCAAGCAGCCCCAGTCTGTGTGCCTCTGTGCGAGCAGTGCCATGGGCAGCTGAGGCTGAGCAACAGCTTTGCAGGCTAGCACTTTCTGGCTGCGAGCTATCTGCAGACGTTCGCATTTTCGGAGCAGGGCTGCCGGAGGCGCCCAGCACAGACCACCTAAGCTACGTTTGAAGTTTGAGGGGACAAGACAAGCAAGCAGCCCCAGTCTCTGTGCCTCTGTGCGAGCAGTGCCATGGGCAGATGAGGCTGAGCAACAGCTTTCCAGGCTAGCTATTTCTGCCTGCGAGCTATCTGCAGACGTTCGCATTTTCGGAGTAGGGCTGCAGGAGGCGCCCGGCACAGACCACCTAAGATACATTTGAAGTTTGAGGGGACAAGACAAGCAAGCAGCCCCAGTCTCTGTGCCTCTGTGCGAGCAGTGCCATGGGCAGATGAGGCTGAGCAACAGCTTTCCAGGCTAGCTCTTTCTGCCTGCGAGCTATCTGCAGACGTTCGCATTTTCGGAGCAGGGCTGCCGGAGGCGCCCAACAAGGGCCACGAAAGATACGTTTGAAGTTTGAGGGGGCAAGACAAGCAAGCAGCCCCAGTCTCTGTGCCTCTGTGCGAGCAGTGCCATGGGCAGATGAGGCTGAGCAACAGCTTTCCAGGCTAGCTCTTTCTGCCTGCGAGCTATCTGCAGATGTTCGCATTTTCGGAGCAGCGCTGCCGCAAGCACCCAGCACGGACCACCTAAGCTACGTTTGAAGTTTGAGGGGACAAGACAAGCAAGCAGCCCCAGTCTCTGTGCTTCTGTGCGAGCAGTGCCATGCGCAGATGAGGCTGAGCAACAGCTTTCCAGGCTAGCTCTTTCTGCCTGCGAGCTATCTGCAGACGTTCGCATTTTCGGAGCAGGGCTGCCGGAGGCACTCGGCACGTACCACCTAAGCTACGTTTGAAGTTTGAGGGGGCAAGACAAGCAAGCAGCCCCAGTCTCTGTGCCTCTGTGCGAGCAGTGCCATGGGCAGATGAGGCTGAGCAACAGTTTTCCAGGCTAGCTCTTTCTGCCTGCGAGCTATCTGCAGATGTTCGCATTTTTGGAGCAGCGCTGCCGCAAGCACCCGGCACGGACCACCTAAGGTACGTTTGAAGTTTGAGGGAACAAGACAAGCAAGCAGCCCCAGTCTCTGTGCCTCTGTGCGAGCAGTGCCATGGGCAGATGAGGCTGAGCAACAGCTTTCCAGGCTAGCGCTTTCTCCCTGCGAGCTATCTGTAGACGTTCGCATTTTCAGAGCAGGACTCCCGGAGGCGCCCAGCACAGACCACCTAAGCTACGTTTGAAGTTTGAGGGGACAAGACAAGCAAGCAGCCCCAGTCTCTGTGCCTCTGTGCGAGCAGTGCCATGGGCAGATGAGGCTGAGCAACAGCTTTCCAGGCTAGCTCTTTCTGCTTCGAGCTATCTGCAGACGTTCGCATTTTCGGAGCAGGGCTGCCGGAAGCGCCCGGCACGGAGCACCTAAGCTACGTTTGAAGTTTGAGGGGACAAGACAAGCAAGCAGCCCCAGTCTCTGTGCCTCTGTGCGAGCAGTGCCATGGGCAGATGAGGCTGAGCAACAGCTTTCCAGGCTAGCCCCTTCTGGCTGCCAGCTATCTGCAGACGTTCGCATTTTCAGACCAGGTCTGCCGGAAGCGCCCGGCACAAACAGCCAAAAGATACTTTTGAAGTTTGAGGGGGCAAGACAAGCAAGCAGCCCCAGTCTCTGTGCCTCTGTGCGAGCAGTGCCATGGGCAGATGAGGCTGAGCAACAGCTTTCCAGGCTAGCTCTTTCTGCCTGCGAGCTATCTGCAGATGTTCGCATTTTCGGAGCAGCGCTGCCGCAAGCACCCAGCACAGACCACCTAAGCTACGTTTGAAGTTTGAGGGGACAAGACAAGCAAGCAGCCCCAGTCTCTGTGCCTCTGTGCGAGCAGTGCCATGGGCAGATGAGGCTGAGCAACAGCTTTCCAGGCTAGCTCTTTCTGCTTCGAGCTATCTGCAGACGTTCGCATTTTCAGAGCAGGGCTGCCGGACGCGCCCAGCACGGACCACCTAAGCTACGTTTGAAGTTTGAGGGGTCAAGACAAGCAAGCAGCCCCAGTCTCTGTGCCTCTGTGCGAGCAGTGCCATGGGCAGATGAGGCTGAGCAACAGCTTTCCAGGCTAGCTATTTCTGCCTGCGACCTATCTGCAGACGTTCGCATTTTCAGAGCAGGGCTGCCGGAAGCGCCCGGCACGGACCACATAAGATGCGTTTGAATTTTGAGGGGACAAGACAAGCAAGCAGCCCCAGTCCCTGTGCCTCTGTGCGAGCAGTGCCACGGGCAGATGAGGCTGAGCAACAGCTTTCCAGGCTAGCTCTTTCTGGCTGCGAGCTATCTGCAGAGTTTCGCATTTTCAGAGCAGGGCTGCCGGAGGCTCGCGAGACCGACCACCTAAGCTACGTTTGAAGTTTAAGGGGGCAAGACAAGCAAGCAGCCCCAGTCTCTGTGCCTCTGTGCGAGCAGTGCCATGGGCAGCTGAGGCTGAGCAACAGCATTCCAGGCTAGCTTTTTCTGCCTGCGAACTATCTGCAGACGTTCGCATTTTCAGAGCAGGGCTGCCGGAGGCGCCCAGCACAGACCACCTAATCTACGTTTGAAGTTTGAGGGGACAAGACAAGCAAGCAGCCCCAGTCTCTGTGCCTCTGTGCGAGCAGTGCCATGGGCAGATGAGGCTGAGCAACAGCTTTCCAGGCTAGCTATTTCTGCCTGCGAGCTATCTGCAGACGTTCGCATTTTCGGAGTAGGGCTGCCGGAGGCGCCCAGCACAGACCACCTAAGATACATTTGAAGTTTGAGGGGACAAGACAAGCAAGCAGCCCCAGTCTCTGTGCCTCTGTGCGAGCAGTGCCATGGGCAGATGAGGCTGAGCAACAGCTTTCCAGGCTAGCTCTTTCTGCCTGCGAGCTATCTGCAGACGTTCGCATTTTCGGAGCAGGGCTGCCGGAAACGCCCGGCATGGACCACATAAGCTACGTTTGAAGTTTGAGGGGACAAGACAAGCAAGCAGCCCCAGTCTCTGTGCCTCTGTGCGAGCAGTGCCATGGGCAGATGAGGCTGAGCAACAGCTTTCCAGGCTAGCTCTTTCTGCCTGCGAGCTATCTGCAGACGTTCGCATTTTCGGAGCAGGGCTGCCGGAGGCACACGGCACGTACCACCTAAGCTACGTTTGAATCTTGAGGGGGCAAGACAAGCAAGCAGCCCCAGTCTCTGTGCCTCTGTGCGAGCAGTGCCATGGGCAGATGAGGCTGAGCAACAGCTTTCCAGGCTAGCTCTTTCTGCTTCGATCTATCTGCAGACGTTCGCATTTTCGGAGAAGGGCTGCCAAAGGCGCTCGGCACAAACAGCCAAAAGATAGTTTGAAGTTTGAGGGGGCAAGACAAGCAAGCAGCCCCAGTCTCTGTGCCTCTGTGCAAGCAGTGCCATGGGCAGATGAGGCTGAGCAACAGCTTTCCAGGCTAGCTCTTTCTGCCTGCGACCTATCTGCAGACGTTCGCATTTTCGGAGTAGGGCTGCCGGAGGCTCCCAGCACAGACCACCTAAGCTACATTTGAAGTTTGAGGGGACAAGACAAGCAAGCAGCCCCAGTCTCTGTGCCTCTGTGCGAGCAGTGCCATGGGCAGATGAGGCTGAGCAACAGCTTTCCAGGGTAGCTCTTTCTGCCTGCGAGCTATCTGCAGACGTTCGCATTTTCGGAGCAGGGCTGCCGGAAGCGCCCTGCACGGAGCACCTAAGCTACGTTTGAAGTTTGAGGGGACAAGACAAGCAAGCAGCCCCAGTCTCTGTGCCTCTGTGCGAGCAGTGCCATGGGCAGATGAGGCTGAGCAACAGCTTTCCAGGCTAGCTCTTTCTGCCTGCGAGCTATCTGCAGACGTTCGCATTTTCAGACCAGGTCTGCCGGAAGCGCCCGGCACAAACAGCCAAAAGATACTTTTGAAGTTTGAGGGGGCAAGACAAGCAAGCAGCCCCAGTCTCTGTGCCTCTGTGCGAGCAGTGCCATGGGCAGATGAGGCTGAGCAACAGCTTTCCAGGCTAGCACTTTCTGGCTGCGAGCTATCTGCAGACGTTCGCATTTTCGGAGCAGGGCTGCCGGAGGCGCCCAACAAGGGCCACGAAAGCTACGTTTGAAGTTTGAGGGGGCAAGACAAGCAAGCAGCCCCAGTCTCTGTGCCTCTGTGCGAGCAGTGCCATGGGCAGATGAGGCTGAGCAACAGCTTTCCAGGCTAGCTCTTTCTGCCTGCGAGCTATCTGCAGATGTTCGCATTTTCGGAGCAGCGCTGCCGCAAGCACCCAGCACGGACCACCTAAGCTACGTTTGAAGTTTGACGGGACAAGACAAGCAAGCAGCCCCAGTCTCTGTGCCTCTGTGCGAGCAGTGCCATGGGCATATGAGGCTGAGCAACAGCTTTCCAGGCTAGCTCTTTCTGCCTGCGAGCTATCTGCAGACGTTCGCATTTTTGGAGCAGGGCTGGCGAAGGCGCCCGGCACAGACCACCTAAGCTACGTTTGAAGTTTGAGGGGACAAGAGAAGCAAGCTGCCCCAGTCTCTGTGCCTCTGTGCGAGCAGTGCCATGGGCAGATGAGGCTGAGCAACAGCTTTCCAGGCTAGCTCTTTCTGGCTGCGAGCTATTTGCAGACGTTCGCATTTTCAGAGCAGGGCTGCCGGAGGCGCCCAGCACAAACAGCCAAAAGATACGTTTGAAGTTTGAGGGGTCAAGACAAGCAAGCAGCCCCAGTCTCTGTGCCTCTGTGCGAGCAGTGCCATGGGCAGATGAGGCTGAGCAACAGCTTTCCAGGCTAGCTCTTTCTGCCTGCGACCTATCTGCAGACGTTCGCATTTTCGGAGTAGGGCTGCCGGAGGCGCCCAGCACAGACCACCTAAGCTACATTTGAAGTTTGAGGGGACAAGACAAGCAAGCAGCCCCAGTCTCTGTGCCTCTGTGCGAGCAGTGCCATGGGCAGATGAGGCTGAGCAACAGCTTTCCAGGCTAGCTCTTTCTGCCTGCGAGCTATCTGCAGACGTTCGCATTTTCGGAGCGGTGCTGGCGGATGCGCCCAGCACATACCACTAAGCTACGTTTGAAGTTTGAGGGGACAAGAGAAGCAAGCTGCCCCAGTCTCTGTGCCTCTGTGCGAGCAGTGCCATGGGCAGATGAGGCTGAACAACAGCTTTCCAGGCTAGCTCTTTCTGGCTGCGAGCTATCTGTAGACGTTCGCATTTTTGGAGCAGGGCTGCCAAAGGCGCTTAGCACAAACAGCCAAAAGATAGTTTTGAAGTTTGAGGGGGCAAGACAAGCAAGCAGCCCCAGTCTCTGTGCCTCTGTGCGAGCAGTGCCATGGGCAGATGAGGCTGAGCAACAGCTTTCCAGGCTAGCTCTTTCTGGCTGCGAGCTATCTGCAGACGTTCGCATTTTCGGAGCAGGGCTGCCAAAGGCGCCCAGCACAAACAGACAAAAGATACTTTTGAAGTTTGAGGGGGCAAGACAAGCAAGCAGCCCCAGTCTCTGTGCCTCTGTGCGAGCAGTGCCATGGGCAGATGAGGCTGAGCAACAGCTTTCCAGGCTAGCACTTTCTGCCTGCGAGCTATCTGCAGACGTTCGCATTTTCAGAGCAGGTCTGCCCGAGGATCACGAGACGGACAACCTAAGCTACGTTTGAAGTTTGAGGGGGCAAGACAAGCAAGCAGCCCCAGTCTCTGTGCCTCTGTGCGAGCAGTGCCATGGGCAGATGAGACTGAGCAACAGCCTTCCAGGCTAGCACTTTCTGGCTGCGAGCTATCTGCAGACGTTCGCATTTTCGGAGCAGGGCTGCCGGAGGCGCCCAGCACAGACCACCTAAGCTACGTTTGAAGTTTGAGGGGACAAGACAAGCAAGCAGCCCCAGTCTCTGTGCCTCTGTGCGAGCAGTGCCATGAGCAGATGAGGCTGAGCAACAGCTTTCCAGGCTAGCTCTTTCTGCCTGCGAGCTATTTGCAGACGTTCGCATTTTCAGAGCAGGGCTGCCGGAGGCGCCCGGCACGGACCACCTAAGCTACGTTTGAAGTTTGAGGGGTCAAGACAAGCAAGCAGCCCCAGTCTCTGTGCCTCTGTGCGAGCAGTGCCATGGGCAGATGAGGCTGAGCAACAGCTTTCCAGGCTAGCTCTTTCTGCCTGCGAGCTATCTGCAGACGTTCGCATTTTTGGAGCAGGGCGGCCGGAGGCGCCCGGCACAGACCACCTAAGCTACTTTTGATGTTTGAGGGGACAAGACAAGCAAGCAGCCCCAGTCTCTGTGCCTCTGTGCGAGCAGTGCCATGGGCAGATGAGGTTGAGCAACAGCTTTCCAGGCTAGCTCTTTCTGCCTGCGAGCTATCTGCAGACGTACGCATTTTAGGAGCAGGGCTGCCGGAGGCTCCCAAGACGGACCACTTAAGATGCGTTTGAAGTTTGAGGGGACAAGACAAGCAAGCAGCCCCAGTCTCTGTGCCTCTGTGCGAGCAGTGCCATGGGCAGATGAGGCTGAGCAACAGCTTTCCAGGCTAGCACTTTCTCCCTGCGTGCTATCTGTAGACGTTCGCATTTTTGGAGCAGGGCTGCCAAAGGCGCTCAGCACAAACAGCCAATAGATAGTTTTGAAGTTTGAGGGGGCAAGACAAGCAAGCAGCCCCAGTCTCTGTGCCTCTGTGCGAGCAGTGCCATGGGCAGATGAGGCTGAGCAACAGCTTTCCAGGCTAGCTCTTTCTGCTTCGAGTTATCTGCAGACGTTCGCATTTTCGGAGAAGGGCTGCCAAAGGCGCTCAGCACAAACAGCCAAAAGATAGTTTCGAAGTTTGAGGGGGCAAGACAAGCAAGCAGCCCCACTCTCTGTGCCTCTGTGCGAGCAGTGCCATGGGCAGATGAGGCTGAGCAACAGCTTTCCAGGCTAGCTCTTTCTGCCTGCGAGCTATCTGCAGACGTTCGCATTTTCAGAGCAGGGCTGCCGGAGGCTCGCGAGACGGACAACCTAAGTTACGTTTGAAGTTTGAGGGGGCAAGACAAGCAAGCAGCCCCAGTCTCTGTGCCTCTGTGCGAGCAGTGCCATGGGCAGATGAGGCTGAGCAACAGCTTTCCAGGCTAGCTCTTTCTGCCTGCGAGCTATCTGCAGACGTTCGCATTTTTGGAGCAGGGCTGCCGGATGCGCCCGGCACAGACCACCTAAGCTACTTTTGATGTTTGACGGGACAAGACAAGCAAGCAGCCCCAGTCTCTGTGCCTCTGTGCGAGCAGTGCCATGGGCAGATGAGGCTGAGCAACAGCTTTCCAGGCTAGCACTTTCTGCCTGCGAGCTATCTGTAGACGTTCGCATTTTTGGAGCAGGGCTGCCAAAGGCGCTCAGCACAAACAGCCAAAAGATAGTTTTGAAGTTTGAGGGGGCAAGACAAGCAAGCAGCCCCAGTCTCTGTGCCTCTGTGCGAGCAGTGCCATGGGCAGATGAGGCTGAGCAACAGCTTTCCAGGCTAGCTCTTTCTGCCTGCGAGCTATCTGCAGACGTTCGCATTTTCGGAGCAGGGCTGCCAAAGGCGCCCGGCACAAACAGACAAAAGGTACTTTTGGAGTTTGAGGGGGCAAGACAAGCAAGCAGCCCCAGTTTCTGTGCCTCTGTGCGAGCAGTGCCATGGGCAGATGAGGCTGAGCAACAGCTTTCCAGGCTAGCTCTTTCTGCCTGCGAGCTATCTGCAGACGTACGCATTTTTGGAGCAGGGCTGCCGAAGGCTCCCGAGACGGACCACTTAAGCTACGTTTGAAGTTTGAGGGGGCAAGACAAGCAAGCAGCCCCAGTCTCTGTGCCTCTGTGCGAGCAGTGCCATGGGCAGATGAGGCTGAGCAACAGCTTTCCAGGCTAGCTCTTTCTGCTTCGAGTTATCTGCAGACGTTCGCATTTTCGGAGCAGGGCTGCCAAAGGCGCTCAGCACAAACAGCCAAAAGATAGTTTTGAAGTTTGAGGGGGCAAGACAAGCAAGCAGCCCCAGTCTCTGTGCCTCTGTGCGAGCCGTGCCATGGGCAGATGAGGCTGAGCAACAGCTTTCCAGGCTAGCTCTTTCTGCCTGCGAGCTATCTGCAGACGTACGCATTTTTGGAGCAGGGCTGCCGGAGGCTCCCGAGACGGACCACTTAAGCTACGTTTGAAGTTTGAGGGGACAAGACAAGCAAGCAGCCCCAGTCTCTGTGCCTCTGTGCGAGCAGTGCCATGGGCAGATGAGGCTGAGCAACAGCTTTCCAGGCTAGCACTTTCTGCCTGCGAGCTATCTGTAGACGTTCGCATTTTTGGAGCAGGGCTGCCAAAGGCGCTCAGCACAAACAGCCAAAAGATACTTTTGAAGATTGAGGGGGCAAGACAAGCAAGCAGCCCCAGTCTCTGTGCCTCTGTGCGAGCAGTGCCATGGGCAGATGAGGCTGAGCAACAGCTTTCCAGGCTAGCTCTTTCTGCCTGCGAGCTATCTGCAGACGTTCGCATTTTCGGAGCAGGGCTGCCGGAGGCGCCCAGCACAGACCACCTAAGCTACGTTTGAAGTTTGAGGGGACAAGACAAGCAAGCAGCCCCAGTCTCTGTGCCTCTGTGCGAGCAGTGCCATGGGCAGATGAGGCTGAGCAACAGCTTTCCAGGCTAGCTCTTTCTGCCTGCGAGCTATTTGCAGACGTTCGCATTTTCAGAGCAGCGCTGCCGAAGGCTCCCGAGACGGACCACTTAAGCTACGTTTGAAGTTTGAGGGGGCAAGACAAGCAAGCAGCCCCAGTCTCTGTGCCTCTGTGCGAGCAGTGCCATGGGCAGATGAGGCTGAGCAACAGCTTTCCAGGCTAGCTCTTTCTGCTTCGAGTTATCTGCAGACGTTCGCATTTTCGGAGCAGGGCTGCCAAAGGCGCTCAGCACAAACAGCCAAAAGATAGTTTTGAAGTTTGAGGGGGCAAGACAAGCAAGCAGCCCCAGTCTCTGTGCCTCTGTGCGAGCCGTGCCATGGGCAGATGAGGCTGAGCAACAGCTTTCCAGGCTAGCTCTTTCTGCCTGCGAGCTATCTGCAGACGTACGCATTTTTGGAGCAGGGCTGCCGGAGGCTCCCGAGACGGACCACTTAAGCTACGTTTGAAGTTTGAGGGGACAAGACAAGCAAGCAGCCCCAGTCTCTGTGCCTCTGTGCGAGCAGTGCCATGGGCAGATGAGGCTGAGCAACAGCTTTCCAGGCTAGCTCTTTCTGCCTGCGAGCTATCTGCAGACGTTCGCATTTTTGGAGCAGGGCTGTGGGAGGCGCCCGGCACAGACCACCTAAGCTACTTTTGATGGTTGAGGGGACAAGACAAGCAAGCAGCCCAAGTCTCTGTGCCTCTGTGCGAGCAGTGCCATGGGCAGATGAGACTGAGCAACAGCCTTCCAGGCTAGCACTTTCTGGCTGCGAGCTATCTGCAGACGTTCGCATTTTCGGAGCAGGGCTGCCGGAGGCGCCCAGCACAGACCACCTAAGCTACGTTTGAAGTTTGAGGGGGCAAGACAAGCAAGCAGCCCCAGTCTCTGTGCCTCTGTGCGAGCAGTGCCATGGGCAGATGAGGCTGATCAACAGCTTTCCAGGCTAGCTCTTTCTGCCTGCGAGCTATCTGCAGACGTACGCATTTTCGGAGCAGGGCTGCCGGAGGCTCCCGAGACGGACCACTTAAGCTACGTTTGAAGTTTGAGGGGGCAAGACAAGCAAGCAGCCCCAGTCTCTGTGCCTCTGTGCGAGCAGTGCCATGGGCAGATGAGGCTGAGCAACAGCTTTCCAGGCTAGCTCTTTCTGCCTGCGAGCTATCTGCAGACGTACGCGTTTTCAGAGCAGGGCTGCCGGAGGCTCCCGAGACGGACCACTTAAGCTACGTTTGAAGTTTGAGGGGGCAAGACAAGCAAGCAGCCCCAGTCTCTGTGCCTCTGTGCGAGCAGTGCCATGGGCAGATGAGGCTGAGCAACAGCTTTCCAGGCTAGCTCTTTCTACCTGCGAGCTATCTGCAGACGTTCGCATTTTCGGAGAAGGGCTGCCAAAGGTGCACAGCACAAACAGCCAAAAGATAGTTTTGACGTTTGAGGGGGCAAGACAAGCAAGCAGCCCCAGTCTCTGTGCCTCTGTGCGAGCAGTGCCATGGGCAGATGAGGCTGAGCAACAGCTTTCCAGGCTAGCTCTTTCTGCCTGCGAGCTATCTGCAGACGTTCGCATTTTCAGAGCAGCGCTGCCGGAGGCGCCCGGCACGGACCACCTAATCTACGTTTGAAGTTTGAGGGGTCAAGACAAGCAAGCAGCCCCAGTCTCTGTGCCTCTGTGCGAGCAGTGCCATGGGCAGATGAGGCTGAGCAACAGCTTTCCAGGCTAGCTCTTTCTGCCTGCGAGCTATCTGCAGACGTTCGCATTTTTGGAGCAGGGCTGTGGGAGGCGCCCGGCACAGACCACCTAAGCTACTTTTGATGTTTGAGGGGACAAGACAAGCAAGCAGCCCAAGTCTCTGTGCCTCTGTGCGAGCAGTGCCATGGGCAGATGAGACTGAGCAACAGCGTTCCAGGCTAGCACTTTCTGGCTGCGAGCTATCTGCAGACGTTCGCATTTTCGGAGCAGGGCTGCCGGAGGCGCCCAGCACAGACCACCTAAGATACGTTTGAAGTTTGAGGGGGCAAGACAAGCAAGCAGCCCCAGTCTCTGTGCCTCTGTGCGAGCAGTGCCATGGGCAGATGAGGCTGATCAACAGCTTTCCAGGCTAGCTCTTTCTGCCTGCGAGCTATCTGCAGACGTACGCATTTTCGGAGCAGGGCTGCCGGAGGCTCCCGAGACGGACCACTTAAGCTACGTTTGAAGTTTGAGGGGGCAAGACAAGCAAGCAGCCCCAGTCTCTGTGCCTCTGTGCGAGCAGTGCCATGGGCAGATGAGGCTGAGCAACAGCTTTCCAGGCTAGCTCTTTCTGCCTGCGAGCTATCTGCAGACGTACGCGTTTTCAGAGCAGGGCTGCCGGAGGCTCCCGAGACGGACCACTTAAGCTACGTTTGAAGTTTGAGGGGGCAAGACAAGCAAGCAGCCCCAGTCTCTGTGCCTCTGTGCGAGCAGTGCCATGGGCAGATGAGGCTGAGCAACAGCTTTCCAGGCTAGCTCTTTCTGCCTGCGAGCTATCTGCAGACGTTCGCATTTTCGGAGAAGGGCTGCCAAAGGTGCACAGCACAAACAGCCAAAAGATAGTTTTGAAGTTTGAGGGGGCAAGACAAGCAAGCAGCCCCAGTCTCTGTGCCTCTGTGCGAGCAGTGCCATGGGCAGATGAGGCTGAGCAACATTTTTCTACCCTAGCTCTTTCTGCCTGCGACCTATCTGCAGACGTTCGCATTTTCGGAGCAGGGCTGACAAAGGCGCTCAGCACAAACAGCCAAAAGATAGTTTTTAAGTTTGAGGGGGCAAGACAAGCAAGCAGCCCCAGTCTCTGTGCCTCTGTGCGAGCAGTGCCATGGGCAGATGAGGCTGAGCAACAGCTTTCCAGGCTAGCTCTTTCTGCCTGCGATCTATCTGCAGACGTACGCATTTTTGGAGCAGGGCTGCCGGAGGCTCGCGAGACGGACCACTTAAGCTACGTTTGAAGTTTGAGGGGACAAGACAAGCAAGCAGCCCCAGTCTCTGTGCCTCTGTGCGAGCAGTGCCATGGGCAGATGCGGCTGAGCAACAGCTTTCCAGGCTAGCTCTTTCTGGCTGCGAGCTATTTGCAGACGTTCGCATTTTCAGAGCAGGGCTGCCGAAGGCGCCCGGCACAGACCACCTAAGCTACGTTTGAAGTTTGAGGGGTCAAGACAAGCAAGCAGCCCCAGTCTCTGTGCCTCCGTGCGAGCAGTGCCATGGGCAGATGAGGCTGAGCAACAGCTTTCCAGGCTAGCTGTTTCTGCTTCGAGCTATCTGCAGACGTTCACATTTTCGGAGAAGGCTGCCGGATGCTCCCGAGACGGACCACCTAAGCTACGTTTGAAGTTTGAGGGGTCAAGACAAGCAAGCAGCCCCAGTCTCTGTGCCTCTGTGCGAGCAGTGCCATGGGCAGATGAGGCTGAGCAACAGCTTTCCAGGCTAGCTGTTTCTGCTTCGAGCTATCTGCAGACGTTCGCATTTTCGGAGAAGGGCTGCCAAAGGCGCTCAGCACAAACAGCCAAAAGATAGTTTTTAAGTTTGAGGGGGCAAGACAAGCAAGCAGCCCCAGTCTCTGTGCCTCTGTGCGAGCAGTGCCATGGGCAGATGAGGCTGAGCAACAGCTTTCCAGGCTAGCACTTTCTGCCTGCGAGCTATCTGTAGACGTTCGCATTTTTGGAGCAGGGCTGCCAAAGGCGCTCAGCACAAACAGCCAAAAGATACTTTTGAAGTTTGAGGGGGCAAGACAAGCAAGCAGCCCCAGTCTCTGTGCCTCTGTGCGAGCAGTGCCATGGGCAGATGAGGCTGAGCAACAGCTTTCCAGGCTAGCTCTTTCTGCCTGCGAGCTATCTGCAGACGTTCGCATTTTCGGAGCAGGGCTGCCGGAGGCGCCCAGCACAGACCACCTAAGCTACGTTTGAAGTTTGAGGGGACAAGACAAGCAAGCAGCCCCAGTCTCTGTGCCTCTGTGCGAGCAGTGCCATGGGCAGATGAGGCTGAGCAACAGCTTTCCAGGCTAGCTCTTTCTGCCTGCGAGCTATTTGCAGACGTTCGCATTTTCAGAGCAGCGCTGCCGAAGGCTCCCGAGACGGACCACTTAAGCTACGTTTGAAGTTTGAGGGGGCAAGACAAGCAAGCAGCCCCAGTCTCTGTGCCTCTGTGCGAGCAGTGCCATGGGCAGATGAGGCTGAGCAACAGCTTTCCAGGCTAGCTCTTTCTGCTTCGAGTTATCTGCAGACGTTCGCATTTTCGGAGCAGGGCTGCCAAAGGCGCTCAGCACAAACAGCCAAAAGATAGTTTTGAAGTTTGAGGGGGCAAGACAAGCAAGCAGCCCCAGTCTCTGTGCCTCTGTGCGAGCCGTGCCATGGGCAGATGAGGCTGAGCAACAGCTTTCCAGGCTAGCTCTTTCTGCCTGCGAGCTATCTGCAGACGTACGCATTTTTGGAGCAGGGCTGCCGGAGGCTCCCGAGACGGACCACTTAAGCTACGTTTGAAGTTTGAGGGGACAAGACAAGCAAGCAGCCCCAGTCTCTGTGCCTCTGTGCGAGCAGTGCCATGGGCAGATGAGGCTGAGCAACAGCTTTCCAGGCTAGCTCTTTCTGCCTGCGAGCTATCTGCAGACGTTCGCATTTTTGGAGCAGGGCTGTGGGAGGCGCCCGGCACAGACCACCTAAGCTACTTTTGATGGTTGAGGGGACAAGACAAGCAAGCAGCCCAAGTCTCTGTGCCTCTGTGCGAGCAGTGCCATGGGCAGATGAGACTGAGCAACAGCCTTCCAGGCTAGCACTTTCTGGCTGCGAGCTATCTGCAGACGTTCGCATTTTCGGAGCAGGGCTGCCGGAGGCGCCCAGCACAGACCACCTAAGCTACGTTTGAAGTTTGAGGGGGCAAGACAAGCAAGCAGCCCCAGTCTCTGTGCCTCTGTGCGAGCAGTGCCATGGGCAGATGAGGCTGATCAACAGCTTTCCAGGCTAGCTCTTTCTGCCTGCGAGCTATCTGCAGACGTACGCATTTTCGGAGCAGGGCTGCCGGAGGCTCCCGAGACGGACCACTTAAGCTACGTTTGAAGTTTGAGGGGGCAAGACAAGCAAGCAGCCCCAGTCTCTGTGCCTCTGTGCGAGCAGTGCCATGGGCAGATGAGGCTGAGCAACAGCTTTCCAGGCTAGCTCTTTCTGCCTGCGAGCTATCTGCAGACGTACGCGTTTTCAGAGCAGGGCTGCCGGAGGCTCCCGAGACGGACCACTTAAGCTACGTTTGAAGTTTGAGGGGGCAAGACAAGCAAGCAGCCCCAGTCTCTGTGCCTCTGTGCGAGCAGTGCCATGGGCAGATGAGGCTGAGCAACAGCTTTCCAGGCTAGCTCTTTCTACCTGCGAGCTATCTGCAGACGTTCGCATTTTCGGAGAAGGGCTGCCAAAGGTGCACAGCACAAACAGCCAAAAGATAGTTTTGACGTTTGAGGGGGCAAGACAAGCAAGCAGCCCCAGTCTCTGTGCCTCTGTGCGAGCAGTGCCATGGGCAGATGAGGCTGAGCAACAGCTTTCCAGGCTAGCTCTTTCTGCCTGCGAGCTATCTGCAGACGTTCGCATTTTCAGAGCAGCGCTGCCGGAGGCGCCCGGCACGGACCACCTAATCTACGTTTGAAGTTTGAGGGGTCAAGACAAGCAAGCAGCCCCAGTCTCTGTGCCTCTGTGCGAGCAGTGCCATGGGCAGATGAGGCTGAGCAACAGCTTTCCAGGCTAGCTCTTTCTGCCTGCGAGCTATCTGCAGACGTTCGCATTTTTGGAGCAGGGCTGTGGGAGGCGCCCGGCACAGACCACCTAAGCTACTTTTGATGTTTGAGGGGACAAGACAAGCAAGCAGCCCAAGTCTCTGTGCCTCTGTGCGAGCAGTGCCATGGGCAGATGAGACTGAGCAACAGCGTTCCAGGCTAGCACTTTCTGGCTGCGAGCTATCTGCAGACGTTCGCATTTTCGGAGCAGGGCTGCCGGAGGCGACCAGCACAGACCACCTAAGATACGTTTGAAGTTTGAGGGGGCAAGACAAGCAAGCAGCCCCAGTCTCTGTGCCTCTGTGCGAGCAGTGCCATGGGCAGATGAGGCTGATCAACAGCTTTCCAGGCTAGCTCTTTCTGCCTGCGAGCTATCTGCAGACGTACGCATTTTCGGAGCAGGGCTGCCGGAGGCTCCCGAGACGGACCACTTAAGCTACGTTTGAAGTTTGAGGGGGCAAGACAAGCAAGCAGCCCCAGTCTCTGTGCCTCTGTGCGAGCAGTGCCATGGGCAGATGAGGCTGAGCAACAGCTTTCCAGGCTAGCTCTTTCTGCCTGCGAGCTATCTGCAGACGTACGCGTTTTCAGAGCAGGGCTGCCGGAGGCTCCCGAGACGGACCACTTAAGCTACGTTTGAAGTTTGAGGGGGCAAGACAAGCAAGCAGCCCCAGTCTCTGTGCCTCTGTGCGAGCAGTGCCATGGGCAGATGAGGCTGAGCAACAGCTTTCCAGGCTAGCTCTTTCTGCCTGCGAGCTATCTGCAGACGTTCGCATTTTCGGAGAAGGGCTGCCAAAGGTGCACAGCACAAACAGCCAAAAGATAGTTTTGAAGTTTGAGGGGGCAAGACAAGCAAGCAGCCCCAGTCTCTGTGCCTCTGTGCGAGCAGTGCCATGGGCAGATGAGGCTGAGCAACATTTTTCTACCCTAGCTCTTTCTGCCTGCGACCTATCTGCAGACGTTCGCATTTTCGGAGCAGGGCTGACAAAGGCGCTCAGCACAAACAGCCAAAAGATAGTTTTTAAGTTTGAGGGGGCAAGACAAGCAAGCAGCCCCAGTCTCTGTGCCTCTGTGCGAGCAGTGCCATGGGCAGATGAGGCTGAGCAACAGCTTTCCAGGCTAGCTCTTTCTGCCTGCGATCTATCTGCAGACGTACGCATTTTTGGAGCAGGGCTGCCGGAGGCTCGCGAGACGGACCACTTAAGCTACGTTTGAAGTTTGAGGGGACAAGACAAGCAAGCAGCCCCAGTCTCTGTGCCTCTGTGCGAGCAGTGCCATGGGCAGATGCGGCTGAGCAACAGCTTTCCAGGCTAGCTCTTTCTGGCTGCGAGCTATTTGCAGACGTTCGCATTTTCAGAGCAGGGCTGCCGAAGGCGCCCGGCACAGACCACCTAAGCTACGTTTGAAGTTTGAGGGGTCAAGACAAGCAAGCAGCCCCAGTCTCTGTGCCTCCGTGCGAGCAGTGCCATGGGCAGATGAGGCTGAGCAACAGCTTTCCAGGCTAGCTGTTTCTGCTTCGAGCTATCTGCAGACGTTCACATTTTCGGAGAAGGCTGCCGGATGCTCCCGAGACGGACCACCTAAGCTACGTTTGAAGTTTGAGGGGTCAAGACAAGCAAGCAGCCCCAGTCTCTGTGCCTCTGTGCGAGCAGTGCCATGGGCAGATGAGGCTGAGCAACAGCTTTCCAGGCTAGCTGTTTCTGCTTCGAGCTATCTGCAGACGTTCGCATTTTCGGAGAAGGGCTGCCAAAGGCGCTCAGCACAAACAGCCAAAAGATAGTTTTTAAGTTTGAGGGGGCAAGACAAGCAAGCAGCCCCAGTCTCTGTGCCTCTGTGCGAGCAGTGCCATGGGCAGATGAGGCTGAGCAACAGCTTTCCAGGCTAGCTGTTTCTGCTTCGAGCTATGTGCAGACGTTCGCATTTTCGGAGAAGGGCTGCCAAAGGCGCTCAGCACAAACAGCCAAAAGATAGTTTTTAAGTTTGAGGGGGCAAGACAAGGAAGCAGCCTCAGTCTCTGTGCCTCTGTGCGAGCAGTGCCATGGGCAGATGAGGCTGAGCAACATTTTTCTACGCTAGCTCTTTCTGCCTGCGACCTATCTGCAGACGTTCGCATTTTCGGAGCAGGGCTGACAAAGGCGCTCAGCACAAACAGCCAAAAGACAGTTTTAAAGTTTGAGGGGGTAAGACAAGCAAGCAGCCCCAGTCTCTGTGCCTCTGTGCGAGCAGTGCCATGGGCAGATGAGGCTGAGCAACAGCTTTCCAGGCTAGCTCTTTCTGCTTCGAGTTATCTGCAGACGTTCGCATTTTCGGAGAAGGGCTGCCAAAGGTGCTCAGCACAAACAGCCAAAAGATAGTTTTGAAGTTTAAGGGGGCAAGTAAAGCAAGCAGCCCCAGTCTCTGTGCCTCTGTGCGAGCAGTGCCATGGGCAGATGAGGCTGAGCAACAGCTTTCCAGGCTAGCTCTTTCTGCCTGCGAGCTATCTGCAGACGTACGCATTTTTGGAGCAGGGCTGCCGGAGGCTCGCGAGACGGGCCACTTAAGCTACGTTTGAAGTTTGAGGGGGCAAGACAAGCAAGCAGCCCCAGTCTCTGTGCCTCTGTGCGAGCAGTGCCATGGGCAGATGAGGCTGAGCAACAGCTTTCCAGGCTAGCTCTTTCTGCCTGCGAGCTATCTGCAGACGTACGCGTTTTCAGAGCAGGGCTGCCGGAGGCTCCCGAGACGGACCACTTAAGCTACGTTTGAAGTTTGAGGGGGCAAGACAAGCAAGCAGCCCCAGTCTCTGTGCCTCTGTGCGAGCAGTGCCATGGGCAGATGAGGCTGAGCAACAGCTTTCCAGGCTAGCTCTTTCTGCCTGCGAGCTATCTGCAGACGTTCGCATTTTCGGAGAAGGGCTGCCAAAGGTGCACAGCACAAACAGCCAAAAGATAGTTTTGAAGTTTGAGGGGGCAAGACAAGCAAGCAGCCCCAGTCTCTGTGCCTCTGTGCGAGCAGTGCCATGGGCAGATGAGGCTGAGCAACATTTTTCTACGCTAGCTCTTTCTGCCTGCGACCTATCTGCAGACGTTCGCATTTTCGGAGCAGGGCTGACAAAGGCGCTCAGCACAAACAGCCAAAAGATAGTTTTTAAGTTTGAGGGGGCAAGACAAGCAAGCAGCCCCAGTCTCTGTGCCTCTGTGCGAGCAGTGCCATGGGCAGATGAGGCTGAGCAACAGCTTTCCAGGCTAGCTCTTTCTGCTTCGAGTTATCTGCAGACGTTCGCATTTTCGGAGAAGGGCTGCCAAAGGTGCTCAGCACAAACAGCCAAAAGATAGTTTTGAAGTTTAAGGCGGCAAGTAAAGCAAGCAGCCCCAGTCTCTGTGCCTCTGTGCGAGCAGTGCCATGGGCAGATGAGGCTGAGCAACAGCTTTCCAGGCTAGCTCTTTCTGCCTGCGAGCTATCTGCAGACGTACGCATTTTTGGAGCAGGGCTGCCGGAGGCTCGCGAGACGGACCACTGAAGCTACGTTTGAAGTTTGAGGGGACAAGACAAGCAAGCAGCCCCAGTCTCTGTGCCTCTGTGCGAGCAGTGCCATGGGCAGATGCGGCTGAGCAACAGCTTTCCAGGCTAGCTCTTTCTGGCTGCGAGCTATTTGCAGACGTTCGCATTTTCAGAGCAGGGCTGCCGAAGGCGCCCGGCACAGACCACCTAAGCTACGTTTGAAGTTTGAGGGGTCAAGACAAGCAAGCAGCCCCAGTCTCTGTGCCTCCGTGCGAGCAGTGCCATGGGCAGATGAGGCTGAGCAACAGCTTTCCAGGCTAGCTCTTTCTGCCTGCGAGCTATCTGCAGACGTTCGCATTTTCAGAGAAGGCTGCCGGAGGCTCCCGAGACGGACCACCTAAGCTACGTTTGAAGTTTGAGGGGTCAAGACAAGCAAGCAGCCCCAGTCTCTGTGCCTCTGTGCGAGCAGTGCCATGGGCAGATGAGGCTGAGCAACAGCTTTCCAGGCTAGCTCTTTCTGCTTCGAGCTATCTGCAGACGTTCGCATTTTCGGAGAAGGGCTGCCAAAGGCGCTCAGCACAAACAGCCAAAAGATAGTTTTTAAGTTTGAGGGGGCAAGACAAGGAAGCAGCCCCAGTCTCTGTGCCTCTGTGCGAGCAGTGCCATGGGCAGATGAGGCTGAGCAACATTTTTCTACGCTAGCTCTTTCTGCCTGCGACCTATCTGCAGACGTTCGCATTTTCGGAGCAGGGCTGACAAAGGCGCTCAGCACAAACAGCCAAAAGACAGTTTTTAAGTTTGAGGGGGTAAGACAAGCAAGCAGCCCCAGTCTCTGTGCCTCTGTGCGAGCAGTGCCATGGGCAGATGAGGCTGAGCAACAGCTTTCCAGGCTAGCTCTTTCTGCTTCGAGTTATCTGCAGACGTTCGCATTTTCGGAGAAGGGCTGCCAAAGGTGCTCAGCACAAACAGCCAAAAGATAGTTTTGAAGTTTAAGGGGGCAAGTAAAGCAAGCAGCCCCAGTCTCTGTGCCTCTGTGCGAGCAGTGCCATGGGCAGATGAGGCTGAGCAACAGCTTTCCAGGCTAGCTCTTTCTGCCTGCGAGCTATCTGCAGACGTACGCATTTTTGGAGCAGGGCTGCCGGAGGCTCGCGAGACGGGCCACTTAAGCTACGTTTGAAGCTTGAGGGGGCAAGACAAGCAAGCAGCCCCAGTCTCTGTGCCTCTGTGCGAGCAGTGCCATGGGCAGATGAGGCTGAGCAACAGCTTTCCAGGCTAGCTCTTTCTGGCTTCGAGCTATCTGCAGACGTTCGCATTTTCGGAGAAGGGCTGCCAAAGGCGCTCAGCACAAACAGCCAAAAGATAGTTTTGAAGTTTGAGGGGACAAGACAAGCAAGCAGCCCCAGTCTCTGTGCCTCTGTGCGAGCAGTGCCATGGGCAGATGAGGCTGAGCAACAGCTTTCCAGGCTAGCTCTTTCTGCTTCGAGTTATCTGCAGACGTTCGCATTTTCGGAGAAGGGCTGCCAAAGGCGCTCAGCACAAACAGCCAAAAGATAGTTTTGAAGTTTGAGGGGGCAAGACAAGCAAGCAGCCCCAGCCTCTGTGCCTCTGTGCGAGCAGTGCCATGGGCAGATGAGGCTGAGCAACAGCTTTCCAAGCTAGCTCTTTCTGCCTGCGAGCTATCTGCAGACGTTCGCATTTTCAGAGCAGGGCTGCCGGAGGCTCCCGAGACGGACCACTTAAGCTACGTTTGAAGTTTGAGGGGGCAAGACAAGCAAGCAGCCCCAGTCTCTGTGCCTCTGTGCGAGCAGATCCATGGGCAGATGAGGCTGAGCAACAGCTTTCCAGGCTAGCTCTTTCTGCCTGCGAGCTATCTGCAGACGTTCGCATTTTCGGCGAAGGGCTGCCAAAGGCGCTCAGCACAAACAGCCAAAAGATAGTTTTTAAGTTTGAGGGGGCAAGACAAGCAAGCAGCCCCAGTCTCTGTGCCTCTGTGCGAGCAGTGCCATGGGCAGATGAGGCTGAGGAACATTTTTCTAGGCTAGCTCTTTCTGCCTGCGAGCTATCTGCAGACGTTCGCATTTTCGGAGCAGAGCTGCCAAAGGCGCCCGGCACAAACAGCCAAAAGATACTTTTGAAGTTTGAGGGGGCAAGACAAGCAAGCAGCCCCAGTCTCTGTGCCTCTGTGCGAGCAGTGCCATGGGCAGATGAGGCTGAGCAACAGCTTTCCAGGCTAGCTCTTTCTGCCTGCGAGCTATCTGCAGACGTACGCATTTTTGGAGAAGGGCTGCCGGAGGCTCCCGAGACGGACCACTTAAGCTACGTTTGAAGTTTGAGGGTGCAAGACAAGCAAGCAGCCCCAGTCTCTGTGCCTCTGTGCGAGCAGTGCCATGGGCAGATGAGGCTGAGCAACAGCTTTCCAGGCTAGCTCTTTCTGCTTCGAGTTATCTGCAGACGTTCGCATTTTCGGAGAAGGGCTGCCAAAGGTGCTCAGCACAAACAGCCAATAGATAGTTTTGAAGTTTGAGGGGGCAAGTAAAGCAAGCAGCCCCAGTCTCTGTGCCTCTGTGCGAGCAGTGCCATGGGCAGATGAGGCTGAGCAACAGCTTTCCAGGCTAGCTCTTTCTGCCTGCGAGCTATCTGCAGACGTACGCATTTTTGGAGCAGGGCTGCCGGAGGCTCGCGAGACGGACCACTTAAGCTACGTTTGAAGTTTGAGGGGGCAAGACAAGCAAGCAGCCCCAGTCTCTGTGCCTCTGTGCGAGCAGTGCCATGGGCAGATGAGGCTGAGCAACAGCTTTCCAGGCTAGCTCTTTCTGCTTCGAGCTATCTGCAGACGTTCGCATTTTCGGAGAAGGGCTGCCAAAGGCGCTCAGCACAAACAGCCAAAAGATAGTTTTGAAGTTTGAGGGGACAAGACAAGCAAGCAGCCCCAGTCTCTGTGCCTCTGTGCGAGCAGTGCCATGGGCAGATGAGGTTGATCAACAGCTTTCCAGGGTAGCTCTTTCTGCTTCGAGTTATGTGCAGACGTTCGCATTTTCGGAGAAGGGCTGCCAAAGGCGCTCAGCACAAACAGCCAAAAGATAGTTTTGAAGTTTGAGGGGGCAAGACAAGCAAGCAGCCCCAGCCTCTGTGCCTCTGTGCGAGCAGTGCCATGGGCAGATGAGGCTGAGCAACAGCTTTCCAAGCTAGCTCTTTCTGCCTGCGAGCTATCTGCAGACGTTCGCATTTTCAGAGCAGGGCTGTCGGAGGATCGCGAGACGGACCACCTAAGCTACGTTTGAAGTTTGAGGGGGCAAGACAAGCAAGCAGCCCCAGTCTCTGTGCCTCTGTGCGAGCAGTGCCATGGGCAGATGAGGCTGAGCAACAGCCTTCCAGGCTAGCACTTTCTGGCTGCGAGCTATCTGCAGACGTTCGCATTTTCGGAGCAGGGCTGCCGGAGTCGCCCAGCACAGACCACCTAAGCTACGTTTGAAGTTTGAGGGGTCAAGACAAGCAAGCAGCCCCAGTCTCTGTGCCTCCGTGCGAGCAGTGCCATGGGCAGATGAGGCTGAGCAACAGCTTTCCAGGCTAGCTCTTTCTGCCTGCGAGCTATCTGCAGACGTTCGCATTTTCGGAGCAGGGCTGCCGGAGGCTCCCGAGGCGGACCACCTAAGCTACGTTTGAAGCTTGAGGGGGCAAGACAAGCAAGCAGCCCCAGTCTCTGTGCCTCTGTGCGAGCAGTGCCATGGGCAGATGAGGCTGAGCAACAGCTTTCCAGGCTAGCTCTTTCTGCCTGCGAGCTATCTGCAGACGTACGCATTTTTGGAGCAGGGCTGCCGGAGGCTCCCGAGACAGACCACTTAAGCTACGTTTTAAGTTTGAGGGGGCAAGACAAGCAAGCAGCCCCAGTCTCTGTGCCTCTGTGCGAGCAGTGCCATGGGCAGATGAGGCTGAGCAACATTTTTCTACGCCAGCTCTTTATGCCTGCGAGCTATCTGCAGACGTTCGCATTTTCGGAGCAGGGCTGACAAAGGCGCTCAGCACAAACAGCCAAAAGACAGTTTTTAAGTTTGAGGGGGTAAGACAAGCAAGCAGCCCCAGTCTCTGTGCCTCTGTGCGAGCAGTGCCATGGGCAGATGAGGCTGAGCAACAGCTTTCCAGGCTAGCTCTTTCTGCTTCGAGTTATCTGCAGACGTTCGCATTTTCGGAGAAGGGCTGCCAAAGGTGCTCAGCACAAACAGCCAAAAGATAGTTTTGAAGTTTAAGGGGGCAAGTAAAGCAAGCAGCCCCAGTCTCTGTGCCTCTGTGCGAGCAGTGCCATGGGCAGATGAGGCTGAGCAACAGCTTTCCAGGCTAGCTCTTTCTGCCTGCGAGCTATCTGCAGACGTACGCATTTTTGGAGCAGGGCTGCCGGAGGCTCGCGAGACGGGTCACTTAAGCTACGTTTGAAGTTTGAGGGGGCAAGACAAGCAAGCAGCCCCAGTCTCTGTGCCTCTGTGCGAGCAGTGCCATGGGCAGATGAGGCTGAGCAACAGCTTTCCAGGCTAGCTCTTTCTGCCTGCGAGCTATCTGCAGACGTACGCGTTTTCAGAGCAGGGCTGCCGGAGGCTCCCGAGACGGACCACTTAAGCTACGTTTGAAGTTTGAGGGGGCAAGACAAGCAAGCAGCCCCAGTCTCTGTGCCTCTGTGCGAGCAGTGCCATGGGCAGATGAGGCTGAGCAACAGCTTTCCAGGCTAGCTCTTTCTGCCTGCGAGCTATCTGCAGACGTTCGCATTTTCGGAGAAGGGCTGCCAAAGGTGCACAGCACAAACAGCCAAAAGATAGTTTTGAAGTTTGAGGGGGCAAGACAAGCAAGCAGCCCCAGTCTCTGTGCCTCTGTGCGAGCAGTGCCATGGGCAGATGAGGCTGAGCAACATTTTTCTACGCTAGCTCTTTCTGCCTGCGACCTATCTGCAGACGTTCGCATTTTCGGAGCAGGGCTGACAAAGGCGCTCAGCACAAACAGCCAAAAGATAGTTTTTAAGTTTGAGGGGGCAAGACAAGCAAGCAGCCCCAGTCTCTGTGCCTCTGTGCGAGCAGTGCCATGGGCAGATGAGGCTGAGCAACAGCTTTCCAGGCTAGCTCTTTCTGCTTCGAGTTATCTGCAGACGTTCGCATTTTCGGAGAAGGGCTGCCAAAGGTGCTCAGCACAAACAGCCAAAAGATAGTTTTGAAGTTTAAGGGGGCAAGTAAAGCAAGCAGCCCCAGTCTCTGTGCCTCTGTGCGAGCAGTGCCATGGGCAGATGAGGCTGAGCAACAGCTTTCCAGGCTAGCTCTTTCTGCCTGCGAGCTATCTGCAGACGTACGCATTTTTGGAGCAGGGCTGCCGGAGGCTCGCGAGACGGGCCACTTAAGCTACGTTTGAAGTTTGAGGGGGCAAGACAAGCAAGCAGCCCCAGTCTCTGTGCCTCTGTGCGAGCAGTGCCATGGGCAGATGAGGCTGAGCAACAGCTTTCCAGGCTAGCTCTTTCTGCTTCGAGCTATATGCAAACGTTCGCATTTTCGGAGAAGGGCTGCCAAAGGCGCTCAGCACAAACAGCCAAAAGATAGTTTTGAAGTTTGAGGGAGCAAGACAAGCAAGCAGCCCCAGTCTCTGTGCCTCTGTGGGAGCAGTGCCATGGGCAGATGAGGCTGAGCAACAGCTTTCCGGGCTAGCTCTTTCTGCTTCGAGTTATCTGCAGACGTTCGCATTTTCGGAGAAGGGCTGCCAAAGGCGCTCAGCATAAACAGCCAAAAGATAGTTTTGAAGTTTGAGGGGTCAAGACAAGCAAGCAGCCCCAGTCTCTGTGCCTCTGTGCGAGCAGTGCCATGGGCAGATGAGACTGAGCAACAGCCTTCCAGGCTAGCACTTTCTGGCTGCGAGCTATCTGCAGACGTTCGCATTTTCGGAGCAGGGCTGCCGGAGGCGCCCGGCACAGACCACCTAAGCTACGTTTGAAGTTTGAGGGGGCAAGACAAGCAAGCAGCCCCAGTCTCTGTGCCTCTGTGCGAGCAGTGCCATGGGCAGATGCGGCTGAGCAACAGCTTTCCAGGCTAGCGCTTTCTCCCTGCGAGCTATTTGCAGACGTTCGCATTTTCGGAGCAGGGCAGCCAAAGGCGCCCGGCACAAACAGCCAAAAGATACTTTTGAAGTTTGAGGGGGCAAGACAAGCAAGCAGCCCCAGTCTCTGTGCCTCTGTGCGAGCAGTGCCATGGGCAGATGAGGCTGAGCAACAGCTTTCCAGGCTAGCTCTTTCTGCCTGCGAGTTATCTGCAGACGTTCGCATTTTCGGAGAAGGGCTGCCAAAGGTGCTCAGCACAAACAGCCAAAAGATAGTTTTGAAGTTTGAGGGGGCAAGTAAAGCAAGCAGCCCCAGTCTCTGTGCCTCTGTGCGAGCAGTGCCATGGGCAGATGAGGCTGAGCAACAGCTTTCCAGGCTAACTCTTTCTGCCTGCGAGCTATCTGCAGACGTACGCATTTTTGGAGCAGGGCTGCCGGAGGCTCGCGAGACGGACCACTTAAGCTACGTTTGAAGCTTGAGGGGGCAAGACAAGCAAGCAGCCCCAGTCTCTGTGCCTCTGTGCGAGCAGTGCCATGGGCAGATGAGGCTGAGCAACAGCTTTCCAGGCTAGCTCTTTCTGCTTCGAGCTATCTGCAGACGTTCGCATTTTCGGAGAAGGGCTGCCAAAGGCGCTCAGCACAAACAGCCAAAAGATAGTTTTGAAGTTTGAGGGGACAAGACAAGCAAGCAGCCCCAGTCTCTGTGCCTCTGTGCGAGCAGTGCCATGGGCAGATGAGGCTGAGCAACAGCTTTCCAGGGTAGCTCTTTCTGCTTCGAGTTATCTGCAGACGTTCGCATTTTCGGAGAAGGGCTGCCAAACGCGCTCAGCACAAACAGCCAAAAGATAGTTTTGAAGTTTGAGGGGGCAAGACAAGCAAGCAGCCCCAGCCTCTGTGCCTCTGTGCGAGCAGTGCCATGGGCAGATGAGGCTGAGCAACAGCTTTCCAAGCTAGCTCTTTCTGCCTGCGAGCTATCTGCAGACGTTCGCATTTTCAGAGCAGGGCTGCCGGAGGCTCCCGAGACGGACCACTTAAGCTACGTTTGAAGTTTGAGGGGGCAAGACAAGCAAGCAGCCCCAGTCTCTGTGCCTCTGTGCGAGCAGTGCCATGGGCAGATGAGGCTGAGCAACAGCTTTCCAGGCTAGCTCTTTCTGCCTGCGAGCTATCTGCAGACGTTCGCATTTTCGGAGCAGGGCTGCCAAAGGTGCTCAGCACAAACAGCCAAAAGATAGTTTTGAATTTTAAGGGGGCAAGTAAAGCAAGCAGCCCCAGTCTCTGTGCCTCTGTGCGAGCAGTGCCATGGGCAGATGAGGCTGAGCAACAGCTTTCCAGGCTAGCTCTTTCTGCCTGCGAGCTATCTGCAGACGTACGTATTTTTGGAGCAGGGCTGCCGGAGGCTCGCGAGACGGACCACCTAAGCTACGTTTGAAGTTTGAGGGGGCAAGACAAGCAAGCAGCCCCAGTCTCTGTGCCTCTGTGCGAGCAGTGCCATGGGCAGATGAGGCTGAGCAACAGCTTTCCAGGCTAGCTCTTTCTGCTTCGATCTATCTGCAGACGTTCGCATTTTCGGCGAAGGGCTGCCAAAGGCGCTCAGCACAAACAGCCAAAAGATAGTTTTTAAGTTTGAGGGGGCAAGACAAGCAAGCAGCCCCAGTCTCTGTGCCTCTGTGCGAGCAGTGCCATGGGCAGATGAGGCTGAGGAACATTTTTCTAGGCTAGCTCTTTCTGCCTGCGAGCTATCTGCAGACGTACGCATTTTTGGAGCAGGGCTGCCGGAGGCTCCCGAGACGGACCACTTAAGCTACGTTTGAAGTTTGAGGGGGCAAGACAAGCAAGCAGCCCCAGTCTCTGTGCCTCTGTGCGAGCAGTGCCATGGGCAGATGAGGCTGAGCAACAGCTTTCCAGGCTAGCTCTTTCTGCTTCGATTTATCTGCAGACGTTCGCATTTTCGGAGCAGGGCTGCCAAAGGCGCTCAGCACAAACAGCCAAAAGATAGTTTTTAAGTTTGAGGGGGCAAGACAAGCAAGGAGCCCTAGTCTCTGTGCCTCTGTGCGGGCAGTGCCATGGGCAGATGAGGCTGAGGAACATTTTTCTAGGCTAGCTCTTTCTGCCTGCGAGCTATCTGCAGACGTTCGCATTTTCGGAGCAGGGCTGCCAAAGGCGCCCGGCACAAACAGCCAAAAGATAGTTTTGAAGTTTGAGGGGGCAAGACAAGCAAGCAGCCCCAGTCTCTGTGCCTCTGTGCGAGCAGTGCCATGGGCAGATGAGGCTGAGCAACAGCTTTCCAGGCTAGCTCTTTCTGCCTGCGAGCTATCTGCAGACGTTCGCATTTTCGGAGCAGGACTGCCAAAGGCGCCCGGTACAAACAGCCAAAAGATACTTTTGAAGTTTGAGGGGGCAAGTAAAGCAAGCAGCCCCAGTCTCTGTGCCTCTGTGCGAGCAGTGCCATGGGCAGATGAGGCTGAGCAACAGCTTTCCAGGCTAGCTCTTTCTGCCTGCGAGCTATCTGCAGACGTAAGCATTTTTGGAGCAGGGCTGCCGGAGGCTCGCGAGACGGACCACCTAAGCTACGTTTGAAGTTTGAGGGGGCAAGACAAGCAAGCAGCCCCAGTCTCTGTGCCTCTGTGCGAGCAGTGCCATGGGCAGATGAGGCTGAGCAACAGCTTTCCAGGCTAGCTCTTTCTGCTTCGAGCTATCTGCAGACGTTCGCATTTTCGGCGAAGGGCTGCCAAAGGCGCTCAGAACAAACAGCCAAAAGATAGTTTTTAAGTTTGAGGGGGCAAGACAAGCAAGCAGCCCCAGTCTCTGTGCCTCTGTGCGAGCAGTGCCATGGGCAGATGAGACTGAGCAACAGCCTTCCAGGCTAGCACTTTCTGGCTGCGAGCTATCTGCAGACGTTCGCATTTTCGGAGCAGGGCTGCCGGAGGCACCCAGCACAGACCACCTAAGCTACGTTTGAAGTTTGAGGGGACAAGACAAGCAAGCAGCCCCAGTCTCTGTGCCTCTGTGCGAGCAGTGCCATGGGCAGATGCGGCTGAGCAACAGCTTTCCAGGCTAGCTCTTTCTGGCTGCGAGCTATCTGCAGACGTTCGCATTTTCAGAGCAGGGCTGCCGGAGGCGCCCGGCACAGACCACCTAAGGTACGTTTGAAGTTTGAGGGGTCAAGACAAGCAAGCAGCCCCAGTCTCTGTGCCTCCGTGCGAGCAGTGCCATGGGCAGATGAGGCTGAGCAACAGCTTTCCAGGCTAGCTCTTTCTGCCTGCGAGCTATCTGTAGACGTTCGCATTTTTGAAGCAGGGCTGCCGGAGGCTCCCGAGACGGACCACCTAAGCTACGTTTGAAGCTTGAGGGGGCAAGACAAGCAAGCAGCCCCAGTCTCTGTGCCTCTGTGCCAGCAGTGCCATGGGCAGATGAGGCTGAGCAACAGCTTTCCAGGCTAGCTCTTTCTGCCTGCGAGCTATCTGCAGACGTACGCATTTTTGGAGCAGGGCTGCCGGAGGCTCCCGAGACTGACCAATTAATCTACGTTTGAAGTTTGAGGGGGCAAGACAAGCAAGCAGCCCCAGTCTCTGTGCCTCTGTGCGAGCAGTGTCATGGGCAGATGAGGCTGAGCAACAGCTTTCCAGGCTAGCTCTTTCTGCTTCGAGTTATCTGCAGACGTTCGCATTTTCGGAGCAGGGCTGCCAAAGGCGCTCAGCACAAACAGCCAAAAGATAGTTTTGAAGTTTGAGGGGGCAAGACAAGCAAGCAGCCCCAGTCTCTGTGCCTCTGTGCGAGCAGTGCCATGGGCAGATGAGGCTGAGCAACAGCTTTCCAGGCTAGCTCTTTCTGCTTCGAGTTATCTGCAGACGTTCGCATTTTCGGAGCAGGGCTGCCAAAGGCGCTCAGCACAAACAGCCAAAAGATAGTTTTGAAGTTTGAGGGGGCAAGACAAGCAAGCAGCCCCAGTCTCTGTGCCTCTGTGCGAGCAGTGCCATGGGCAGATGAGGCTGAGCAACAGCTTTCCAGGCTAGCTCTTTCTGCCTGCGAGCTATCTGCAGACGTACGCATTTTTGGAGCAGGGCTGCCGGAGGCTCCCGAGACGGACCACTTAAGCTACGTTTGAAGTTTGAGGGGGCAAGACAAGCAAGCAGCCCCAGTCTCTGTGCCTCTGTGCGAGCAGTGCCATGGGCAGATGAGGCTGAGCAACAGCTTTCCAGGCTAGCTCTTTCTGCTTCGAGTTATCTGCAGACGTTCGCATTTTCGGAGAAGGGCTGCCAAAGGCGCTCAGCACAAACAGCCAAAAGATAGTTTTGAAGTTTGAGGGGACAAGACAAGCAAGCAGCCCCAGTCTCTGTGCCTCTGTGCGAGCAGTGCCATGGGCAGATGAGGCTGAGCAACAGCTTTCCAGGCTAGCTCTTTCTGCTTCGAGTTATCTGCAGACGTTCGCATTTTCGGAGCAGGGCTGCCGGAGGCGCTCAGCACAAAAAGCCAAAAGATAGTTTTGAAGTTTGAGGGGGCAAGACAAGCAAGCAGCCCCAGCCTCTGTGCCTTTGTGCGAGCAGTGCCATGGGCAGATGAGGCTGAGCAACAGCTTTCCAGGCTAGCTCTTTCTGCCTGCGAGCTATCTGCAGACGTTCGCATTTTCAGAGCAGCGCTGTCAGAGGATCGCGAGACGGACCACCTAAGCTACGTTTGAAGTTTGAGGGGACAAGACAAGCAAGCAGCCCCAGTCTCTGTGCCTCTGTGCGAGCAGTGCCATGGGCAGATAAGACTGAGCAACAGCCTTCCAGGCTAGCACTTTCTGGCTGCGAGCTATCTGCAGACGTTCGCATTTTCGGAGCAGGGCTGCCGGAGTCGCCCAGCACAGACCACCTAAGCTACGTTTGAAGTTTGAGGGGTCAAGACAAGCAAGCAGCCCCAGTCTCTGTGCCTCCGTGCGAGCAGTGCCATGGGCAGATGAGGCTGAGCAACAGCTTTCCAGGCTAGCTCTTTCTGCCTGCGAGCTATCTGCAGACGTTCGCATTTTCGGAGCAGGGCTGCCGGAGGCTCCCGAGACGGACCACCTAAGCTACGTTTGAAGCTTGAGGGGGCAAGACAAGCAAGCAGCCCCAGTCTCTGTGCCTCTGTGTGAGCAGTGCCATGGGCAGATGAGGCTGAGCAACAGCTTTCCAGGCTAGCTCTTTCTGCTTCGAGCTATCTGCAGACGTTCGCATTTTCGGCGAAGGGCTGCCAAAGGCGCTCAGCACAAACAGCCAAAAGATAGTTTTTAAGTTGAGGGGGCAAGACAAGCAAGCAGCCCCAGTCTCTGTGCCTCTGTGCGAGCAGTGCCATGGGCAGATGAGGCTGAGGAACATTTTTCTAGGCTAGCTCTTTCTGCCTGCGAGCTATCTGCAGACGTTCGCATTTTCGGAGCAGGGCTGCCAAAGGCGCCCGGCACAAACAGCCAAAAGATAGTTTTGAAGTTTGAGGGGACAAGACAAGCAAGCAGCCCCAGTCTCTGTGCCTCTGTGCGAGCAGTGCCATGGGCAGATGAGGCTGAGCAACAGCTTTCCAGGCTAGCTCTTTCTGCCTGCGAGCTATCTGCAGACGTACGCATTTTTGGAGCAGGGCTGCCGGAGGCTCCCGAGACGGACCACCTAAGCTACGTTTGAAGTTTGAGGGGTCGAGACAAGCAAGCAGCCCCAGTCTCTGTGCCTCTGTGCGAGCAGTGCCATGGGCAGATGAGGCTGAGCAACAGCCTTCCAGGCTAGCTCTTTCTGCTTCGAGTTATCTGCAGACGTTCGCATTTTCGGAGAAGGGCTGCCAAAGGCGCTCAGCACAAACAGCCAAAAGATAGTTTTGAAGTTTGAGGGGGCAAGACAAGCAAGCAGCCCCAGTCTCTGTGCCTCTGTGCGAGCAGTGCCATGGGCAGATGAGGCTGAGCAACAGCTTTCCAGGCTAGCTCTTTCTGCCTGCGAGCTATTTGCAGACGTTCGCATTTTCGGAGCAGGGCTGCCAAAGGCGCCCGGTACAAACAGCCAAAAGATACTTTTGAAGTCTGAGGGGGCAAGACAAGCAAGCAGCCCCAGTCTCTGTGCCTCTGTGCGAGCAGTGCCATGGGCAGATGAGGCTGAGCAACAGCTTTCCAGGCTAGCTCTTTCTGCTTCGAGTTATCTGCAGACGTTCGCATTTTCGGAGCAGGGCTGCCAAAGGTGCTCAGCACAAACAGCCAAAAGATACTTTTGAATTTTAAGGGAGCAAGTAAAGCAAGCAGCCCCAGTCTCTGTGCCTCTGTGCGAGCAGTGCCATGGGCAGATGAGGCTGAGCAACAGCTTTCCAGGCTAGCTCTTTCTGCCTGCGAGCTATCTGCAGACGTACGCATTTTTGGAGCAGGGCTGCCGGAGGCTCGCGAGACGGACCACCTAAGCTACGTTTGAAGTTTGAGGGGGCAAGACAAGCAAGCAGCCCCAGTCTCTGTGCCTCTGTGCGAGCAGTGCCATGGGCAGATGAGGCTGAGCAACATCTTTCCAGGCTAGCTCTTTCTGCTTCGAGCTATCTGCAGACGTTCGCATTTTCGGAGAAGGGCTGCCAAAGGCGCTCAGCACAAACAGCCAAAAGTTAGTTTTGAAGTTTGAGGGGGCAAGACAAGCAAGCAGCCCCAGTCTCTGTGCCTCTGTGCGAGCAGTGCCATGGGCAGATGAGGCTGAGCAACAGCTTTCCAGGCTAGCTCTTTCTGCTTCGAGTTATCTGCAGACGTTCGCATTTTCGGAGAAGGGCTGCCAAAGGCGCTCAGCACAGACAGCCAAAAGATAGTTTTGAAGTTTGAGGGGGCAACACAAGCAAGCAGCCCCAGTCTCTGTGCCTCTGTGCGAGCAGTGCCATGGGCAGATGAGACTGAGAAACAGCCTTCCAGGCTAGCACTTTCTGGCTGCGAGCTATCTGCAGACGTTCGCATTTTCGGAGTAGGGCTGCCGGAGGCGCCCAGCACAGACCACCTAAGCTACCTTTGAAGTTTGAGGGGACAAGACAAGCAAGCAGCCCCAGTCTCTGTGCCTCTGTGCGAGCAGTGCCATGGGCAGATGCGGCTGAGCAACAGCTTTCCAGGCTAGCTCTTTCTGGCTGCGAGCTATCTGCAGACGTTCGCATTTTCAGAGCAGGGCTGCCGGAGGCGCCTGGCACAGACCACCTAAGCTACGTTTGAAGTTTGAGGGGTCAAGACAAGCAAGCAGCCCCAGTCTCTGTGCCTCTGTGCGAGCAGTGCCATGGGCAGATGAGGTTGAGCAACAGCTTTCCAGGCTAGCTCTTTCTGCCTGCGAGCTATCTGTAGACGTTCGCATTTTTGGAGCAGGGCTGCCGGAGGCTCCCGAGACGGACCACCGAAGCTACGTTTGAAGTTTGAGGGGTCAAGACAAGCAAGCAGCCCCAGTCTCTGTGCCTCTGTGCGAGCAGTGCCATGGGCAGATGAGGCTGAGCAACAGCTTTCCAGGCTAGCTCTTTCTGCTTCGAGCTATCTGCAGACGTTCGCATTTTCGGAGCAGGGCTGCCAAAGGCGCTCAGCACAAACAGCCAAAAGATAGTTTTGAAGTTTGAGGGGGCAAGACAAGCAAGCAGCCCCAGTCTCTGTGCCTCTGTGCGAGCAGTGCCATGGGCAGATGAGGCTGAGCAACAGTTTTCTAGGCTAGCTCTTTCTGCCTGCGAGCTATCTGCAGACGTTCGCATTTTCGGAGCAGGGCTGCAGGAGTAGCCCAGCACAGACCACCTAAGCTACGTTTGAAGTTTGAGGGGTCAAGACAAGCAAGCAGCCCCAGTCTCTGTGCCTCCGTGCGAGCAGTGCCATGGGCAGATGAGGCTGAGCAACAGCTTTCCAGGCTAGCTCTTTCTGCCTGCGAGCTATCTGCAGACGTTCGCATTTTCGGAGCAGGGCTGCCGGAGGCTCCCGAGACGGACCACCTAAGCTACGTTTGAAGCTTGAGGGGGCAAGACAAGCAAGCAGCCCCAGTCTCTGTGCCTCTGTGTGAGCAGTGCCATGGGCAGATGAGGCTGAGCAACAGCTTTCCAGGCTAGCTCTTTCTGCTTCGAGCTATCTGCAGACGTTCGCATTTTCGGCGAAGGGCTGCCAAAGGCGCTCAGCACAGACAGTCAAAAGATAGTTTTGAAGTTTGAGGGGGCAACACAAGCAAGCAGCCCCAGTCTCTGTGCCTCTGTGCGAGCAGTGCCATGGGCAGATGAGACTGAGCAACAGCCTTCCAGGCTAGCCCTTTCTGGCTGCGAGCTATCTGCAGACGTTCGCATTTTCGGAGTAGGGCTGCCGGAGGCGCCCAGCACAGACCACCTAAGCTACCTTTGAAGTTTGAGGGGACAAGACAAGCAAGCAGCCCCAGTCTCTGTGCCTCTGTGCGAGCAGTGCCATGGGCAGATGCGGCTGAGCAACAGCTTTCCAGGCTAGCTCTTTCTGGCTGCGAGCTATCTGCAGACGTTCGCATTTTTAGAGCAGGGCTGCCGGAGGCGCCTGGCACAGACCACCTAAGCTACGTTTGAAGTTTGAGGGGTCAAGACAAGCAAGCAGCCCCAGTCTCTGTGCCTCTGTGCGAGCAGTGCCATGGGCAGATGAGGTTGAGCAACAGCTTTCCAGGCTAGCTCTTTCTGCCTGCGAGCTATCTGTAGACGTTCGCATTTTTGGAGCAGGGCTGCCGGAGGCTCCCGAGACGGACCACCGAAGCTACGTTTGAAGTTTGAGGGGTCAAGACAAGCAAGCAGCCCCAGTCTCTGTGCCTCTGTGCGAGCAGTGCCATGGGCAGATGAGGCTGAGCAACATCTTTCCAGGCTAGCTCTTTCTGCTTCGAGCTATCTGCAGACGTTCGCATTTTCGGAGCAGGGCTGCCAAAGGCGCTCAGCACAAACAGCCAAAAGATAGTTTTGAAGTTTGAGGGGGCAAGACAAGCAAGCAGCCCCAGTCTCTGTGCCTCTGTGCGAGCAGTGCCATGGGCAGATGAGGCTGAGCAACAGTTTTCTAGGCTAGCTCTTTCTGCCTGCGAGCTATCTGCAGACGTTCGCATTTTCAGAGCAGGGCTGCCAAAGGCGCCCGGCACAAACAGCCAAAAGATAGTTTTGAAGTTTGAGGGGGCAAGACAAGCAAGCAGCCCCAGTCTCTGTGCCTCTGTGCGAGCAGTGCCATGGGCAGATGAGGCTGAGCAACAGCTTTCCAGGCTAGCTCTTTCTGCCTGCGAGCTATCTGCAGACGTTCGCATTTTCGGAGCAGGGCTGCCGGAGGCTCCCGAGACGGACCACCGAAGCTACGTTTGAAGTTTGAGGGGTCAAGACAAGCAAGCAGCCCCAGTCTCTGTGCCTCTGTGCGAGCAGTGCCATGGGCAGATGAGGCTGAGCAACAGCTTTCCAGGCTAGCTCTTTCTGCTTCGAGTTATCTGCAGACGTTTGCATTTTCGGAGAAGGGCTGCCAAAGGCGCTCAGCACAAACAGCCGAAAGATAGTTTTGAAGTTTGAGGGGGCAAGACAAGCAAGCAGCCCCAGTCTCTGTGCCTCTGTGCGAGCAGTGCCATGGGCAGATGAGGCTGAGCAACAGCTTTCCAGGCTAGCTCTTTCTGCCTGCGAGCTATCTGCAGACGTTCGCATTTTCGGAGCAGGGCTGACAAAGGCGCCCGGCACAAACAGCGAAAAGATACTTTTGAAGTTTGAGGGGGCAAGACAAGCAAGCAGCCCCAGTCTCTGTGCCTCTGTGCGAGCAGTGCCATGGGCAGATGAGACTGAGCAACAGCTTTCCAGGCTAGCTCTTTCTGGCTGCGAGCTATTTGCAGACGTTCGCATTTTCAGAGCAGGGCTGCTGGAGGCGCCCGGCACGGACCACCTAAGCTACGTTTGAAGTTTGAGGGGTCAAGACAAGCAAGCAGCCCCAGTCTCTGTGCCTCTGTGCGAGCAGTGCCACGGGCAGATGAGGCTGAGCAACAGCTTTCCAGGCTAGCTCTTTCTGCCTGCGAGCTATCTGCAGACGTTCGCATTTTCGGAGCAGGGCTGCCGAAGGCTCCCGAGACGGACCACCTAAGCTACGTTTGAAGCTTGAGGGGGCAAGACAAGCAAGCAGCCCCAGTCTCTGTGCCTCTGTGCGAGCAGTGCCATGGGCAGATGAGGCTGAGCAACAGCTTTCCAGGCTAGCTCTTTCTGCTTCGAGCTATCTGCAGACGTTCGCATTTTCGGCGAAGGGCTGCCAAAGGCGCTCAGAACAAACAGCCAAAAGATAGTTTTTAAGTTTGAGGGGGCAAGACAAGCAAGCAGCCCCAGTCTCTGTGCCTCTGTGCGAGCAGTGCCATGGGCAGATGAGACTGAGCAACAGCCTTCCAGGCTAGCACTTTCTGGCTGCGAGCTATCTGCAGACGTTCGCATTTTCGGAGCAGGGCTGCCGGAGGCACCCAGCACAGACCACTTAAGCTACGTTTGAAGTTTGAGGGGACAAGACAAGCAAGCAGCCCCAGTCTCTGTGCCTCTGTGCGAGCAGTGCCATGGGCAGATGCGGCTGAGCAACAGCTTTCCAGGCTAGCTCTTTCTGGCTGCGAGCTATCTGCAGACGTTCGCATTTTCAGAGCAGGGCTGCCGGAGGCGCCCGGCACAGACCACCTAAGGTACGTTTGAAGTTTGAGGGGTCAAGACAAGCAAGCAGCCCCAGTCTCTGTGCCTCCGTGCGAGCAGTGCCATGGGCAGATGAGGCTGAGCAACAGCTTTCCAGGCTAGCTCTTTCTGCCTGCGAGCTATCTGTAGACGTTCGCATTTTTGGAGCAGGGCTGCCGGAGGCTCCCGAGACGGACCACCTAAGCTACGTTTGAAGCTTGAGGGGGCAAGACAAGCAAGCAGCCCCAGTCTCTGTGCCTCTGTGCGAGCAGTGCCATGGGCAGATGAGGCTGAGCAACAGCTTTCCAGGCTAGCTCTTTCTGCCTGCGAGCTATCTGCAGACGTACGCATTTTTGGAGCAGGGCTGCCGGTGGCTCCCGAGACTGACCAATTAATCTACGTTTGAAGTTTGAGGGGGCAAGACAAGCAAGCAGCCCCAGTCTCTGTGCCTCTGTGCGAGCAGTGTCATGGGCAGATGAGGCTGAGCAACAGCTTTCCAGGCTAGCTCTTTCTGCTTCGAGTTATCTGCAGACGTTCGCATTTTCGGAGCAGGGCTGCCAAAGGCGCTCAGCACAAACAGCCAAAAGATAGTTTTGAAGTTTGAGGGGGCAAGACAAGCAAGCAGCCCCAGTCTCTGTGCCTCTGTGCGAGCAGTGCCATGGGCAGATGAGGCTGAGCAACAGCTTTCCAGGCTAGCTCTTTCTGCTTCGAGTTATCTGCAGACGTTCGCATTTTCGGAGCAGGGCTGCCAAAGGCGCTCAGCACAAACAGCCAAAAGATAGTTTTGAAGTTTGAGGGGGCAAGACAAGCAAGCAGCCCCAGTCTCTGTGCCTCTGTGCGAGCAGTGCCATGGGCAGATGAGGCTGAGCAACAGCTTTCCAGGCTAGCTCTTTCTGCCTGCGAGCTATCTGCAGACGTACGCATTTTTGGAGCAGGGCTGCCGGAGGCTCCCGAGACGGACCACTTAAGCTACGTTTGAAGTTTGAGGGGGCAAGACAAGCAAGCAGCCCCAGTCTCTGTGCCTCTGTGCGAGCAGTGCCATGGGCAGATGAGGCTGAGCAACAGCTTTCCAGGCTAGCTCTTTCTGCTTCGAGTTATCTGCAGACGTTCGCATTTTCGGAGAAGGGCTGCCAAAGGCGCTCAGCACAAACAGCCAAAAGATAGTTTTGAAGTTTGAGGGGACAAGACAAGCAAGCAGCCCCAGTCTCTGTGCCTCTGTGCGAGCAGTGCCATGGGCAGATGAGGCTGAGCAACAGCTTTCCAGGCTAGCTCTTTCTGCTTCGAGTTATCTGCAGACGTTCGCATTTTCGGAGAAGGGCTGCCGGAGGCGCTCAGCACAAAAAGCCAAAAGATAGTTTTGAAGTTTGAGGGGGCAAGACAAGCAAGCAGCCCCAGCCTCTGTGCCTCTGTGCGAGCAGTGCCATGGGCAGATGAGGCTGAGCAACAGCTTTCCAGGCTAGCTCTTTCTGCCTGCGAGCTATCTGCAGACGTTCGCATTTTCAGAGCAGCGCTGTCAGAGGATCGCGAGACGGACCACCTAAGCTACGTTTGAAGTTTGAGGGGACAAGACAAGCAAGCAGCCCCAGTCTCTGTGCCTCTGTGCGAGCAGTGCCATGGGCAGATAAGACTGAGCAACAGCCTTCCAGGCTAGCACTTTCTGGCTGCGAGCTATCTGCAGACGTTCGCATTTTCGGAGCAGGGCTGCCGGAGTCGCCCAGCACAGACCACCTAAGCTACGTTTGAAGTTTGAGGGGTCAAGACAAGCAAGCAGCCCCAGTCTCTGTGCCTCCGTGCGAGCAGTGCCATGGGCAGATGAGGCTGAGCAACAGCTTTCCAGGCTAGCTCTTTCTGCCTGCGAGCTATCTGCAGACGTTCGCATTTTCGGAGCAGGGCTGCCGGAGGCTCCCGAGACGGACCACCTAAGCTACGTTTGAAGCTTGAGGGGGCAAGACAAGCAAGCAGCCCCAGTCTCTGTGCCTCTGTGTGAGCAGTGCCATGGGCAGATGAGGCTGAGCAACAGCTTTCCAGGCTAGCTCTTTCTGCCTGCGAGCTATCTGCAGACGTACGCATTTTTGGAGCAGGGCTGCCGGAGGCTCCCGAGACGGACCACCTAAGCTACGTTTGAAGTTTGAGGGGTCGAGACAAGCAAGCAGCCCCAGTCTCTGTGCCTCTGTGCGAGCAGTGCCATGGGCAGATGAGGCTGAGCAACAGCCTTCCAGGCTAGCTCTTTCTGCTTCGAGTTATCTGCAGACGTTCGCATTTTCGGAGAAGGGCTGCCAAAGGCGCTCAGCACAAACAGCCAAAAGATAGTTTTGAAGTTTGAGGGGGCAAGACAAGCAAGCAGCCCCAGTCTCTGTGCCTCTGTGCGAGCAGTGCCATGGGCAGATGAGGCTGAGCAACAGCTTTCCAGGCTAGCTCTTTCTGCCTGCGAGCTATTTGCAGACGTTCGCATTTTCGGAGCAGGGCTGCCAAAGGCGCCCGGTACAAACAGCCAAAAGATACTTTTGAAGTCTGAGGGGGCAAGACAAGCAAGCAGCCCCAGTCTCTGTGCCTCTGTGCGAGCAGTGCCATGGGCAGATGAGGCTGAGCAACAGCTTTCCAGGCTAGCTCTTTCTGCTTCGAGTTATCTGCAGACGTTCGCATTTTCGGAGCAGGGCTGCCAAAGGTGCTCAGCACAAACAGCCAAAAGATACTTTTGAATTTTAAGGGAGCAAGTAAAGCAAGCAGCCCCAGTCTCTGTGCCTCTGTGCGAGCAGTGCCATGGGCAGATGAGGCTGAGCAACAGCTTTCCAGGCTAGCTCTTTCTGCCTGCGAGCTATCTGCAGACGTACGCATTTTTGGAGCAGGGCTGCCGGAGGCTCGCGAGACGGACCACCTAAGCTACGTTTGAAGTTTGAGGGGGCAAGACAAGCAAGCAGCCCCAGTCTCTGTGCCTCTGTGCGAGCAGTGCCATGGGCAGATGAGGCTGAGCAACAGCTTTCCAGGCTAGCTCTTTCTGCTTCGAGCTATCTGCAGACGTTCGCATTTTCGGAGAAGGGCTGCCAAAGGCGCTCAGCACAAACAGCCAAAAGATAGTTTTGAAGTTTGAGGGGGCAAGACAAGCAAGCAGCCCCAGTCTCTGTGCCTCTGTGCGAGCAGTGCCATGGGCAGATGAGGCTGAGCAACAGCTTTCCAGGCTAGCTCTTTCTGCTTCGAGTTATCTGCAGACGTTCGCATTTTCGGAGAAGGGCTGCCAAAGGCGCTCAGCACAGACAGCCAAAAGATAGTTTTGAAGTTTGAGGGGGCAACACAAGCAAGCAGCCCCAGTCTCTGTGCCTCTGTGCGAGCAGTGCCATGGGCAGATGAGACTGAGCAACAGCCTTCCAGGCTAGCCCTTTCTGGCTGCGAGCTATCTGCAGACGTTCGCATTTTCGGAGCAGGGCTGCCGGAGGCGCCCAGCACAGACCACCTAAGCTACCTTTGAAGTTTGAGGGGTCAAGACAAGCAAGCAGCCCCAGTCTCTGTGCCTCTGTGCGAGCAGTGCCATGGGCAGATGCGGCTGAGCAACAGCTTTCCAGGCTAGCTCTTTCTGGCTGCGAGCTATCTGCAGACGTTCGCATTTTCAGAGCAGGGCTGCCGGAGGCGCCTGGCACAGACCACCTAAGCTACGTTTGAAGTTTGAGGGGTCAAGACAAGCAAGCAGCCCCAGTCTCTGTGCCTCTGTGCGAGCAGTGCCATGGGCAGATGAGGTTGAGCAACAGCTTTCCAGGCTAGCTCTTTCTGCCTGCGAGCTATCTGTAGACGTTCGCATTTTTGGAGCAGGGCTGCCGGAGGCTCCCGAGACGGACCACCGAAGCTACGTTTGAAGTTTGAGGGGTCAAGACAAGCAAGCAGCCCCAGTCTCTGTGCCTCTGTGCGAGCAGTGCCATGGGCAGATGAGGCTGAGCAACAGCTTTCCAGGCTAGCTCTTTCTGCTTCGAGCTATCTGCAGACGTTCGCATTTTCGGAGCAGGGCTGCCAAAGGCGCTCAGCACAAACAGCCAAAAGATAGTTTTGAAGTTTGAGGGGGCAAGACAAGCAAGCAGCCCCAGTCTCTGTGCCTCTGTGCGAGCAGTGCCATGGGCAGATGAGGCTGAGCAACAGCTTTCCAGGCTAGCTCTTTCTGCCTGCGAGCTATTTGCAGACGTTCGCATTTTCGGAGCAGGGCTGCCAAAGGCGCCCGGTACAAACAGCCAAAAGATACTTTTGAAGTCTGAGGGGGCAAGACAAGCAAGCAGCCCCAGTCTCTGTGCCTCTGTGCGAGCAGTGCCATGGGCAGATAAGACTGAGCAACAGCCTTCCAGGCTAGCACTTTCTGGCTGCGAGCTATCTGCAGACGTTCGCATTTTCGGAGCAGGGCTGCCGGAGTCGCCCAGCACAGACCACCTAAGCTACGTTTGAAGTTTGAGGGGTCAAGACAAGCAAGCAGCCCCAGTCTCTGTGCCTCCGTGCGAGCAGTGCCATGGGCAGATGAGGCTGAGCAACAGCTTTCCAGGCTAGCTCTTTCTGCCTGCGAGCTATCTGCAGACGTTCGCATTTTCGGAGCAGGGCTGCCGGAGGCTCCCGAGACGGACCACCTAAGCTACGTTTGAAGCTTGAGGGGGCAAGACAAGCAAGCAGCCCCAGTCTCTGTGCCTCTGTGTGAGCAGTGCCATGGGCAGATGAGGCTGAGCAACAGCTTTCCAGGCTAGCTCTTTCTGCTTCGAGCTATCTGCAGACGTTCGCATTTTCGGCGAAGGGCTGCCAAAGGCGCTCAGCACAAACAGCCAAAAGATAGTTTTTAAGTTTGAGGGGGCAAGACAAGCAAGCAGCCCCAGTCTCTGTGCCTCTGTGCGAGCAGTGCCATGGGCAGATGAGGCTGAGGAACATTTTTCTAGGCTAGCTCTTTCTGCCTGCGAGCTATCTGCAGACGTTCGCATTTTCGGAGCAGGGCTGCCAAAGGCGCCCGGCACAAACAGCCAAAAGATAGTTTTGAAGTTTGAGGGGACAAGACAAGCAAGCAGCCCCAGTCTCTGTGCCTCTGTGCGAGCAGTGCCATGGGCAGATGAGGCTGAGCAACAGCTTTCCAGGCTAGCTCTTTCTGCCTGCGAGCTATCTGCAGACGTACGCATTTTTGGAGCAGGGCTGCCGGAGGCTCCCGAGACGGACCACCTAAGCTACGTTTGAAGTTTGAGGGGTCGAGACAAGCAAGCAGCCCCAGTCTCTGTGCCTCTGTGCGAGCAGTGCCATGGGCAGATGAGGCTGAGCAACAGCCTTCCAGGCTAGCTCTTTCTGCTTCGAGTTATCTGCAGACGTTCGCATTTTCGGAGAAGGGCTGCCAAAGGCGCTCAGCACAAACAGCCAAAAGATAGTTTTGAAGTTTGAGGGGGCAAGACAAGCAAGCAGCCCCAGTCTCTGTGCCTCTGTGCGAGCAGTGCCATGGGCAGATGAGGCTGAGCAACAGCTTTCCAGGCTAGCTCTTTCTGCCTGCGAGCTATTTGCAGACGTTCGCATTTTCGGAGCAGGGCTGCCAAAGGCGCCCGGTACAAACAGCCAAAAGATACTTTTGAAGTCTGAGGGGGCAAGACAAGCAAGCAGCCCCAGTCTCTGTGCCTCTGTGCGAGCAGTGCCATGGGCAGATGAGGCTGAGCAACAGCTTTCCAGGCTAGCTCTTTCTGCTTCGAGTTATCTGCAGACGTTCGCATTTTCGGAGAAGGGCTGCCAAAGGCGCTCAGCACAGACAGCCAAAAGATAGTTTTGAAGTTTGAGGGGGCAACACAAGCAAGCAGCCCCAGTCTCTGTGCCTCTGTGCGAGCAGTGCCATGGGCAGATGAGACTGAGCAACAGCCTTCCAGGCTAGCCCTTTCTGGCTGCGAGCTATCTGCAGACGTTCGCATTTTCGGAGTAGGGCTGCCGGAGGCGCCCAGCACAGACCACCTAAGCTACCTTTGAAGTTTGAGGGGACAAGACAAGCAAGCAGCCCCAGTCTCTGTGCCTCTGTGCGAGCAGTGCCATGGGCAGATGCGGCTGAGCAACAGCTTTCCAGGCTAGCTCTTTCTGGCTGCGAGCTATCTGCAGACGTTCGCATTTTCAGAGCAGGGCTGCCGGAGGCGCCTGGCACAGACCACCTAAGCTACGTTTGAAGTTTGAGGGGTCAAGACAAGCAAGCAGCCCCAGTCTCTGTGCCTCTGTGCGAGCAGTGCCATGGGCAGATGAGGTTGAGCAACAGCTTTCCAGGCTAGCTCTTTCTGCCTGCGAGCTATCTGTAGACGTTCGCATTTTTGGAGCAGGGCTGCCGGAGGCTCCCGAGACCGCCCACCGAAGCTACGTTTGAAGTTTGAGGGGTCAAGACAAGCAAGCAGCCCCAGTCTCTGTGCCTCTGTGCGAGCAGTGCCATGGGCAGATGAGGCTGAGCAACAGCTTTCCAGGCTAGCTCTTTCTGCTTCGAGCTATCTGCAGACGTTCGCATTTTCGGAGCAGGGCTGCCAAAGGCGCTCAGCACAAACAGCCAAAAGATAGTTTTGAAGTTTGAGGGGGCAAGACAAGCAAGCAGCCCCAGTCTCTGTGCCTCTGTGCGAGCAGTGCCATGGGCAGATGAGGCTGAGCAACAGTTTTCTAGGCTAGCTCTTTCTGCCTGCGAGCTATCTGCAGACGTTCGCATTTTCGGAGCAGGGCTGCCGGAGTCGCCCAGCACAGACCACCTAAGCTACGTTTGAAGTTTGAGGGGTCAAGACAAGCAAGCAGCCCCAGTCTCTGTGCCTCCGTGCGAGCAGTGCCATGGGCAGATGAGGCTGAGCAACAGCTTTCCAGGCTAGCTCTTTCTGCCTGCGAGCTATCTGCAGACGTTCGCATTTTCGGAGCAGGGCTGCCGGAGGCTCCCGAGACGGACCACCTAAGCTACGTTTGAAGCTTGAGGGGGCAAGACAAGCAAGCAGCCCCAGTCTCTGTGCCTCTGTGTGAGCAGTGCCATGGGCAGATGAGGCTGAGCAACAGCTTTCCAGGCTAGCTCTTTCTGCTTCGAGCTATCTGCAGACGTTCGCATTTTCGGCGAAGGGCTGCCAAAGGCGCTCAGCACAAACAGCCAAAAGATAGTTTTTAAGTTTGAGGGGGCAAGACAAGCAAGCAGCCCCAGTCTCTGTGCCTCTGTGCGAGCAGTGCCATGGGCAGATGAGGCTGAGGAACATTTTTCTAGGCTAGCTCTTTCTGCCTGCGAGCTATCTGCAGACGTTCGCATTTTCGGAGCAGGGCTGCCAAAGGCGCCCGGCACAAACAGCCAAAAGATAGTTTTGAAGTTTGAGGGGACAAGACAAGCAAGCAGCCCCAGTCTCTGTGCCTCTGTGCGAGCAGTGCCATGGGCAGATGAGGCTGAGCAACAGCTTTCCAGGCTAGCTCTTTCTGCCTGCGAGCTATCTGCAGACGTACGCATTTTTGGAGCAGGGCTGCCGGAGGCTCCCGAGACGGACCACCTAAGCTACGTTTGAAGTTTGAGGGGTCGAGACAAGCAAGCAGCCCCAGTCTCTGTGCCTCTGTGCGAGCAGTGCCATGGGCAGATGAGGCTGAGCAACAGCCTTCCAGGCTAGCTCTTTCTGCTTCGAGTTATCTGCAGACGTTCGCATTTTCGGAGAAGGGCTGCCAAAGGCGCTCAGCACAAACAGCCAAAAGATAGTTTTGAAGTTTGAGGGGGCAAGACAAGCAAGCAGCCCCAGTCTCTGTGCCTCTGTGCGAGCAGTGCCATGGGCAGATGAGGCTGAGCAACAGCTTTCCAGGCTAGCTCTTTCTGCCTGCGAGCTATTTGCAGACGTTCGCATTTTCGGAGCAGGGCTGCCAAAGGCGCCCGGTACAAACAGCCAAAAGATACTTTTGAAGTCTGAGGGGGCAAGACAAGCAAGCAGCCCCAGTCTCTGTGCCTCTGTGCGAGCAGTGCCATGGGCAGATGAGGCTGAGGAACAGCTTTCCAGGCTAGCTCTTTCTGCTTCGAGTTATCTGCAGACGTTCGCATTTTCGGAGCAGGGCTGCCAAAGGTGCTCAGCACAAACAGCCAAAAGATACTTTTGAATTTTAAGGGAGCAAGTAAAGCAAGCAGCCCCAGTCTCTGTGCCTCTGTGCGAGCAGTGCCATGGGCAGATGAGGCTGAGCAACAGCTTTCCAGGCTAGCTCTTTCTGCCTGCGAGCTATCTGCAGACGTACGCATTTTTGGAGCAGGGCTGCCGGAGGCTCGCGAGACGGACCACCTAAGCTACGTTTGAAGTTTGAGGGGGCAAGACAAGCAAGCAGCCCCAGTCTCTGTGCCTCTGTGCGAGCAGTGCCATGGGCAGATGAGGCTGAGCAACAGCTTTCCAGGCTAGCTCTTTCTGCTTCGAGCTATCTGCAGACGTTCGCATTTTCGGAGAAGGGCTGCCAAAGGCGCTCAGCACAAACAGCCAAAAGATAGTTTTGAAGTTTGAGGGGGCAAGACAAGCAAGCAGCCCCAGTCTCTGTGCCTCTGTGCGAGCAGTGCCATGGGCAGATGAGGCTGAGCAACAGCTTTCCAGGCTAGCTCTTTCTGCTTCGAGTTATCTGCAGACGTTCGCATTTTCGGAGAAGGGCTGCCAAAGGCGCTCAGCACAGACAGCCAAAAGATAGTTTTGAAGTTTGAGGGGGCAACACAAGCAAGCAGCCCCAGTCTCTGTGCCTCTGTGCGAGCAGTGCCATGGGCAGATGAGACTGAGCAACAGCCTTCCAGGCTAGCACTTTCTGGCTGCGAGCTATCTGCAGACGTTCACATTTTCGGAGTAGGGCTGCCGGAGGCGCCCAGCACAGACCACCTAAGCTACGTTTGAAGTTTGAGGGGACAAGACAAGCAAGCAGCCCCAGTCTCTGTGCCTCTGTGCGAGCAGTGCCATGGGCAGATGCGGCTGAGCAACAGCTTTCCAGGCTAGCTCTTTCTGCCTGCGAGCTATTTGCAGACGTTCGAAATTTCAGAGCAGGGCTGCCGGAGGCGCCCGGCACGGACCACCTAAGCTACGTTTGAAGTTTGAGGGGTCAAGACAAGCAAGCAGCCCCAGTCTCTGTGCCTCTGTGCGAGCAGTGCCATGGGCAGATGAGGCTGAGCAACAGCTTGCCAGGCTAGCTCTTTCTGGCTGCGAGCTATCTGCAGACGTTCGCATTTTCGGAGCAGGGCTGCCGGAGGCTCCCGAGACGGACCACCTAAGCTACGTTTGAAGTTTGAGGGGACAAGACAAGCAAGCAGCCCCAGTCTCTGTGCCTCTGTGCGAGCAGTGCCATGGGCAGATGCGGCTGAGCAACAGCTTTCCAGGCTAGCTCTTTCTGCCTGCGAGCTATCTGCAGACGTTCGCATTTTTGGAGCAGGGCTACCGGAGGCGCCCGGCACAGACCACCTAATCTACTTTTGATGTTTGAGGGGAGAAGACAAGCAAGCAGCCGAAGTCTCTGTGCCTCCGTGCGAGCAGTGCCATGGGCAGATGAGGCTGAGCAACAGCTTGACAGGCTAGCTCTTTCTGCCTGCGAGCTATCTGCAGACGTTCGCATTTTTAGAGCAGGGCTGCCGCAGGCGCCCGGCACAGACCACCTAAGCTACGTTTGATGTTTGAGGGGACAAGACAAGCAAGCAGCCCCAGTCTCTGTGCGTCTGTGCGGGCAGTGCCATGGGCAGATGAGGCTGAGCAACAGCTTTCCAGGCTAGCTCTTTCTGCCTGCGAGCTATCTGCAGACATTCGCATTTTCGGAGCAGGGCTGCCAAAGGCGCCCGGCTCAAACAGCCAAAAGATACTTTTGAAGTTTGAGGGGGCAAGACAAGCAAGCAGCCCCAGTCTCTGTGCCTCTGTGCGAGCAGTGCCATGGGCAGATGAGGCTGAGCAACAGCTTTCCAGGCTAGCTCTTTCTGCCTGCGAGCTATCTGCAGACGTTCGCATTTTTGGAGCAGGGCTGCCAAAGGCGCCCAGTACGGACCATTAAGCTACGTTTGAAGTTTGAGGGGGCAAGACAAGCAAGCAGCCCCAGTCTCTGTGCGTCTGTGCGAGCAGTGCCATGGGCAGATGAGGCTGAGCAACATCTTTCCAGGATAGCTCTTTCTGCCTGCGAGCTATCTGCAGACATTCGCATTTTCGGAGCAGGGCTGCCGGAAGCACCCGGCATGTACCACCTAAGATACGTTTGAAGTTTGAGGGGGAAGACAAGCAAGCAGCCCCAGTCTCTGTGCCTCTGTGCGAGCAGTGCCATGGGCAGATGAGGCTGAGCAACAGCTTTCCAGGATAGCTCTTTCTGCTTCGAGCTATCTGCAGACGTTCGCATTTTCGGAGAAGGGCTGCCAAAGTCGCTCAGCACAAACAGCCAATAGATAGTTTTGAAGTTTGAGGGGGCAAGACAAGCAAGCAGCCCCAGTCTCTGTGCCTCTGTGCGACCAGTGCCATGGGCAGATGAGGCTGAGCAACAGCTTTCCAGGCTAGCTTTTTCTGCCTGCGAGCTATCTGCAGACGTTCGCATTTTCGGAGCAGGGCTGCAGGAGGATCGCGAGACGGACCACCTAAGCTACGTTTGAAGTTTGAGGGTTCAAGACAAGCAAGCAGCCCCAGTCTCTGTGCCTCTGTGCGAGCAGTGCCATGGGCAGATGAGACTGAGCAACAGCCTTCCAGGCTAGCACTTTCTGGCTGCGAGCTATCTGCAGACGTTCGCATTTTCGGAGCAGGGCTGCTGGAGGCGCCCAGCTCAGACCACCTAAGCTACGTTTGAAGTTTGAGGGGACAGACAAGCAAGCAGCCCCAGTCTCTGTGCCTCTGTGCGAGCAGTGCCATGGGCAGATGAGGCTGAGCAACAGCTTTCCAGGCTAGCTCTTTCTGGCTGCGAGCTATTTGCAGACGTTCGCATTTTCAGAGCAGGGCTGCCTGAGGCGCCCGGCACGGACCACCTAATCTACTTTTGATGTTTGAGGAGAGAAGACAAGCAAGCAGCCCAAGTCTCTGTGCCTCTGTGCGAGCAGTGCCATGGGCAGATGAGGCTTAGCAACAGCTTTCCAGACTAGCTATTTCTGCTTCGAGCTATCTGCAGACGTTCACATTTTCGGAGAAGGGGTGCCAAAGGCGCTCAGCACAAACAGCCAATAGATAGTTTTGAAGTTTGAGGGGGCAAGACAAGCAAGCAGCCCCAGTCTCTGTGCCTCTGTGCGAGCAGTGCCATGGGCAGATGAGGCTGAGCAACAGCTTTCCAGGCTAGATCTTTCTGGCTGCGAGCTATCTGCAGACGTTCGAATTTTCGGAGCAGGGCTGCCGGAGGCTCCCGAGACGGACCACCTAAGCTACGTTTGAAGTTTGAGGGGACAAGACAAGCAAGCAGCCCCAGTCTCTGTGCCTCTGTGCGAGCAGTGCCATGGGCAGATGCGGCTGAGCAACAGCTTTCCAGGCTAGCTCTTTCTGCCTGCGAGCTATCTGCAGACGTTCGCATTTTTGGAGCAGGGCTACCGGAGGCGCCCGGCACAGACCACCTAATCTACTTTTGATGTTTGAGGGGAGAAGACAAGCAAGCAGCCGAAGTCTCTGTGCCTCCGTGCGAGCAGTGCCATGGGCAGATGAGGCTGAGCAACAGCTTTCCAGGCTAGCTCTTTCTGCCTGCGAGCTATCTGCAGACGTTCGCATTTTTAGAGCAGGGCTGCCGGAGGCGCCCGGCACAGACCACCTAAGCTACTTTTGATGTTTGAGGGGACAAGACAAGCAAGCAGCCCCAGTCTCTGTGCGTCTGTGCGGGCAGTGCCATGGGCAGATGAGGCTGAGCAACAGCTTTCCAGGCTAGCTCTTTCTGCCTGCGAGCTATCTGCAGACATTCGCATTTTCGGAGCAGGGCTGCCAAAGGCGCCCGGCTCAAACAGCCAAAAGATACTTTTGAAGTTTGAGGGGGCAAGACAAGCAAGCAGCCCCAGTCTCTGTGCGTCTGTGCGGGCAGTGCCATGGGCAGATGAGGCTGAGCAACAGCTTTCCAGGCTAGCTCTTTCTGCCTGCGAGCTATCTGCAGACATTCGCATTTTCGGAGCAGGGCTGCCAAAGGCGCCCGGCTCAAACAGCCAAAAGATACTTTTGAAGTTTGAGGGGGCAAGACAAGCAAGCAGCCCCAGTCTCTGTGCCTCTGTGCGAGCAGTGCCATGGGCAGATGAGGCTGAGCAACAGCTTTCCAGGCTAGCTCTTTCTGGCTGCGAGCTATCTGCAGACGTTCGCATTTTTGGAGCAGGGCTGCCAAAGGCGCCCAGTACGGACCATTAAGCTACGTTTGAAGTTTGAGGGGGCAAGACAAGCAAGCAGCCCCAGTCTCTGTGCCTCTGTGCGAGCAGTGCCATGGGCAGATGAGGCTGAGCAACATCTTTCCAGGATAGCTCTTTCTGCCTGCGAGCTATCTGCAGACGTTCGCATTTTCGGAGCAGGGCTGCCGGAAGCACCCGGCACGTACCACCTAAGATACGTTTGAAGTTTGAGGAGAGAAGACAAGCAAGCAGCCCCAGTCTCTGTGCCTCTGTGCGAGCAGTGCCATGGGCAGATGAGGCTGAGCAACAGCTTTCCAGGATAGCTCTTTCTGCTTCGAGCTATCTGCAGACGTTCGCATTTTCGGAGAAGGGCTGCCAAAGTCGATCAGCACAAACAGCCAATAGATAGTTTTGAAGTTTGAGGGGGCAAGAGAAGCAAGCAGCCCCAGTCTCTGTGCCTCTGTGCGAGCAGTGCCATGGGCAGATGAGGCTGAGCAACAGCTTTCCAGGCTAGCTCTTTCTGCCTGCGAGCTATCTGCAGACGTTCGCATTTTCGGAGCAGGGCTGCAGGAGGATCGCGAGAAGGACCACCTAAGCTACGTTTGAAGTTTGAGGGGGCAAGACAAGCAAGCAGCCCCAGTCTCTGTGCCTCTGTGCGAGCAGTGCCATGGGCAGATGAGGCTGAGCAACAGCTTTCCAGGCTAGCTCTTTCTGCCTGCGAGCTATCTGCAGACATTCGCATTTTTTGAGCAGGGCTGCCAAAGGCGCCCTGCTCAAACAGCCAAAAGATACTTTTCAAGTTTGAGGGGGCAAGACAAGCAAGCAGCCCCAGTCTCTGTGCCTCTGTGCGAGCAGTGCCATGGGCAGATGAGGCTGAGCAACAGCTTTCCAGGCTAGCTCTTTCTGGCTGCGAGCTATTTGCAGACGTTCGCATTTTCAGAGCAGGGCTGCCGGAGGCGCCCGGCACGGACCACCTAATCTACTTTTGATGTTTGAGGGGAGAAGACAAGCAAGCAGCCCAAGTCTCTGTGCCTCCGTGCGAGCAGTGCCATGGGCAGATGAGGCTGAGCAACAGCTTTCCAGGCTAGCTCTTTCTGCCTGAGAGCTATCTGCAGACGTTCGCATTTTTGGAGCAGGGCTGCCGGAGGCGCCCAGCACAGACCACCTAAGGTACGTTTGAAGTTTGAGGGGACAAGACAAGCAAGCAGCCCCAGTCTCTGTGCCTCTGTGCGAGCAGTGCCATGGGCAGATGAGGCTGAGCAACAGCTTTCCAGACTAGCTATTTCTGCTTCGAGCTATCTGCAGACGTTCGCATATTTGGAGAAGGGCTGCCAAAGGCGCTCAGCACAAACAGCCAATAGATAGTTTTGAAGTTTGAGGGGGCAAGACAAGCAAGCAACCCCAGTCTCTGTTCCTCTGTGCGAGCAGTGCCATGGGCAGATGAGGCTGAGCAACAGCTTTCCAGGCTAGCTCTTTCTGCCTGCGAGCTATCTGCAGACGTTCGCATTTTCGGAGCAGGGCTGCCGGAGGATCGCGAGACGGACCACCTAAGCTACGTTTGAAGTTTGAGGGGGCAAGACAAGCAAGCAGCCCCAGTCTCTGTGCCTCTGTGCGAGCAGTGCCATGGGCAGATGAGACTGAGCAACAGCCTTCCAGGCTAGCACTTTCTGGCTGCGAGCTATCTGCAGACGTTCGCATTTTCGGAGCAGGGCTGCCGGAGGCGCCCAGCACAGACCACCTAAGCTACGTTTGAAGTTTGCGGGGACAGACAAGCAAGCAGCCCCAGTCTCTGTGCCTCTGTGCGAGCAGTGCCATGGGCAGATGAGGCTGAGCAACAGCTTTCCAGGCTAGCTCTTTCTGGCTGCGAGCTATTTGCAGACGTTCGCATTTTCAGAGCAGGGTTGCCGGAGGCGGCCGGCACGGACCACCTAAGCTACGTTTGAAGTTTGAGGGGACAAGACAAGCAAGCAGCCCCAGTCTCTGTGCCTCTGTGCGAGCAGTGCCATGGGCAGATGAGGCTGAGCAACAGCTTTCCAGGCTAGCTCTTTCTGCTTCGAGCTATCTGCAGACGTTCGCATTTTTAAAGCAGGGCTGCCGGAGGCGCCCGGCACAGACCACCTAATCTACTTATGATGTTTGAAGGGAGAAGACAAGCAAGCAGCCCAAGTCTCTGTGCCTCCGTGCGAGCAGTGCCATGGGCAGATGAGGCTGAGCAACAGCTTTCCAGGCTAGCTCTTTCTGCTTCGAGCTATCTGCAGACGTTCGCATTTTTGGAGCAGGGCTGCCAAAGGCTCCCGAGACGGACCACTTAAGCTACGTTTGAAGTTTGAGGGGGCAAGACAAGCAAGCAGCCCCAGTCTCTGTGCCTCTGTGCGAGCAGTGCCATGGGCAGATGAGGCTGAGCAACAGCTTTCCAGGCTAGCTCTTTCTGGCTGCGAGCTATCTGCAGACATTCGCATTTTCAGAGCAGGGCTGCCAAAGGCGCTCAGCACAAACAGCCAAAAGATAGTTTTGAAGTTTGAGGGGGCAAGACAAGCAAGCAGCCCCAGTCTCTGTGCCTCTGTGCGAGCAGTGCCATGGGCAGATGAGGCTGAGCAACAGCTTTACAGGCTAGCTCTTTCTGCCTGCGAGCTATCTGCAGACGTTCGCATTTTCGGAGCAGGGCTGCCGGAGGCTCCCGAGACGGACCACTTAAGCTACATTTGAAGTTTGAGGGGGCAAGACAAGCAAGCAGCCCCAGTCTCTGTGCCTCTGTGCGAGCAGTGCCATGGGCAGATGAGGCTGAGCAACAGCTTTCCAGGCTAGCTCTTTCTGCTTCGAGATATCTGCAGACGTTCGCATTTTCGGAGAAGGGCTGACAAAGGCGCTCAGCACAAACAGCCAAAAGATAGTTTTGAAGTTTGAGGGGGCAAGACAAGCAAGCAGCCCCAGTCTCTGTGCCTCTGTGCGAGCAGTACCATGGGCAGATGAGGCTGAGCAACAGCTTTCCAGGCTAGCTCTTTCTGCCTGCGAGCTATCTGCAGACGTTCGCATTTTCAGAGCAGGGCTGCCGGAGTATCGCGAGACGGACAACCTAAGCTACGTTTGAAGTTTGAGGGGGCAAGACAAGCAAGCAGCCCCAGTCTCTGTGCCTCTGTGCGAGCAGTGCCATGGGCAGATGAGACTGAGCAACAGCCTTCCAGGCTAGCACTTTCTGGCTGCGAGCTATCTGCAGACGTTCGCGTTTTCGGAGCAGGGCTGCCGGAGGCGCCCAGCACAGACCACCTAAGCTACGTTTGAAGTTTGAGGGGACAAGACAAGCAAGCAGCCCCAGTCTCTGTGCCTCTGTGCGAGCAGTGCCATGGGCAGATGCGGCTGAGCAACAGCTTTCCAGGCTAGCTCTTTCTGCCTGCGAGCTATTTGCAGACGTTCGAAATTTCAGAGCAGGGCTGCCGGAGGCGCCCGGCACGGACCACCTAAGCTACGTTTGAAGTTTGAGGGGTCAAGACAAGCAAGCAGCCCCAGTCTCTGTGCCTCTGTGCGAGCAGTGCCATGGGCAGATGAGGCTGAGCAACAGCTTTCCAGGCTAGCTCTTTCTGGCTGCGAGCTATCTGCAGACGTTTGCATTTTTGGAGCAGGGCTGCCAAAGGCGCCCAGTACGGACCACCTAAGCTACGTTTGAAGTTTGAGGGGGCAAGACAAGCAAGCAGCCCCAGTCTCTGTGCCTCTGTGCGAGCAGTGCCATGGGCAGATGAGGCTGAGCAACAGCTTTCCAGGCTAGCTCTTTCTGCCTGCGAGCTATCTGCAGACGTTCGCATTTTCGGAGCAGGGCTGCCGGAAGCACACTGCACGTACCACCTAAGCTACGTTTGAAGTTTGAGGGGGCAAGACAAGCAAGCAGCCCCAGTCTCTGTGCCTCTGTGCGAGCAGTGCCATGGGCAGATGAGGCTGAGCAACAGCTTTCCAGACTACCTCTTTCTGCTTCGAGCTATCTGCAGACGTTCGCATTTTCGGAGAAGGGCTGCCAAAGGCGCTCAGCACAAACAGTCAATAGATAGTTTTGAAGTTTGAGGGGGCAAGACAAGCAAGCAGCCCCAGTCTCTGTGCCTCTGTGCGAGCAGTGCCATGGGCAGATGAGGCTGAGCAACAGCTTTCCAGGCTAGCTCTTTTTGCCTGCGAGCTATCTGCAGACGTTCGCATTTTCGGAGCAGGGCTGCCGGAGGATCGCGAGACGGACCACCTAAGCTACGTTTCAAGTTTGAGGGGGCAATACAAGCAAGCAGCTCCAGTCTCTGTGCCTCTGTGCGAGCAGTGCCATGGGCAGATGAGGCTGAGCAACAGCTTTCCAGGCTAGCTCTTTCTGGCAGCGATCTATTTGCAGACGTTCGCATTTTCAGAGCAGGGCTGCCGGAGGCGCCCGGCACGGACCACCTAAGTTACTTTTCATGTTTGAGGTGGCAAGACAAGCAAGCAGCCCCAGTCTCTGTGCCTCTGTGCGAGCAGTGCCATGGGCAGATGAGGCTGAGCAACAGCTTTCCAGGCTAGCTCTTTCTGCCTGCGAGCTATCTGCAGACGTTCGCATTTTCGGAGCAGGGCTGCCGGAGGCGCCCGGCACAGACCACCTAATCTACTTTTGATGTTTGAGGGGAGAAGACAAGCAAGCAGCCCCAGTCTCTGTGCCTCCGTGCGAGCAGTGCCATGGGCAGATGAGGCTGAGCAACAGCTTTGCAGGCTAGCTCTTTCTGCCTGCGAGCTATCTGCAGACGTTCGCATTTTTGGAGCAGGGCTGCCGGAGGCGCCCGGCACAGACCACCTAATCTACTTTTGATGTTTGAGGGGAGAAGACAAGCAAGCAGCCCCAGTCTCTGTGCCTCCGTGCGAGCAGTGCCATGGGCAGATGAGGCTGAGCAACAGCTTTGCAGGCTAGCTCTTTCTGCCTGCGAGCTATCTGCAGACGTTCGCATTTTTGGAGCAGGGCTGCCGGAAGCGCCCAGCACAGACCACCTAAGATACGTTTGAAGTTTGAGGGGGCAAGACAAGCAAGCAGCCCCAGTCTCTGTGCGTCTGTGCGAGCAGTGCCATGGGCAGATGAGGCTGAGCAACAGCTTTCCAGGCTAGCTCTTTCTGCCTGCGAGCTATCTGCAGACGTTCGCATTTTTGGAGCAGGGCTGCCAAAGGCGCTCAGTACGGACCACCTAAGCTACGTTTGAAGTTTGAGGGGGCAAGACAAGCAAGCAGCCCCAGTCTCTGTGCCTCTGTGCGAGCAGTGCCATGGGCAGATGAGGCTGAGCAACAGCTTTCCAGGCTAGCTCTTTCTGCCTGCGAGCTATCTGCAGACGTTCGCATTTTCGGAGCAGGGCTGCTGGAAGCACCCGGCACGTACCACCTAAGCTACGTTTGAAGTTTGAGGGGGCAAGACAAGCAAGCAGCCCCAGTCTCTGTGCCTCTGTGCGAGCAGTGCCATGGGCAGATGAGGCTGAGCAACAGCTTTCCAGACTAGCTCTTTCTGCTTCGAGCTATCTGCAGACGTTCGCATTTTCGGAGAAGGGCTGCCAAAGGCGCTCAGCACAAACAGACAATAGATAGTTTTGGAGTTTGAGGGTGCAAGACAAGCAAGCAGCCCCAGTCTCTGTGCCTCTGTGCGAGCAGTGCCATGGGCAGATGAGGCTGAGCAACAGCTTTCCAGGCTAGCTCTTTCTGCCTGCGAGCTATCTGCAGACGTTCGCATTTTTGGAGCAGGGCTGCCGGAGGATCGCGAGACGGACCACCTAAGCTACGTTTGAAGTTTGAGGGGACAAGACAAGCAAGCAGCCCCAGTCTCTGTACCTCTGTGCGAGCAGTGCCATGGGCAGATGAGGCTGAGCAACAGCTTTCCAGGCTAGCTCTTTCTGCCTGCGAGCTATCTGCAGACGTTCGCATTTTTGGAGCAGGGCTGCCGGAGGTGCCCGGCACAGACCACCTAATCTACTTTTGATGTTTGAGGGGAGAAGACAAGCAAGCAGCCCCAGTCTCTGTGTCTCCGTGCGAGCAGTGCCATGGGCAGATGAGGCTGAGCAACAGCTTTGCAGGCTAGCTCTTTCTGCCTGCGAGCTATCTGCAGACGTTCGCATTTTTGGAGTAGGGCTGCCGGAGGCGCCCGGCACAGACCACCTAATCTACTTTTGATGTTTGAGGGGAGAAGACAAGCAAGCAGCCCCAGTCTCTGTGCCTCCGTGCGAGCAGTGCCATGGGCAGATGAGGCTGAGCAACAGCTTTGCAGGCTAGCTCTTTCTGCCTGCGAGCTATCTGCAGACGTTCGCATTTTTGGAGCAGGGCTGCCGGAGGCGCCCAGCACAGACCACCTAAGGTACGTTTGAAGTTTGAGGGGGCAAGACAAGCAAGCAGCCCCAGTCTCTGTGCGTCTGTGCGAGCAGTGCCATGGGCAGATGAGGCTGAGCAACAGCTTTCCAGGCTAGCTCTTTCTGCCTGCGAGCTATCTGCAGACGTTCGCATTTTCGGAGCAGGGCTGCCGGAAGCACCCGGCACGTACCACCTAAGCTACGTTTGAAGTTTGAGGGGGCAAGACAAGCAAGCAGCCCCAGTCTCTGTGCCTCTGTGCGAGCAGTGCCATGGGCAGATGAGGCTGAGCAACAGCTTTCCAGGCTAGCTCTTTCTGCTTCGAGCTATCTGCAGACGTTCGCATTTTCGGAGAAGGGCTGCCAAAGTCGCTCAGCACAAACAGCCAATAGATAGTTTTGAAGTTTGAGGGGGCAAGACAAGCAAGCAGCCCCAGTCTCTGTGCCTCTGTGCGAGCAGTGCCATGGGCAGATGAGGCTGAGCAACAACTTTCCAGGCTAGCTCTTTCTGCCTGCGAGCTATCTGCAGACGTTCGCATTTTCGGAGCAGGGCTGCCGGAGGATCGCGAGACGGACCACCTAAGCTATGTTTGAAGTTTGAGGGGGCAAGACAAGCAAGCAGCCCCAGTCTCTGTGCCTCTGTGCGAGCAGTGCCATGGGCAGATGAGACTGAGCAACAGCCTTCCAGGCTAGCACTTTCTGGCTGCGAGCTATCTGCAGACGTTCGCATTTTCGGAGCAGGGCTGCTGGAGGCGCCCAGCACAGACCACCTAAGCTACGTTTGAAGTTTGAGGGGACAGACAAGCAAGCAGCCCCAGTCTCTGTGCCTCTGTGCGAGCAGTGCCATGGCCAGATTAGGCTGAGCAACAGCTTTCCAGGCTAGCTCTTTCTGCCTGCGAGCTATCTGCAGACGTTCGCATTTTCGGAGCAGGGCTGCCGGAGGATCGCGAGACGGACCACCTAAGCTACGTTTGAAGTTTGAGGGGGCAAGACAAGCAAGTAGCCCCAGTCTCTGTGCGTCTGTGCGGGCAGTGCCATGGGCAGATGAGGCTGAGCAACAGCTTTCCAGGCTAGCTCTTTCTGCCTGCGAGCTATCTGCAGACATTCGCATTTTCGGAGCAGGGCTGCCAAAGGCGCCCGGCTCAAACAGCCAAAAGATACTTTTGAAGTTTGAGGGGGCAAGACAAGCAAGCAGCCCCAGTCTCTGTGCCTCTGTGCGAGCAGTGCCATGGGCAGATGAGGCTGAGCAACAGCTTTCCAGGCTAGCTCTTTCTGCCTGCGAGCTATCTGCAGACGTTCGCATTTTTGGAGAAGGGCTGCCAAAGGCGCCCAGTACGGACCACCTAAGCTACGTTTGAAGTTTGAGGGGGCAAGACAAGCAAGCAGCCCCAGTCTCTGTGCCTCTGTGCGAGCAGTGCCATGGGCAGATGAGGCTGAGCAACAGCTTTCCAGACTACCTCTTTCTGCTTCGAGCTATCTGCAGACGTTCGCATTTTCGGAGAAGGGCTGCCGGAGGATCGCGAGACGGACCACCTAAGGTACGTTTGAAGTTTGAGGGGGCAAGACAAGCAAGCAGCCCCAGTCTCTGTGCCTCTGTGCGAGCAGTGCCATGGGCAGATGAGGCTGAGCAACAGCCTTCCAGGCTAGCACTTTCTGCCTGCGAGCTATCTGCAGACGTTCGCATTTTCGGAGCAGGGCTGCCGGAGGCGCCCAGCACAGACCACCTAAGTTACGTTTGAAGTTTGAGGGGACAGACAAGCAAGCAGCCCCAGTCTCTGTGCCTCTGTGCGAGCAGTGCCATGGGCAGATGAGGCTGAGCAACAGCTTTCCAGGCTAGCTCTTTCTGGCTGCGAGCTATTTGCAGACGTTCGCATTTTCAGAGCAGGGCTGCCGGAGGCGGCCGGCACGGACCACCTAAGCTACGTTTGAAGTTTGAGGGGTCAAGACAAGCAAGCAGCCCCAGTCTCTGTGCCTCTGTGCGAGCAGTGCCATGGGCAGATGAGGCTGAGCAACAGCTTTCCAGGCTAGCTCTTTCTGCCTGCGAGCTATCTGCAGACGTTCGCATTTTTAAAGCAGGGCTGCCGGAGGCGCCCGGCACGGACCACCGAATATACTTTTGATGTTTGAGGGGAGAAGACAAGCAAGCAGCCCAAGTCTCTGTGCCTCCGTGCGAGCAGTGCCATGGGCAGATGAGGCTGAGCAACAGCTTTCCAGGCTAGCTCTTTCTGCCTGCGAGCTATCTGCAGACGTTCGCATTTTTGGAGCAGGGCTGCCGGAGGCGTCCAGCACAGACTACCTAAGGTACGTTTGAAGTTTGAGGGGACAAGACAAGCAACCAGCCCCAGTCTCTGTGTCTCTGTGCGAGCAGTGCCATGGGCAGATGAGGCTGAGCAACAGCTTTCCAGACTACCTCTTTCTGCTTCGAGCTATCTGCAGACGTTCGCATTTTCGGATAAGGGCTGCCAAAGGCGCTCAGCACAAACAGTCAATAGATAGTTTTGAAGTTTGAGGGGGCAAGACAAGCAAGCAGCCCCAGTCTCTGTGCCTCTGTGCGGGCAGTGCCATGGGCAGATGAGGCTGAGCAACAGCTTTCCAGGCTAGCTCTTTCTGCCTGCGAGCTATCTGCAGACATTAGCATTTTCGGAGCAGGGCTGCCAAAGGCGCCCGGCTCAAACAGACAAAAGCTACGTTTGAAGTTTGAGGGGGCAAGACAAGCAAGCAGCCCCAGTCTCTGTGCCTCTGTGCGAGCAGTGCCATGGGCAGATGAGGCTGAGCAACAGCTTTCCAGGCTAGCTCTTTCTGCCTGCGAGCTATCTGCAGACGTTCGCATTTTTGGAGCAGGGCTGCCAAAGGCGCTCAGTACGGACCACCTAAGCTACGTTTGAAGTTTGAGGGGGCAAGACAAGCAAGCAGCCCCAGTCTCTGTGCCTCTGTGCGAGCAGTGCCATGGGCAGATGAGGCTGAGCAACAGCTTTCCAGGCTAGCTCTTTCTGCCTGCGAGCTATCTGCAGACGTTCGCATTTTCGGAGCAGGGCTGCCGGAAGCACCCGGCACGTACCACCTAAGCTACGTTTGAAGTTTGAGGGGGCAAGACAAGCAAGCAGCCCCAGTCTCTGTGCCTCTGTGCGAGCAGTGCCATGGGCAGATGAGGCTGAGCAATAACTTTCCAGGCTAGCTCTTTCTGCCTGCGAGCTATCTGCAGACGTTCGCATTTTCGGAGCAGGGCTGCCGGAGGATCGCGAGACGGACCACCTAAGCTACGTTTGAAGTTTGAGGGGGCAAGACAAGCAAGCAGCCCCAGTCTCTGTGCCTCTGTGTGAGCAGTGCCATGGGCAGATGAGACTGAGCAACAGCCTTCCAGGCTAGCAATTTCTGGCTGCGAGCTATCTGCAGACGTTCGCATTTTCAGAGCAGGGCTGCCGGAGGCGCCCGGCACGGACCACCTAATCTACTTTTGATGTTTGAGGGGAGAAGACAAGCAAGCAGCCCAAATCTCTGTGCCTCCGTGCGAGCAGTGCCATGGGCAGATGAGGCTGAGCAACATCTTTCCAGGCTAGCTCTTTCTGCCTGCGAGCTATCTGCAGACGTTCACATTTTTGGAGCAGGGCTGCCGGAGGCGCCCGGCACAGACTACCTAAGGTACGTTTGAAGTTTGAGGGGACAAGACAAGCAAGCAGCCCCAGTCTCGGTGCCTCTGTGCGAGCAGTGCCATGGGCAGATGAGGCTGAGCAACAGCTTTCCAGACTAGCTATTTCTGCTTCGAGCTATGTGCAGACGTTCGCATTTTCGGAGAAGGGGTGCCAAAGGCGCTCAGCACAAACAGCCAATAGATAGTTTTGAAGTTTGAGGGGGCAAGACAAGCAAGCAGCCCCATTCTCTGTGCCTCTGTGCGAGCAGTGCCATGGGCAGATGAGGCTGAGCAACAGCTTTCCAGGCTAGCTCTTTCTGCCTGCGAGCTATCTGCAGACGTTCGCATTTTCGGAGCAGGGCTGCCGGAGGATCGCGAGACGGACCACCTAAGCTACGTTTGAAGTTTGAGGGGGCAAGACAAGCAAGCAGCCCCAGTCTCTGTGCGTCTGTGCGGGCAGTGCCATGGGCAGATGAGGCTGAGCAACAGCTTTCCAGGCTAGCTCTTTCTGACTGCGAGCTATCTGCAGACATTCGCATTTTCGGAGCAGGGCTGCCAAAGGCGCCCGGCTCAAACAGCCAAAAGATACTTTTGAAGTTTGAGGGGGCAAGACAAGCAAGCAGCCCCAGTCTCTGTGCCTCTGTGCGAGCAGTGCCATGGGCAGATGAGGCTGAGCAACAGCTTTCCAGGCTAGCTCTTTCTGCCTGCGAGCTATCTGCAGACGTTCGCATTTTTGGAGAAGGGCTGCCAAAGGCGCCCAGTACGGCCCACCTAAGCTACGTTTGAAGTTTGAGGGGGCAAGACAAGCAAGCAGCCCCAGTCTCTGTGCCTCTGTGCGAGCAGTGCCATGGGCAGATGTGGCTGAGCAACAGCTTTCCAGGATAGCTCTTTCTGCCTGCGAGCTATCTGCAGACGTTCGCATTTTCGGAGCAGGGCTGCCGGAGGATCGCGAGACGGACCACCTAAGCTACGTTTGAAGTTTGAGGGGGCAAGACAAGCAAGCAGCCCCAGTCTCTGTGCCTCTGTGCGAGCAGTGCCATGGGCAGATGAGGCTGAGCAACAGCCTTCCAGGCTAGCACTTTCTGCCTGCGAGCTATCTGCAGACGTTCGCATTTTCGGAGCAGGGCTGCCGGAGGCGCCCGGCACAGACCACCTAAGTTACGTTTGAAGTTTGAGGGGACAGACAAGCAAGCAGCCCCAGTCTCTGTGCCTCTGTGCGAGCAGTGCCATGGGCAGATGAGGCTGAGCAACAGCTTTCCAGGCTAGCTCTTTCTGGCTGCGAGCTATTTGCAGACGTTCGGATTTTCAGAGCAGGGCTGCCGGAGGCGGCCGGCACGGACCACCTAAGCTACGTTTGAAGTTTGAGGGGTCAAGACAAGCAAGCAGCCCCAGTCTCTGTGCCTCTGTGCGAGCAGTGCCATGGGCAGATGAGGCTGAGCAACAGCTTTCCAGGCTAGCTCTTTCTGGCTGCGAGCTATCTGCAGACGTTCGCATTTTTAAAGCAGGGCTGCCGGAGGCGCCCGGCACAGACCACCTAATATACTTTTGATGTTTGAGGGGAGAAGACAAGCAAGCAGCCCAAGTCTCTGTGCCTCCGTGCGAGCAGTGCCATGGGCAGATGAGGCTGAGCAACAGCTTTCCAGGCTAGCTCTTTCTGCCTGCGAGCTATCTGCAGACGTTCGCATTTTTGGAGCAGGGCTGCCGGAGGCGTCCAGCACAGACTACCTAATGTACGTTTGAAGTTTGAGGGGACAAGACAAGCAACCAGCCCCAGTCTCTGTGTCTCTGTGCGAGCAGTGCCATGGGCAGATGAGGCTGAGCAACAGCTTTCCAGACTACCTCTTTCTGCTTCGAGCTATCTGCAGACGTTCGCATTTTCGGAGAAGGGCTGCCAAAGGCGCTCAGCACAAACAGTCAATAGATAGTTTTGAAGTTTGAGGGGTAAGACAAGCAAGCAGCCCCAGTCTCTTTGCTTCTGTGCGGGCAGTGCCATGGGTAGATGAGGCTGAGCAACAGCTTTCCAGGCTAGCTCTTTCTGCCTGCGAGCTATCTGCAGACGTTCGCATTTTTGGAGCAGGGCTGCCGGAGGCGCCCAGCACAGACTACCTAAGGTACGTTTGAAGTTTGAGGGGACAAGACAAGCAAGCAGCCCCAGTCTCTGTGCCTCTGTGCGAGCAGTGCCATGGGCAGATGAGGCTGAGCAACAGCTTTCCAGACTAGCTATTTCTGCTTCGAGCTATCTGCAGACGTTCGCATTTTCGGAAAAGGGGTGCCAAAGGCGCTCAGCACAAACAGCCAATAGCTAGTTTTGAAGTTTGAGGGGGCAAGACAAGCAAGCAGCCCCAGTCTCTGTGCCTCTGTGCGAGCAGTGCCATGGGCAGATGAGGCTGAGCAACAGCTTTCCAGGCTAGCTCTTTCTGGCTGCGAGCTATCTGCAGACGTTCGCATTTTTAAAGCAGGGCTGCCGGAGGCGCCCGGCACAGACCACCTAATCTACTTTTGATGTTTGAGGGGAGAAGACAAGCAAGCAGCCCAAGTCTCTGTGCCTCCGTGCGAGCAGTGCCATGGGCAGATGAGGCTGTGCAACAGCTTTCCAGGCTAGCTCTTTCTGCCTGCGAGCTATCTGCAGACGTTCGCATTTTTGGAGCAGGGCTGCCGGAGGCGTCCAGCACAGACTACCTAAGGTACGTTTGAAGTTTGAGGGGACAAGACAAGCAACCAGCCCCAGTCTCTGTGTCTCTGTGCGAGCAGTGCCATGGGCAGATGAGGCTGAGCAACAGCTTTCCAGACTACCTCTTTCTGCTTCGAGCTATCTGCAGACGTTCGCATTTTCGGAGAAGGGCTGCCAAAGGCGCTCAGCACAAACAGTCAATAGATAGTTTTGAAGTTTGAGGGGGCAAGACAAGCAAGCAGCCCCAGTCTCTGTGCCTCTGTGCGGGCAGTGCCATGGGTAGATGAGGCTGAGCAACAGCTTTCCAGGCTAGCTCTTTCTGCCTGCGAGCTATCTGCAGACATTAGCATTTTCGGAGCAGGGCTGCCAAAGGCGCCCGGCTCAAACAGACAAAAGCTACGTTTGAAGTTTGAGGGGGCAAGACAAGCAAGCAGCCCCAGTCTCTGTGCCTCTGTGCGAGCAGTGCCATGGACAGATGAGGCTGAGCAACAGCTTGACAGGCTAGCTCTTTCTGCCTGCGAGCTATCTGCAGACGTTCGCATTTTTGGAGCAGGGCTGCCGGAGGCGCCCGGAACAGACCACCTAAGCTACTTTTGATGTTTGAGGGGACAAGACAAGCAAGCAGCCCCAGTCTCTGTGCCTCTGTGCGGGCAGTGCCATGGGCAGATGAGGCTGAGCAACAGCTTTCCAGGCTAGCTCTTTCTGCCTGCGAGCTATCTGCAGACGTTCGCATTTTTGGAGCAGGGCTGCCAAAGGCGCCCAGTACGGACCACCTAAGCTACGTTTGAAGTTTGAGGGGACAAGACAAGCAAGCAGCTCCAGTCTCTGTGCCTCTGTGCGAGCAGTGCCATGGGCAGATGAGGCTGAGCAACAGCTTTCCAGGCTAGCTCTTTCTGCCTGCGAGCTATCTGCAGACGTTCGCATTTTCGGAGCAGGGCTGCCGGAAGCACCCGGCACGTAACACCTAAGCTACGTTTGAAGTTTGAGGGGGCAAGACAAGCAAGAAGCCCCAGTCTCTGTGCCTCTGTGCGAGCAGTGCCATGGGCAGATGAGGCTGAGCAACAGCTTTCCAGGCTAGCTCTTTCTGGCTGCGAGGTATCTGCAGACGTTCGCATTTTTGGAGCAGGGCTGCCAAAGGCGCTCAGTACGGACCACCTAAGCTACGTTTGAAGTTTGAGGGGACAGACAAGCAAGCAGCCCCAGTCTCTGTGCCTCTGTGCGAGCAGTGCCATGGGCAGATGAGGCTGAGCAACAGCTTTCCAGGCTAGCTCTTTCTGCCTGCGAGCTATCTGCAGACGTTCGCATTTTTGGAGCAGGGCTGCTGGAGGCGCCCGGCACAGACCACCTAATCTACTTTTGATGTTTGAGGGGAGAAGACAAGCAAGCAGCCCCAGTCTCTGTGCCTCCGTGCGAGCAGTGCCATGGGCAGATGAGGCTGAGCAACAGCTTTCCAGGCTAGCTCTTTCTGCCTGTGAGCTATCTGCAGACGTTCGCATTTTTGGAGCAGGGCTGCCGGAGGCGCCCAGCACAGACCACCTAAGGTACGTTTGAAGTTTGAGGGGACAAGACAAGCAAGCAGCCCCAGTCTCTGTGCCTCTGTGCGAGCAGTGCCATGGGCAGATGAGGCTGAGCAACAGCTTTCCAGGCTAGCTCTTTCTGCCTGCGAGCTATCTGCAGACGTTCGCATTTTCGGAGCAGGGCTGCCGGAGGATCGCGAGACGGACCACCTAAGCTACGTTTGAAGTTTGAGGGGGCAAGACAAGCAAGCAGCCCCAGTCTCTGTGCCTATGTGCAAGCAGTGCCATGGGCAGATGAGGCTGAGCAACAGCTTTGCAGGCTAGCTCTTTCTGCCTGCGAGCTATCTGCAGACGTTCGCATTTTTGGAGCAGGGCTGCCAAAGGCGCTCAGTACGGACCACCTAAGCTACGTTTGAAGTTTGAGGGGGCAAGACAAGAAAGCAGCCCCAGTCTCTGTGCCTCTGTGCGAGCAGTGCCATGGGCAGATGAGGCTGAGCAACAGCTTTCCAGGCTAGCTCTTTCTGCCTGCGAGCTATCTGCAGACGTTCGCATTTTCGGAGCAGGGCTGCCGGAAGCACCCGGCACGTACCACCTAAGCTACGTTTGAAGTTTGAGGGGGCAAGACAAGCAAGCAGCCCCAGTCTCTGTGCCTCTGTGCGAGCAGTGCCATGGGCAGATGAGGCTGAGCAACAGCTTTGCAGACTAGCTCTTTCTGCTTCGAGCTATCTGCAGACGTTCGCATTTTCGGAGCAGGGCTGCCAAAGGCGCTCAGCACAAACAGCCAATAGATAGTTTTGAAGTTTGAGGGGGCAAGACAAGCAAGCAGCCCCAGTCTCTGTGCCTCTGTGCGAGCAGTGCCATGGGCAGATGAGGCTGAGCAACAGCTTTCCAGGCTAGCTCTTTCTGGCTGCGAGCTATCTGCAGACGTTCGCATTTTCGGAGAAGGGCTGCCGGAGGATCGCGAGACGGACCACCTAAGCTACGTTTGAAGTTTGAGGGGGCAAGACAAGCAAGCAGCCCCAGTCTCTGTGCCTCTGTGTGAGCAGTGCCATGGGCAGATGAGACTGAGCAACAGCCTTCCAGGCTAGCACTTTCTGGCTGCGAGCTATCTGCAGACGTTCGCATTTTCGGAGCAGGGCTGCCGGAGGCGCCCAGCACAGACCACCTAAGCTACGTTTGAAGTTTGAGGGGACAGACAAGCAAGCAGCCCCAGTCTCTGTGCCTCTGTGCGAGCAGTGCCATGGGCAGATGAGGCTGAGCAACAGCTTTCCAGGCTAGCTCTTTCTGGCAGCGACCTATTTGCAGACGTTCGCATTTTCAGAGCAGGGCTGCCGGAGGCGTCTGGCACGGACCACCTAAGCTACGTTTGAAGTTTGAGGGGGCAAGACAAGCAAGCAGCCCCAGTCTCTGTGCCTCTGTGCGAGCAGTGCCATGGGCAGATGAGGCTGAGCAACAGCTTTCCAGGCTAGCTCTTTCTGCCTGCGAGCTATCTGCAGACGTTCGCATTTTTGGAGCAGGGCTGCCGGAGGCGCCCGGCACAGACCACCTAAGGTACGTTTGATGTTTGAGGGGAGAAGACAAGCAAGCAGCCCCAGTCTCTGTGCCTCCGTGCGAGCAGTGCCATGGGCAGATGAGGCTGAGCAACAGCTTTCCAGGCTAGCTCTTTCTGCCTGTGAGCTATCTGCAGACGTTCGCATTTTTGGAGCAGGGCTGCCGGAGGCGCCCAGCACAGACCACCTAAGGTAAGTTTGAAGTTTGAGGGGACAAGACAAACAAGCAGCCCCAGTCTCTGTGCCTCTGTGCGAGCAGTGCCATGGGCAGATGAGGCTGAGCAACAGCTTTCCAGGCTAGCTCTTTCTGCCTGCGAGCTATCTGCAGACGTTCGCATTTTCGGAGCAGGGCTGCCGGAGGATCGCGAGACGGACCACCTAAGCTACGTTTGAAGTTTGAGGGGGCAAGACAAACAAGCAGCCCCAGTCTCTGTGCCTCTGTGCGAGCAGTGCCATGGGCAGATGAGACTGAGCAACAGCCTTCCAGGCTAGCACTTTATGGCTGCGAGCTATCTGCAGACGTTCGCATTTTCGGAGCAGGGCTGCCGGAGGCACCCAGCACAGACCACCTAAGCTACGTTTGAAGTTTGAGGGGACAGACAAGCAAGCAGCCCCAGTCTCTGTGCCTCTGTGCGAGCAGTGCCATGGGCAGATGAGACTGAGCAACAGCCTTCCAGGCTAGCACTTTATGGCTGCGAGCTGTCTGCAGACGTTCGCATTTTCGGAGCAGGGCTGCCGGAAGCACCCGGCACGTACCACCTAAGCTACGTTTGAAGTTTGAGGGGACAGAAAAGGAAGCAGCCCCAGTCTCTGTGCCTCTGTGCGAGCAGTGCCATGGGCAGATGAGGCTGAGCAACAGCTTTCCAGGCTAGCTCTTTCTGCCTGCGAGCTATTTGCAGACGTTCGCATTTTCAGAGCAGGGCTGCCGGAGGCGCCCGGCAAAACACCTAAGCTACGTTTGAAGTTTGAGGGGTCAAGACAAGCAAGCAGCCCCAGTCTCTGTGCCTCTGTGCGAGCAGTGCCATGGGCAGATGAGGCTGAGCAACAGCTTTCCAGGCTAGCTCTTTCTGCCTGCGAGCTATCTGCAGACGTTCGCATTTTTGGAGAAGGGCTGCCAAAGGCGCCCGGCACAGACCACCTAATCTACTTTTAATGTTTGAGGGGAGAAGACAAGCAAGCAGCCCAAGTCTCTGTGCCTCCGTGCGAGCAGTGCCATGGGCAGATGAGGCTGAGCAACAGCTTTCCAGGCTAGCTCTTTCTGCCTGCGAGCTATCTGCAGACGTTCGCATTTTTGGAGCAGGGCTGCCGGAGGCGCCCAGCACAGACCACCTAAGGTACGTTTGAAGTTTGAGGGGACAAGACAAGCAAGCAGCCCCAGTCTCTGTGCCTCTGTGCGAGCAGTGCCATGGGCAGATGAGGCTGAGCAACAGCTTTCCAGGCTAGCTCTTTCTACCTGCGAGCTATCTGCAGACGTTCGCATTTTTGGAGCAGGGCTGCCAAAGGCGCCCAGTACGGACCACCTAAGCTACGTTTGAAGTTTGAGGGGGCAAGATAAGCAAGCAGCCCTAGTCTCTGTGCCTCTGTGCGAGCAGTGCCATGGGCACATGAGGCTGAGCAACAGCTTTGCAGGCTAGCTCTTTCTGCCTGCGAGCTATCTGCAGACGTTCGCATTTTCGGAGCAGCGCTGCCGCAAGCACCCAGCACAGACCACCTAAGATACGTTTGAAGTTTGAGGGGGCAAGACAAGCAAGCAGCCCCAGTCTCTGTGCCTCTGTGCGAGCAGTGCCATGGGCAGATGAGGCTGAGCAACAGCTTTCCAGGCTACCTCTTTCTGCTTCGAGCTATCTGCAGACGTTCGCATTTTCGGAGAAGGGCTGCCAAAGGCGCTCAGCTCAAACAGCCAATAGATAGTTTTGAAGTTTGAGGGGGCAAGACAAGCAAGCAGCCCCAGTCTCTGTGCCTCTGTGCGAGCAGTGCCATGGGCAGATGAGGCTGAGCAACAGCCTTCCAGGCTAGCTCTTTCTGCCTGAGAGCTATCTGCAGACGTTCGCATTTTCGGAGCAGGGCTGCCGGAGGATCGCGAGACGGACCACCTAAGCTACGTTTGAAGTTTGAGGGGGCAAGACAAGCAAGCAGCCCCAGTCTCTGTGCCTCTGTGCGAGCAGTGCCATGGGCAGATGAGGCTGAGCAACAGCTTTCCAGGCTAGCTCTTTCTGCTTCGAACTATCTGCAGACGTTCGCATTTTCGGAGAAGGGCTGCCAAAGGCGCCCGGCACAAACAGCCAAAAGATAGTTTTGAAGTTTGAGGGAGCAAGACAAGCAAGCAGCCCCAGTCTCTGTGCCTCTGTGCGAGCAGTGCCATGGGCAGATGAGACTGAGCAACAGCCTTCCAGGCTAGCACTTTCTGGCTGCGAGCTATCTGCAGACGTTCGCATTTTCGGAGCAGGGCTGCCGGAGGCGCCCAGCACAGACCACCTAAGCTACGTTTGAAGTTTGAGGGGACAGACAAGCAAGCAGCCCCAGTCTCTGTGCCTCTGTGCGAACAGTGCCATGGGCAGATGAGGCTGAGCAACAGCTTTCCAGGCTAGCTCTTTCTGGCAGCGAGCTATTTGCAGACGTTCGCATTTTCAGAGCAGGGCTGCCGGAGGCGCCCGGCACGGACCACCTAAGCTACGTTTGAAGTTTGAGGGGGCAAGACAAGCAAGCAGCCCCAGTCTCTGTGCCTCTGTGCGAGCAGTGCCATGGGCAGATGAGGCTGAGCAACAGCTTTGCAGGCTAGCTCTTTCTGCCTGTGAGCTATTTGCAGACGTTCGCATTTTTGGAGCAGGGCTGCCGGAGGCGCCCAGCACAGACCACCTAAGCTACGTTTGAAGTTTGAGGGGACAAGACAAGCAAGCAGCCCCAGTCTCTGTGCCTCTGTGCGAGCAGTGCCATGGGCAGATGAGGCTGAGCAACAGCTTTCCAGGCTAGCTCTTTCTGCCTGCGAGCTATCTGCAGACGTTCGCATTTTCGGAGCAGGGCTGCCGGAGGATCGCGAGACGGACCACCTAAGCTATGTTTGAAGTTTGAGGGGGCAAGACAAGCAAGCAGCCCCAGTCTCTGTGCCTCTGTGCGAGCAGTGCCATGGGCAGATGAGACTGAGCAACAGCCTTCCAGGCTAGCACTTTCTGGCTGCGAGCTATCTGCAGACGTTCGCATTTTCGGAGCAGGGCTGCTGGAGGCGCCCAGCACAGACCACCTAAGCTACGTTTGAAGTTTGAGGGGACAGACAAGCAAGCAGCCCCAGTCTCTGTGCCTCTGTGCGAGCAGTGCCATGGCCAGATTAGGCTGAGCAACAGCTTTCCAGGCTAGCTCTTTCTGCCTGCGAGCTATCTGCAGACGTTCGCATTTTCGGAGCAGGGCTGCCGGAGGATCGCGAGACGGACCACCTAAGCTACGTTTGAAGTTTGAGGGGGCAAGACAAGCAAGTAGCCCCAGTCTCTGTGCGTCTGTGCGGGCAGTGCCATGGGCAGATGAGGCTGAGCAACAGCTTTCCAGGCTAGCTCTTTCTGCCTGCGAGCTATCTGCAGACATTCGCATTTTCGGAGCAGGGCTGCCAAAGGCGCCCGGCTCAAACAGCCAAAAGATACTTTTGAAGTTTGAGGGGGCAAGACAAGCAAGCAGCCCCAGTCTCTGTGCCTCTGTGCGAGCAGTGCCATGGGCAGATGAGGCTGAGCAACAGCTTTCCAGGCTAGCTCTTTCTGCCTGCGAGCTATCTGCAGACGTTCGCATTTTTGGAGAAGGGCTGCCAAAGGCGCCCAGTACGGACCACCTAAGCTACGTTTGAAGTTTGAGGGGGCAAGACAAGCAAGCAGCCCCAGTCTCTGTGCCTCTGTGCGAGCAGTGCCATGGGCAGATGAGGCTGAGCAACAGCTTTCCAGACTACCTCTTTCTGCTTCGAGCTATCTGCAGACGTTCGCATTTTCGGAGAAGGGCTGCCGGAGGATCGCGAGACGGACCACCTAAGGTACGTTTGAAGTTTGAGGGGGCAAGACAAGCAAGCAGCCCCAGTCTCTGTGCCTCTGTGCGAGCAGTGCCATGGGCAGATGAGGCTGAGCAACAGCCTTCCAGGCTAGCACTTTCTGCCTGCGAGCTATCTGCAGACGTTCGCATTTTCGGAGCAGGGCTGCCGGAGGCGCCCAGCACAGACCACCTAAGTTACGTTTGAAGTTTGAGGGGACAGACAAGCAAGCAGCCCCAGTCTCTGTGCCTCTGTGCGAGCAGTGCCATGGGCAGATGAGGCTGAGCAACAGCTTTCCAGGCTAGCTCTTTCTGGCTGCGAGCTATTTGCAGACGTTCGCATTTTCAGAGCAGGGCTGCCGGAGGCGGCCGGCACGGACCACCTAAGCTACGTTTGAAGTTTGAGGGGTCAAGACAAGCAAGCAGCCCCAGTCTCTGTGCCTCTGTGCGAGCAGTGCCATGGGCAGATGAGGCTGAGCAACAGCTTTCCAGGCTAGCTCTTTCTGCCTGCGAGCTATCTGCAGACGTTCGCATTTTTAAAGCAGGGCTGCCGGAGGCGCCCGGCACGGACCACCGAATATACTTTTGATGTTTGAGGGGAGAAGACAAGCAAGCAGCCCAAGTCTCTGTGCCTCCGTGCGAGCAGTGCCATGGGCAGATGAGGCTGAGCAACAGCTTTCCAGGCTAGCTCTTTCTGCCTGCGAGCTATCTGCAGACGTTCGCATTTTTGGAGCAGGGCTGCCGGAGGCGTCCAGCACAGACTACCTAAGGTACGTTTGAAGTTTGAGGGGACAAGACAAGCAACCAGCCCCAGTCTCTGTGTCTCTGTGCGAGCAGTGCCATGGGCAGATGAGGCTGAGCAACAGCTTTCCAGACTACCTCTTTCTGCTTCGAGCTATCTGCAGACGTTCGCATTTTCGGATAAGGGCTGCCAAAGGCGCTCAGCACAAACAGTCAATAGATAGTTTTGAAGTTTGAGGGGGCAAGACAAGCAAGCAGCCCCAGTCTCTGTGCCTCTGTGCGGGCAGTGCCATGGGCAGATGAGGCTGAGCAACAGCTTTCCAGGCTAGCTCTTTCTGCCTGCGAGCTATCTGCAGACATTAGCATTTTCGGAGCAGGGCTGCCAAAGGCGCCCGGCTCAAACAGACAAAAGCTACGTTTGAAGTTTGAGGGGGCAAGACAAGCAAGCAGCCCCAGTCTCTGTGCCTCTGTGCGAGCAGTGCCATGGGCAGATGAGGCTGAGCAACAGCTTTCCAGGCTAGCTCTTTCTGCCTGCGAGCTATCTGCAGACGTTCGCATTTTTGGAGCAGGGCTGCCAAAGGCGCTCAGTACGGACCACCTAAGCTACGTTTGAAGTTTGAGGGGGCAAGACAAGCAAGCAGCCCCAGTCTCTGTGCCTCTGTGCGAGCAGTGCCATGGGCAGATGAGGCTGAGCAACAGCTTTCCAGGCTAGCTCTTTCTGCCTGCGAGCTATCTGCAGACGTTCGCATTTTCGGAGCAGGGCTGCCGGAAGCACCCGGCACGTACCACCTAAGCTACGTTTGAAGTTTGAGGGGGCAAGACAAGCAAGCAGCCCCAGTCTCTGTGCCTCTGTGCGAGCAGTGCCATGGGCAGATGAGGCTGAGCAATAACTTTCCAGGCTAGCTCTTTCTGCCTGCGAGCTATCTGCAGACGTTCGCATTTTCGGAGCAGGGCTGCCGGAGGATCGCGAGACGGACCACCTAAGCTACGTTTGAAGTTTGAGGGGGCAAGACAAGCAAGCAGCCCCAGTCTCTGTGCCTCTGTGTGAGCAGTGCCATGGGCAGATGAGACTGAGCAACAGCCTTCCAGGCTAGCAATTTCTGGCTGCGAGCTATCTGCAGACGTTCGCATTTTCAGAGCAGGGCTGCCGGAGGCGCCCGGCACGGACCACCTAATCTACTTTTGATGTTTGAGGGGAGAAGACAAGCAAGCAGCCCAAATCTCTGTGCCTCCGTGCGAGCAGTGCCATGGGCAGATGAGGCTGAGCAACATCTTTCCAGGCTAGCTCTTTCTGCCTGCGAGCTATCTGCAGACGTTCACATTTTTGGAGCAGGGCTGCCGGAGGCGCCCGGCACAGACTACCTAAGGTACGTTTGAAGTTTGAGGGGACAAGACAAGCAAGCAGCCCCAGTCTCGGTGCCTCTGTGCGAGCAGTGCCATGGGCAGATGAGGCTGAGCAACAGCTTTCCAGACTAGCTATTTCTGCTTCGAGCTATGTGCAGACGTTCGCATTTTCGGAGAAGGGGTGCCAAAGGCGCTCAGCACAAACAGCCAATAGATAGTTTTGAAGTTTGAGGGGGCAAGACAAGCAAGCAGCCCCATTCTCTGTGCCTCTGTGCGAGCAGTGCCATGGGCAGATGAGGCTGAGCAACAGCTTTCCAGGCTAGCTCTTTCTGCCTGCGAGCTATCTGCAGACGTTCGCATTTTCGGAGCAGGGCTGCCGGAGGATCGCGAGACGGACCACCTAAGCTACGTTTGAAGTTTGAGGGGGCAAGACAAGCAAGCAGCCCCAGTCTCTGTGCGTCTGTGCGGGCAGTGCCATGGGCAGATGAGGCTGAGCAACAGCTTTCCAGGCTAGCTCTTTCTGACTGCGAGCTATCTGCAGACATTCGCATTTTCGGAGCAGGGCTGCCAAAGGCGCCCGGCTCAAACAGCCAAAAGATACTTTTGAAGTTTGAGGGGGCAAGACAAGCAAGCAGCCCCAGTCTCTGTGCCTCTGTGCGAGCAGTGCCATGGGCAGATGAGGCTGAGCAACAGCTTTCCAGGCTAGCTCTTTCTGCCTGCGAGCTATCTGCAGACGTTCGCATTTTTGGAGAAGGGCTGCCAAAGGCGCCCAGTACGGCCCACCTAAGCTACGTTTGAAGTTTGAGGGGGCAAGACAAGCAAGCAGCCCCAGTCTCTGTGCCTCTGTGCGAGCAGTGCCATGGGCAGATGTGGCTGAGCAACAGCTTTCCAGGATAGCTCTTTCTGCCTGCGAGCTATCTGCAGACGTTCGCATTTTCGGAGCAGGGCTGCCGGAGGATCGCGAGACGGACCACCTAAGCTACGTTTGAAGTTTGAGGGGGCAAGACAAGCAAGCAGCCCCAGTCTCTGTGCCTCTGTGCGAGCAGTGCCATGGGCAGATGAGGCTGAGCAACAGCCTTCCAGGCTAGCACTTTCTGCCTGCGAGCTATCTGCAGACGTTCGCATTTTCGGAGCAGGGCTGCCGGAGGCGCCCGGCACAGACCACCTAAGTTACGTTTGAAGTTTGAGGGGACAGACAAGCAAGCAGCCCCAGTCTCTGTGCCTCTGTGCGAGCAGTGCCATGGGCAGATGAGGCTGAGCAACAGCTTTCCAGGCTAGCTCTTTCTGGCTGCGAGCTATTTGCAGACGTTCGGATTTTCAGAGCAGGGCTGCCGGAGGCGGCCGGCACGGACCACCTAAGCTACGTTTGAAGTTTGAGGGGTCAAGACAAGCAAGCAGCCCCAGTCTCTGTGCCTCTGTGCGAGCAGTGCCATGGGCAGATGAGGCTGAGCAACAGCTTTCCAGGCTAGCTCTTTCTGGCTGCGAGCTATCTGCAGACGTTCGCATTTTTAAAGCAGGGCTGCCGGAGGCGCCCGGCACAGACCACCTAATATACTTTTGATGTTTGAGGGGAGAAGACAAGCAAGCAGCCCAAGTCTCTGTGCCTCCGTGCGAGCAGTGCCATGGGCAGATGAGGCTGAGCAACAGCTTTCCAGGCTAGCTCTTTCTGCCTGCGAGCTATCTGCAGACGTTCGCATTTTTGGAGCAGGGCTGCCGGAGGCGTCCAGCACAGACTACCTAATGTACGTTTGAAGTTTGAGGGGACAAGACAAGCAACCAGCCCCAGTCTCTGTGTCTCTGTGCGAGCAGTGCCATGGGCAGATGAGGCTGAGCAACAGCTTTCCAGACTACCTCTTTCTGCTTCGAGCTATCTGCAGACGTTCGCATTTTCGGAGAAGGGCTGCCAAAGGCGCTCAGCACAAACAGTCAATAGATAGTTTTGAAGTTTGAGGGGGCAAGACAAGCAAGCAGCCCCAGTCTCTTTGCTTCTGTGCGGGCAGTGCCATGGGTAGATGAGGCTGAGCAACAGCTTTCCAGGCTAGCTCTTTCTGCCTGCGAGCTATCTGCAGACGTTCGCATTTTTGGAGCAGGGCTGCCGGAGGCGCCCAGCACAGACTACCTAAGGTACGTTTGAAGTTTGAGGGGACAAGACAAGCAAGCAGCCCCAGTCTCTGTGCCTCTGTGCGAGCAGTGCCATGGGCAGATGAGGCTGAGCAACAGCTTTCCAGACTAGCTATTTCTGCTTCGAGCTATCTGCAGACGTTCGCATTTTCGGAAAAGGGGTGCCAAAGGCGCTCAGCACAAACAGCCAATAGCTAGTTTTGAAGTTTGAGGGGGCAAGACAAGCAAGCAGCCCCAGTCTCTGTGCCTCTGTGCGAGCAGTGCCATGGGCAGATGAGGCTGAGCAACAGCTTTCCAGGCTAGCTCTTTCTGGCTGCGAGCTATCTGCAGACGTTCGCATTTTTAAAGCAGGGCTGCCGGAGGCGCCCGGCACAGACCACCTAATCTACTTTTGATGTTTGAGGGGAGAAGACAAGCAAGCAGCCCAAGTCTCTGTGCCTCCGTGCGAGCAGTGCCATGGGCAGATGAGGCTGTGCAACAGCTTTCCAGGCTAGCTCTTTCTGCCTGCGAGCTATCTGCAGACGTTCGCATTTTTGGAGCAGGGCTGCCGGAGGCGTCCAGCACAGACTACCTAAGGTACGTTTGAAGTTTGAGGGGACAAGACAAGCAACCAGCCCCAGTCTCTGTGTCTCTGTGCGAGCAGTGCCATGGGCAGATGAGGCTGAGCAACAGCTTTCCAGACTACCTCTTTCTGCTTCGAGCTATCTGCAGACGTTCGCATTTTCGGAGAAGGGCTGCCAAAGGCGCTCAGCACAAACAGTCAATAGATAGTTTTGAAGTTTGAGGGGGCAAGACAAGCAAGCAGCCCCAGTCTCTGTGCCTCTGTGCGGGCAGTGCCATGGGTAGATGAGGCTGAGCAACAGCTTTCCAGGCTAGCTCTTTCTGCCTGCGAGCTATCTGCAGACATTAGCATTTTCGGAGCAGGGCTGCCAAAGGCGCCCGGCTCAAACAGACAAAAGCTACGTTTGAAGTTTGAGGGGGCAAGACAAGCAAGCAGCCCCAGTCTCTGTGCCTCTGTGCGAGCAGTGCCATGGACAGATGAGGCTGAGCAACAGCTTGACAGGCTAGCTCTTTCTGCCTGCGAGCTATCTGCAGACGTTCGCATTTTTGGAGCAGGGCTGCCGGAGGCGCCCGGAACAGACCACCTAAGCTACTTTTGATGTTTGAGGGGACAAGACAAGCAAGCAGCCCCAGTCTCTGTGCCTCTGTGCGGGCAGTGCCATGGGCAGATGAGGCTGAGCAACAGCTTTCCAGGCTAGCTCTTTCTGCCTGCGAGCTATCTGCAGACGTTCGCATTTTTGGAGCAGGGCTGCCAAAGGCGCCCAGTACGGACCACCTAAGCTACGTTTGAAGTTTGAGGGGACAAGACAAGCAAGCAGCTCCAGTCTCTGTGCCTCTGTGCGAGCAGTGCCATGGGCAGATGAGGCTGAGCAACAGCTTTCCAGGCTAGCTCTTTCTGCCTGCGAGCTATCTGCAGACGTTCGCATTTTCGGAGCAGGGCTGCCGGAAGCACCCGGCACGTAACACCTAAGCTACGTTTGAAGTTTGAGGGGGCAAGACAAGCAAGAAGCCCCAGTCTCTGTGCCTCTGTGCGAGCAGTGCCATGGGCAGATGAGGCTGAGCAACAGCTTTCCAGGCTAGCTCTTTCTGGCTGCGAGGTATCTGCAGACGTTCGCATTTTTGGAGCAGGGCTGCCAAAGGCGCTCAGTACGGACCACCTAAGCTACGTTTGAAGTTTGAGGGGACAGACAAGCAAGCAGCCCCAGTCTCTGTGCCTCTGTGCGAGCAGTGCCATGGGCAGATGAGGCTGAGCAACAGCTTTCCAGGCTAGCTCTTTCTGCCTGCGAGCTATCTGCAGACGTTCGCATTTTTGGAGCAGGGCTGCTGGAGGCGCCCGGCACAGACCACCTAATCTACTTTTGATGTTTGAGGGGAGAAGACAAGCAAGCAGCCCCAGTCTCTGTGCCTCCGTGCGAGCAGTGCCATGGGCAGATGAGGCTGAGCAACAGCTTTCCAGGCTAGCTCTTTCTGCCTGTGAGCTATCTGCAGACGTTCGCATTTTTGGAGCAGGGCTGCCGGAGGCGCCCAGCACAGACCACCTAAGGTACGTTTGAAGTTTGAGGGGACAAGACAAGCAAGCAGCCCCAGTCTCTGTGCCTCTGTGCGAGCAGTGCCATGGGCAGATGAGGCTGAGCAACAGCTTTCCAGGCTAGCTCTTTCTGCCTGCGAGCTATCTGCAGACGTTCGCATTTTCGGAGCAGGGCTGCCGGAGGATCGCGAGACGGACCACCTAAGCTACGTTTGAAGTTTGAGGGGGCAAGACAAGCAAGCAGCCCCAGTCTCTGTGCCTATGTGCAAGCAGTGCCATGGGCAGATGAGGCTGAGCAACAGCTTTGCAGGCTAGCTCTTTCTGCCTGCGAGCTATCTGCAGACGTTCGCATTTTTGGAGCAGGGCTGCCAAAGGCGCTCAGTACGGACCACCTAAGCTACGTTTGAAGTTTGAGGGGGCAAGACAAGAAAGCAGCCCCAGTCTCTGTGCCTCTGTGCGAGCAGTGCCATGGGCAGATGAGGCTGAGCAACAGCTTTCCAGGCTAGCTCTTTCTGCCTGCGAGCTATCTGCAGACGTTCGCATTTTCGGAGCAGGGCTGCCGGAAGCACCCGGCACGTACCACCTAAGCTACGTTTGAAGTTTGAGGGGGCAAGACAAGCAAGCAGCCCCAGTCTCTGTGCCTCTGTGCGAGCAGTGCCATGGGCAGATGAGGCTGAGCAACAGCTTTGCAGACTAGCTCTTTCTGCTTCGAGCTATCTGCAGACGTTCGCATTTTCGGAGCAGGGCTGCCAAAGGCGCTCAGCACAAACAGCCAATAGATAGTTTTGAAGTTTGAGGGGGCAAGACAAGCAAGCAGCCCCAGTCTCTGTGCCTCTGTGCGAGCAGTGCCATGGGCAGATGAGGCTGAGCAACAGCTTTCCAGGCTAGCTCTTTCTGGCTGCGAGCTATCTGCAGACGTTCGCATTTTCGGAGAAGGGCTGCCGGAGGATCGCGAGACGGACCACCTAAGCTACGTTTGAAGTTTGAGGGGGCAAGACAAGCAAGCAGCCCCAGTCTCTGTGCCTCTGTGTGAGCAGTGCCATGGGCAGATGAGACTGAGCAACAGCCTTCCAGGCTAGCACTTTCTGGCTGCGAGCTATCTGCAGACGTTCGCATTTTCGGAGCAGGGCTGCCGGAGGCGCCCAGCACAGACCACCTAAGCTACGTTTGAAGTTTGAGGGGACAGACAAGCAAGCAGCCCCAGTCTCTGTGCCTCTGTGCGAGCAGTGCCATGGGCAGATGAGGCTGAGCAACAGCTTTCCAGGCTAGCTCTTTCTGGCAGCGACCTATTTGCAGACGTTCGCATTTTCAGAGCAGGGCTGCCGGAGGCGTCTGGCACGGACCACCTAAGCTACGTTTGAAGTTTGAGGGGGCAAGACAAGCAAGCAGCCCCAGTCTCTGTGCCTCTGTGCGAGCAGTGCCATGGGCAGATGAGGCTGAGCAACAGCTTTCCAGGCTAGCTCTTTCTGCCTGCGAGCTATCTGCAGACGTTCGCATTTTTGGAGCAGGGCTGCCGGAGGCGCCCGGCACAGACCACCTAAGGTACGTTTGATGTTTGAGGGGAGAAGACAAGCAAGCAGCCCCAGTCTCTGTGCCTCCGTGCGAGCAGTGCCATGGGCAGATGAGGCTGAGCAACAGCTTTCCAGGCTAGCTCTTTCTGCCTGTGAGCTATCTGCAGACGTTCGCATTTTTGGAGCAGGGCTGCCGGAGGCGCCCAGCACAGACCACCTAAGGTAAGTTTGAAGTTTGAGGGGACAAGACAAACAAGCAGCCCCAGTCTCTGTGCCTCTGTGCGAGCAGTGCCATGGGCAGATGAGGCTGAGCAACAGCTTTCCAGGCTAGCTCTTTCTGCCTGCGAGCTATCTGCAGACGTTCGCATTTTCGGAGCAGGGCTGCCGGAGGATCGCGAGACGGACCACCTAAGCTACGTTTGAAGTTTGAGGGGGCAAGACAAACAAGCAGCCCCAGTCTCTGTGCCTCTGTGCGAGCAGTGCCATGGGCAGATGAGACTGAGCAACAGCCTTCCAGGCTAGCACTTTATGGCTGCGAGCTATCTGCAGACGTTCGCATTTTCGGAGCAGGGCTGCCGGAGGCACCCAGCACAGACCACCTAAGCTACGTTTGAAGTTTGAGGGGACAGACAAGCAAGCAGCCCCAGTCTCTGTGCCTCTGTGCGAGCAGTGCCATGGGCAGATGAGACTGAGCAACAGCCTTCCAGGCTAGCACTTTATGGCTGCGAGCTGTCTGCAGACGTTCGCATTTTCGGAGCAGGGCTGCCGGAAGCACCCGGCACGTACCACCTAAGCTACGTTTGAAGTTTGAGGGGACAGAAAAGGAAGCAGCCCCAGTCTCTGTGCCTCTGTGCGAGCAGTGCCATGGGCAGATGAGGCTGAGCAACAGCTTTCCAGGCTAGCTCTTTCTGCCTGCGAGCTATTTGCAGACGTTCGCATTTTCAGAGCAGGGCTGCCGGAGGCGCCCGGCAAAACACCTAAGCTACGTTTGAAGTTTGAGGGGTCAAGACAAGCAAGCAGCCCCAGTCTCTGTGCCTCTGTGCGAGCAGTGCCATGGGCAGATGAGGCTGAGCAACAGCTTTCCAGGCTAGCTCTTTCTGCCTGCGAGCTATCTGCAGACGTTCGCATTTTTGGAGAAGGGCTGCCAAAGGCGCCCGGCACAGACCACCTAATCTACTTTTAATGTTTGAGGGGAGAAGACAAGCAAGCAGCCCAAGTCTCTGTGCCTCCGTGCGAGCAGTGCCATGGGCAGATGAGGCTGAGCAACAGCTTTCCAGGCTAGCTCTTTCTGCCTGCGAGCTATCTGCAGACGTTCGCATTTTTGGAGCAGGGCTGCCGGAGGCGCCCAGCACAGACCACCTAAGGTACGTTTGAAGTTTGAGGGGACAAGACAAGCAAGCAGCCCCAGTCTCTGTGCCTCTGTGCGAGCAGTGCCATGGGCAGATGAGGCTGAGCAACAGCTTTCCAGGCTAGCTCTTTCTACCTGCGAGCTATCTGCAGACGTTCGCATTTTTGGAGCAGGGCTGCCAAAGGCGCCCAGTACGGACCACCTAAGCTACGTTTGAAGTTTGAGGGGGCAAGATAAGCAAGCAGCCCTAGTCTCTGTGCCTCTGTGCGAGCAGTGCCATGGGCACATGAGGCTGAGCAACAGCTTTGCAGGCTAGCTCTTTCTGCCTGCGAGCTATCTGCAGACGTTCGCATTTTCGGAGCAGCGCTGCCGCAAGCACCCAGCACAGACCACCTAAGATACGTTTGAAGTTTGAGGGGGCAAGACAAGCAAGCAGCCCCAGTCTCTGTGCCTCTGTGCGAGCAGTGCCATGGGCAGATGAGGCTGAGCAACAGCTTTCCAGGCTACCTCTTTCTGCTTCGAGCTATCTGCAGACGTTCGCATTTTCGGAGAAGGGCTGCCAAAGGCGCTCAGCTCAAACAGCCAATAGATAGTTTTGAAGTTTGAGGGGGCAAGACAAGCAAGCAGCCCCAGTCTCTGTGCCTCTGTGCGAGCAGTGCCATGGGCAGATGAGGCTGAGCAACAGCCTTCCAGGCTAGCTCTTTCTGCCTGAGAGCTATCTGCAGACGTTCGCATTTTCGGAGCAGGGCTGCCGGAGGATCGCGAGACGGACCACCTAAGCTACGTTTGAAGTTTGAGGGGGCAAGACAAGCAAGCAGCCCCAGTCTCTGTGCCTCTGTGCGAGCAGTGCCATGGGCAGATGAGGCTGAGCAACAGCTTTCCAGGCTAGCTCTTTCTGCTTCGAACTATCTGCAGACGTTCGCATTTTCGGAGAAGGGCTGCCAAAGGCGCCCGGCACAAACAGCCAAAAGATAGTTTTGAAGTTTGAGGGAGCAAGACAAGCAAGCAGCCCCAGTCTCTGTGCCTCTGTGCGAGCAGTGCCATGGGCAGATGAGACTGAGCAACAGCCTTCCAGGCTAGCACTTTCTGGCTGCGAGCTATCTGCAGACGTTCGCATTTTCGGAGCAGGGCTGCCGGAGGCGCCCAGCACAGACCACCTAAGCTACGTTTGAAGTTTGAGGGGACAGACAAGCAAGCAGCCCCAGTCTCTGTGCCTCTGTGCGAACAGTGCCATGGGCAGATGAGGCTGAGCAACAGCTTTCCAGGCTAGCTCTTTCTGGCAGCGAGCTATTTGCAGACGTTCGCATTTTCAGAGCAGGGCTGCCGGAGGCGCCCGGCACGGACCACCTAAGCTACGTTTGAAGTTTGAGGGGGCAAGACAAGCAAGCAGCCCCAGTCTCTGTGCCTCTGTGCGAGCAGTGCCATGGGCAGATGAGGCTGAGCAACAGCTTTGCAGGCTAGCTCTTTCTGCCTGTGAGCTATTTGCAGACGTTCGCATTTTTGGAGCAGGGCTGCCGGAGGCGCCCAGCACAGACCACCTAAGCTACGTTTGAAGTTTGAGGGGACAAGACAAGCAAGCAGCCCCAGTCTCTGTGCCTCTGTGCGAGCAGTGCCATGGGCAGATGAGGCTGAGCAACAGCTTTCCAGGCTAGCTCTTTCTGCTTCGAGCTATCTGCAGACGTTCGCATTTTCGGAGAAGGGCTGCCAAAGGCGCCCGGCACAAACAGCCAAAAGATAGTTTTGAAGTTTGAGGGGGCAAGACAAGCAAGCAGCCCCATTCTCTGTGCCTCTGTGCGAGCAGTGCCATGGGCAGATGAGACTGAGCAACAGCCTTCCAGGCTAGCAGTTTATGGCTGCGAGCTATCTGCAGACGTTCGCATTTTCGGAGCAGGGCTGCCGGAGGCACTCAGCACAGACCACCTAAGCTACGTTTGAAGTTTGAGGGGACAGACAAGCAAGCAGCCCCAGTCTCTGTGCCTCTGTGCGAGCAGTGCCATGGGCAGATGAGGCTGAGCAACAGCTTTCCAGGCTAGCTCTTTCTGCCTGCGAGCTATCTGCAGACGTTCGCATATTCGGAGAAGGGCTGCCAAAGGCGCCCGGCACAAACAGCCAAAAGATAGTTTTGAAGCTTGAGGGGGCAAGACAAGCAAGCAGCCCCAGTCTCTGTGCCTCTGTGTGAGCAGTGCCATGGGCAGATGAGACTGAGCAACAGCCTTCCAGGCTAGCACTTTATGGCTGCGAGCTATCTGCAGACGTTCGCATTTTCGGAGCAGGGCTGCCGGAGGATCGCGAGACGGACCACCTAAGCTACGTTTGAAGTTTGAGGGGGCAAGACAAGCAAGCAGCCCCAGTCTCTGTGCCTCTGTGCGAGCAGTGCCATGGGCAGATGAGGCTGAGCAACAGCTTTCCAGGCTAGCTCTTTCTGCTTCAAGCTATCTGCAGACGTTCGCATTTTCGGAGAAGGGCTGCCAAAGGCGCCCGGCACAAACAGCCAAAAGATAGTTTTGAAGTTTGAGGGGGCAAGACAAGCAAGCAGCCCCATTCTCTGTGCCTCTGTGCGAGCAGTGCCATGGGCAGATGAGACTGAGCAACAGCCTTCCAGGCTAGCACTTTATGGCTGCGAGCTATCTGCAGACGTTCGCATTTTCGGAGCAGGGCTGCCGGAGGCACTCAGCACAGACCACCTAAGCTACGTTTGAAGTTTGAGGGGACAGACAAGCAAGCAGCCCCAGTCTCTGTGCCTCTGTGCGAGCAGTGCCATGGGCAGATGAGGCTGAGCAACAGCTTTCCAGGCTAGCTCTTTCTGCCTGCGAGCTATCTGCAGACGTTCGCATATTCGGAGAAGGGCTGCCAAAGGCGCCCGGCACAAACAGCCAAAAGATAGTTTTGAAGCTTGAGGGGGCAAGACAAGCAAGCAGCCCCAGTCTCTGTGCCTCTGTGCGAGCAGTGCCATGGGCAGATGAGACTGAGCAACAGCCTTCCAGGCTAGCACTTTATGGCTGCGAGCTATCTGCAGACGTTCGCATTTTCGGAGCAGGGCTGCCGGAAGCACCCGGCACGTACCACCTAAGCTACGTTTGAAGTTTGAGGGGACAGACAAGCAAGCAGCCCCAGTCTCTGTGCCTCTGTGCGAGCAGTGCCATGGGCAGATGAGGCTGAGCAACAGCTTTCCAGGCTAGCTCTTTCTGCCTGCGAGCTATTTGCAGACGTTCGCATTTTCAGAGCAGGGCTGCCGGAGGCGCCCGGCAAAACACCTAAGCTACGTTTGAAGTTTGAGGGGTCAAGACAAGCAAGCAGCCCCAGTCTCTGTGCCTCTGTGCGAGCAGTGCCATGGGCAGATGAGGCTGAGCAACAGCTTTCCAGGCTAGCTCTTTCTGCCTGCGAGCTATCTGCAGACGTTCGCATTTTCGGAGAAGGGCTGCCAAAGGCGCTCAGCTCAAACAGCCAATAGATAGTTTTGAAGTTTGAGGGGGCAAGACAAGCAAGCAGCCCCAGTCTCTGTGCCTCTGTGCGAGCAGTGCCATGGGCAGATGAGGCTGAGCAACAGCTTTCCAGGCTAGCTCTTTCTGCCTGAGAGCTATCTGCAGACGTTCGCATTTTTAAAGCAGGGCTGCCGGAGGATCGCGAGACGGACCACCTAAGCTACGTTTGAAGTTTGAGGGGGCAAGACAAGCAAGCAGCCCCAGTCTCTGTGCCTCTGTGCGAGCAGTGCCATGGGCAGATGAGGCTGAGCAACAGCTTTCCAGGCTAGCTCTTTCTGCCTGCGAGCTATCTGCAGATGTTTGCGTTTTCGGAGCAGGGCTGACAAAGGCGCCCGGCACAAACAGCCAAAAGATAGTTTTGAAGTTTGAGGGAGCAAGACAAGCAAGCAGCCCCAGTCTCTGTGCCTCTGTGCGAGCAGTGCCATGGGCAGATGAGGCTGAGCAACAGCCTTCCAGGCTAGCACTTTCTGGCTGCGAGCTATCTGCAGACGTTCGCATTTTCGGAGCAGGGCTGCCGGAGGCGCCCAGCACAGACCACCTAAGCTACGTTTGAAGTTTGAGGGGACAGACAAGCAAGCAGCCCCAGTCTCTGTGCCTCTGTGCGAACAGTGCCATGGGCAGATGAGGCTGAGCAACAGCTTTCCAGGCTAGCTCTTTCTGGCAGCGAGCTATTTGCAGACGTTCGCATTTTCAGAGCAGGGCTGCCGGAGGCGCCCGGCACGGACCACCTAAGCTACGTTTGAAGTTTGAGGGGGCAAGACAAGCAAGCAGCCCCAGTCTCTGTGCCTCTGTGCGAGCAGTGCCATGGGCAGATGAGGCTGAGCAACAGCTTTCCAGGCTAGCTCTTTCTGCCTGCGAGCTATCTGCAGACGTTCGCATTTTTGGAGCAGGGCTGCCGGAGGCGCCCGGCACAGACCACCTAATCTACTTTTGATGTTTGAGGGGAGAAGACAAGCAAGCAGCCCCAGTCTCTGTGCCTCCGTGCGAGCAGTGCCATGGGCAGATGAGGCTGAGCAACAGCTTTGCAGGCTAGCTCTTTCTGCCTGTGAGCTATCTGCAGACGTTCGCATTTTTGGAGCAGGGCTGCCGGAGGCGCCCAGCACAGACCACATAAGGTACGTTTGAAGTTTGAGGGAACAAGACAAGCAAGCAGCCCCAGTCTCTGTGCCTCTGTGCGAGCAGTGCCATGGGCAGATGAGGCTGAGCAACAGCTTTCCAGGCTAGCTCTTTCTGCCTGCGAGCTATCTGCAGACGTTCGCATTTTCGGAGCAGGGCTGCCGGAGGATCGCGAGACGGACCACCTAAGCTACGTTTGAAGTTTAAGGGGGCAAGACAAGCAAGCAGCCCCAGTCTCTGTGCCTCTGTGCGAGCAGTGCCATGGGCAGATGAGGCTGAGCAACAGCTTTCCAGGCTAGCTCTTTCTGCTTCGAGCTATCTGCAGACGTTCGCATTTTCGGAGAAGGGCTGCCAAAGGCGCCCGGCACAAACAGCCAAAAGATAGTTTTGAAGTTTGAGGGGGCAAGACAAGCAAGCAGCCCCATTCTCTGTGCCTCTGTGCGAGCAGTGCCATGGGCAGATGAGACTGAGCAACAGCCTTCCAGGCTAGCACTTTATGGCTGCGAGCTATCTGCAGACGTTCGCATTTTCGGAGCAGGGCTGCCGGAGGCACTCAGCACAGACCACCTAAGGTACGTTTGAAGTTTGAGGGGACAGACAAGCAAGCAGCCCCAGTCTCTGTGCCTCTGTGCGAGCAGTGCCATGGGCAGATGAGGCTGAGCAACAGCTTTCCAGGCTAGCTCTTTCTGCCTGCGAGCTATCTGCAGACGTTCGCATATTCGGAGAAGGGCTGCCAAAGGCGCCCGGCACAAACAGCCAAAAGATAGTTTTGAAGCTTGAGGGGGCAAGACAAGCAAGCAGCCCCAGTCTCTGTGCCTCTGTGCGAGCAGTGCCATGGGCAGATGAGACTGAGCAACAGCCTTCCAGGCTAGCACTTTATGGCTGCGAGCTATCTGCAGACGTTCGCATTTTCGGAGCAGGGCTGCCGGAAGCACCCGGCACGTACCACCTAAGCTACGTTTGAAGTTTGAGGGGACAGACAAGCAAGCAGCCCCAGTCTCTGTGCCTCTGTGCGAGCAGTGCCATGGGCAGATGAGGCTGAGCAACAGCTTTCCAGGCTAGCTCTTTCTGCCTGCGAGCTATTTGCAGACGTTCGCATTTTCAGAGCAGGGCTGCCGGAGGCGCCCGGCAAAACACCTAAGCTACGTTTGAAGTTTGAGGGGTCAAGACAAGCAAGCAGCCCCAGTCTCTGTGCCTCTGTGCGAGCAGTGCCATGGGCAGATGAGGCTGAGCAACAGCTTTCCAGGCTAGCTCTTTCTGCCTGAGAGCTATCTGCAGACGTTCGCATTTTCGGAGCAGGGCTGCCGGAGGATCGCGAGACGGACCACCTAAGCTACGTTTGAAGTTTGAGGGGGCAAGACAAGCAAGCAGCCCCAGTCTCTGTGCCTCTGTGCGAGCAGTGCCATGGGCAGATGAGGCTGAGCAACAGCTTTCCAGGCTAGCTCTTTCTGGCTGCGAGCTATCTGCAGACGTTTGCGTTTTCGGAGCAGGGCTGCCAAAGGCGCCCGGCACAAACAGGCAAAAGATACTTTTGAAGTTTCAGGGGGCAAGACAAGCAAGCAGCCCCAGTCTCTGTGCCTCTGTGCGAGCAGTGCCATGGGCAGATGAGACTGAGCAACAGCTTTCCAGGCTAGCTCTTTCTGCCTGCGAGCTATTTGCAGACGTTCGCATTTTCAGAGCAGGGCTGCCGGAGGCGCCCGGCAAAACACCTAAGCTACGTTTGAAGTTTGAGGGGTCAAGACAAGCAAGCAGCCCCAGTCTCTGTGCCTCTGTGCGAGCAGTGCCATGGGCAGATGAGGCTGAGCAACAGCTTTCCAGGCTAGCTCTTTCTGCCTGCGAGCTATCTGCAGACGTTCGCATTTTTGGAGCAGGGCTGCCGGAGGCGCCCGGCACAGACCACCTAATCTACTTTTGATGTTTGAGGGGAGAAGACAAGCAAGCAGCCCAAGTCTCTGTGCCTCCGTGCGAGCAGTGCCATGGGCAGATGAGGCTGAGCAACAGCTTTCCAGGCTAGCTCTTTCTGCCTGCGAGCTATCTGCAGACGTTCGCATTTTTGGAGCAGGGCTGCCGGAGGCGCCCAGCACAGACCACCTAAGCTACGTTTGAAGTTTGAGGGGGCAAGACAAGCAAGCAGCCCTAGTCTCTGTGCCTCTGTGCGAGCAGTGCCATGGGCAGATGAGGCTGAGCAACAGCTTTGCAGGCTAGCTCTTTCTGCCTGCGAGCTATCTGCAGACGTTCGCATTTTCGGAGCAGCGCTGCCGCAAGCACCCAGCACGTACCACCTAAGCTACGTTTGAAGTTTGAGGGGGCAAGACAAGCAAGCAGCCCCAGTCTCTGTGCCTCTGTGCGAGCAGTGCCATGGGCAGATGAGGCTGAGCAACAGCTTTCCAGACTACCTCTTTCTGCTTCGAGCTATCTGCAGACGTTCGCATTTTCGGAGAAGGGCTGCCAAAGGCGCTCAGCTCAAACAGCCAATAGATAGTTTTGAAGTTTGAGGGGGCAAGACAAGCAAGCAGCCCCAGTCTCTGTGCCTCTGTGCGAGCAGTGCCATGGGCAGATGAGGCTGAGCAACAGCTTTCCAGGCTAGCTCTTTCTGCCTGAGAGCTATCTGCAGACGTTCGCATTTTCGGAGCAGGGCTGCCGGAGGATCGCGAGACGGACCACCTAAGCTACGTTTGAAGTTTGAGGGGGCAAGACAAGCAAGCAGCCCCAGTCTCTGTGCCTCTGTGCGAGCAGTGCCATGGGCAGATGAGGCTGAGCAACAGCTTTCCAGGCTAGCTCTTTCTGGCTGCGAGCTATCTGCAGACGTTTGCGTTTTCGGAGCAGGGCTGCCAAAGGCGCCCGGCACAAACAGCCAAAAGATACTTTTGAAGTTTCAGGGGGCAAGACAAGCAAGCAGCCCCAGTCTCTGTGCCTCTGTGCGAGCAGTGCCATGGGCAGATGAGACTGAGCAACAGCTTTCCAGGCTAGCTCTTTCTGCCTGCGAGCTATCTACAGACGTTCGCATTTTCGGAGCAGGGCTGCCGGAGGCGCCCGGCACGGACCACCTAAGCTACGTTTGAAGTTTGAGGGGGCAAGACAAGCAAGCAGCCCCAGTCTCTGTGCCTCTGTGCGAGCAGTGCCATGGGCAGATGAGGCTGAGCAACAGCTTTCCAGGCTAGCTCTTTCTGCCTGCGAGCTATCTGCAGACGTTCGCATTTTCGGAGCAGGACTGCCGGAGGCTCCAGAGACGGACCCCCTAAGATACGTTTGAAGTTTGAGGGGGCAAGACAAGCAAGCAGCCCCAGTCTCTGTGCCTCTGTGTGAGCAGTGCCACGGGCAGATGAGGCTGAGCAACAGCCTTCCAGGCTAGCACTTTCTGGCTGCGAGCTATCTGCAGACGTTCGCATTTTCGGAGCAGGGCTGCCAGAGGCGCCCAGCACAGACCACCTAAGCTACGTTTGAAGTTTGAGGGGGCAAGACAAGCAAGCAGCCCCAGTCTCTGTGCCTCTGTGCGAGCAGTGCCATGGGCAGATGAGGCTGAGCAACAGCTTTCCAGGCTAGCTCTTTCTGCCTGCGAGCTATTTGCAGACGTTAGCATTTTCAGAGCAGGGCTGCCGGAGGCGTCCGGCACGGACCACCTAAGCTACGTTTGAAGTTTGAGGGGGCAAGACAAGCAAGCAGCCCCAGTCTCTGTGCCTCTGTGTGAGCAGTGCCATAGGCAGATGAGGCTGAGCAACAGCTTTCCAGGCTAGCTCTTTCTGGCTGCGATCTATCTTCAGATGTTCGCATTTTTGGGGCAGCACTGCCGCAATCACCCGGCACGGACCACCTAAGTTACGTTTGAAGTTTGAGGGGACAAGACAAGCAAGCAGCCCCAGTCTCTGTGCCTCTGTGCGAGCAGTGCCATGGGCAGATGAGGCTGAGGAACAGCTTTCCAGGCTCGCTCTTTGTGCTTCGAGCTATCTGCAGACATTCGCATTTTCGGAGCAGGGCTGCCAAAGGCGCCCGGCTCAAACAGCCAAAAGATACTTTTGAAGTTTGAGGGGACAAGACAAGCAAGCAGCCCCAGTCTCTGTGCCTCTGTGCGAGCAGTGCCATGGGCAGATGAGGCTGAGCAACAGCTTTCCAGGCTAGCTCTTTCTGCCTGCGAGCTATCTGCAGACGTTCGCATTTTCGGAGCAGGGCTGCCAAAGGCGCCCAGTACGGACCACCTAAGCTACGTTTGAAGTTTGAGGGGGCAAGACAAGCAAGCAGCCCCAGTCTCTGTGCCTCTGTGCGAGCAGTGCCATGGGCAGATGAGGCTGAGCAACAGCTTTCCAGGCTAGCTCTTTCTGCCTGCAAGCTATCTGCAGACGTTCGCATTTTCGGAGCAGGGCTGCCAAAGGCGCCCAGTACGGACCACCTAAGCTACGTTTGAAGTTTGAGGGGGCAAGACAAGCAAGCAGCCCCAGTCTCTGTGCCTCTGTGCGAGCAGTGCCATGGGCAGATGAGGCTGAGCAACAGCTTTCCAGGCTAGCTCTTTCTGCCTGCGAGCTATCTGCAGACGTTCGCATTTTCGGAGCAGGGCTGCCGGAGGCTCGCGAGACGGACCACCTAAGCTACGTTTGAAGTTTGAGGGGGCAAGACAAGCAAGCAGCCCCAGTCTCTGTGCCTCTGTGCGAGCAGTGCCATGGGCAGATGAGACTGAGCAACAGCGTTCCAGGCTAGCACTTTCTGGCTGCGAGCTATCTGCAGACGTTCGCATTTTCGGAGCAGGGCTGCCGGAGGCGCCCAGCACAGACCACCTAAGCTACGTTTGAAGTTTGAGGGGACAAGACAAGCAAGAAGCCCCAGTCTCTGTGCCTCTGTGCGAGCAGTGCCATGGGCAGATGAGGCTGAGCAACAGCTTTGCAGGCTAGCTCTTTCTGGCTGCGAGCTATTTGCAGACGTTCGCATTTTCAAAGCAGGGCTGCCGGAGGCGCCCGGCACGGACCACATAAGCTACGTTTGAAGTTTGAGGGGACAAGACAAGCAAGCAGCCATAGTCTCTGTGCCTCTGTGCGAGCAGTGCCATGGGCAGATGAGGCTGAGCAACAGCTTTCCAGGCTAGCTCTTTCTGCCTGCGAGCTATCTGCAGACGTTCGCATTTTCGGAGCAGGGCTGCCAAAGGCGCCCGGCTCAAACAGCCAAAAGATACTTCTGAAGTTTGAGGGGGCAAGACAAGCAAGCAGCCCCAGTCTCTGTGCCTCTGTGCGAGCAGTGCCATGGGCAGATGAGGCTGAGCAACAGCTTTCCAGGCTAGCTCTTTCTGCCTGCGAGCTATCTGCAGACGTTCGCATTTTCGGAGCAGGGCTGCCGGAAGCACCCGGCACGTACCACCTAAGGTACGTTTGAAGTTTGAGGGGACAAGACAAGCAAGCAGCCCCAGTCTCTGTGCCTCTGTGCGAGCAGTGCCATGGGCAGATGAGGCTGAGCAACAGCTTTCCAGGCTAGCTCTTTCTGCCTGCGAGCTATCTGCAGACGTTCGCATTTTCGGAGCAGGGCTGCCAAAGGCGCCCAGTACGGACCACCTAAGCTACGTTTGAAGTTTGAGGGGGCAAGACAAGCAAGCAGCCCCAGTCTCTGTGCCTCTGTGCGAGCAGTGCCATGGGCAGATGAGGCTGAGCAACAGCTTTGCAGGCTAGCTCTTTCTGCCTGCAAGCTATCTGCAGACGTTCGCATTTTCGGAGCAGGGCTGCCAAAGGCGCCCAGTACGGACCACCTAAGCTACGTTTGAAGTTTGAGGGGGCAAGACAAGCAAGCAGCCCCAGTCTCTGTGCCTCTGTGCGAGCAGTGCCATGGGCAGATGAGGCTGAGCAACAGCTTTCCAGGCTAGCTCTTTCTGCCTGCGAGCTATCTGCAGACGTTCGCATTTTCGGAGCAGGGCTGCCGGAGGCTCGCGAGACGGACCACCTAAGCTACGTTTGAAGTTTGAGGGGGCAAGACAAGCAAGCAGCCCCAGTCTCTGTGCCTCTGTGCGAGCAGTGCCATGGGCAGATGAGACTGAGCAACAGCGTTCCAGGCTAGCACTTTCTGGCTGCGAGCTATCTGCAGACGTTCGCATTTTCGGAGCAGGGCTGCCGGAGGCGCCCAGCACAGACCACCTAAGCTACGTTTGAAGTTTGAGGGGACAAGACAAGCAAGAAGCCCCAGTCTCTGTGCCTCTGTGCGAGCAGTGCCATGGGCAGATGAGGCTGAGCAACAGCTTTCCAGGCTAGCTCTTTCTGGCTGCGAGCTATTTGCAGACGTTCGCATTTTCAGAGCAGGGCTGCCGGAGGCGCCCGGCACGGACCACATAAGCTACGTTTGAAGTTTGAGGGGACAAGACAAGCAAGCAGCCATAGTCTCTGTGCCTCTGTGCGAGCAGTGCCATGGGCAGATGAGGCTGAGCAACAGCTTTCCAGGCTAGCTCTTTCTGCCTGCGAGCTATCTGCAGACGTTCGCATTTTCGGAGCAGGGCTGCCAAAGGCGCCCGGCTCAAACAGCCAAAAGATACTTCTGAAGTTTGAGGGGGCAAGACAAGCAAGCAGCCCCAGTCTCTGTGCCTCTGTGCGAGCAGTGCCATGGGCAGATGAGGCTGAGCAACAGCTTTCCAGGCTAGCTCTTTCTGCCTGCGAGCTATCTGCAGACGTTCGCATTTTCGGAGCAGGGCTGCCGGAAGCACCCGGCACGTACCACCTAAGGTACGTTTGAAGTTTGAGGGGACAAGACAAGCAAGCAGCCCCAGTCTCTGTGCCTCTGTGCGAGCAGTGCCATGGGCAGATGAGGCTGAGCAACAGCTTTCCAGGCTAGCTCTTTCTGCCTGCGAGCTATCTGCAGACGTTCGCATTTTCGGAGCAGGGCTGCCGGAGGTTTGCGAGACGGACCACATAAGCTACGTTTGAAGTTTGAGGGGTCAAGACAAGCAAGCAGCCCCAGTCTCTGTGCCTCTGTGCGAGCAGTGCCATGGGCAGATGAGGCTGAGCAACAGCTTTCCAGGCTAGCTCTTTCTGCCTGCGAGCTATCTGCAGACGTTCGCATTTTTGGAGCAGGGCTGCAGGAGGCGCCCGGCACGGACCACCTAAGGTACGTTTGAAGTTTGAGGGGACAAGACAAGCAAGCAGCCCCAGTCTCTGTGCCTCTGTGCGAGCAGTGCCATGGGCAGATGAGGCTGAGCAACAGCTTTGCGGGCTAGCTCTTTCTGCCTGCGAGCTATCTGCAGACGTTCGCATTTTCGGAGCAGGGCTGCCGCAAGCACCCGGCACGTACCACCTAAGCTACGTCTGACGTTTGAGGTGGCAAGACAAGCAAGCAGCCCCAGTCTCTGTGCCTCTGTGCGAGCAGTGCCATGGGCAGATGAGGCTGAGCAACAGCTTTGCGGGATAGCTCTTTCTGCCTGCGAGCTATCTGCAGACGTTCGCATTTTCGGAGCAGGGCTGCCGGAAGCACCCGGCACGTACCACCTAAGCTACGTCTGAAGTTTGATGGGGCAAGACAAGCAAGCAGCCCCAGTCTCTGTGCCTCTGTGCGAGCAGTGCCATGGGCAGATGAGGCTGAGCAACAGTTTTCCAGGCTAGCTCTTTCTGCCTGCGAGCTATCTGCAGATGTTCGCATTTTTGGAGCAGCGCTGCCGCCTGCACCCGGCACGGACCACCTAAGCTACGTTTGAAGTTTGAGGGGAGAAGACAAGCAAGCAGCCCCAGTCTCTGTGCCTCTGTGCGAGCAGTGCCATGGGCAGATGAGGCTGAGCAACAGCTTTCCAGGCTAGCACTTTCTGCCTGCGAGCTATCTGCAGACGTTCGCATTTTTGGAGCAGGGCTGCCAAAGGCGCCCAGTACGGACCACCTAAGCTACGTTTGAATTTTGAGGGGACAAGACAAGCAAGCAGCCCCAGTCTCTGTGCCTCTGTGCGAGCAGTGCCATGGGCAGATGAGGCTGAGCAACAGCTTTCCAGGCTAGCTCTTTCTGCCTGCGAGCTATCTGCAGACATTCGCATTTTCGGAGCGGGGCTGCCAAAGGCGCCAGGCTCAAACAGCCAAAAGATACTTTTGAAGTTTTAGGGGGCAAGACAAGCAAGCAGCCCCAGTCTCTGTGCCTCTGTGCGAGCAGTGCCATGGGCAGATGAGGCTGAGCAACAGATTTCCATTCTAGCTATTTCTGCCTGCGAGCTATTTGCAGACGTTAGCATTTTCAGAGCAGGGCTGCCGGAGGCGCCCGGCACGGACCACCTAAGCTACGTTTGAAGTTTGAGGGGTCAAGACAAGCAAGCAGCCCCAGTCTCTGTGCCTCTGTGCGAGCAGTGCCACGGGCAGATGAGGCTGAGCAACAGCTTTCCAGGCTAGCTCTTTCTGCCTGCGAGCTATCTGCAGACGTTCGCATTTTCGGAGCAGGACTGTCGGAGGCTCCCGAGACGGACCACCTAAGCTACGTTTGAAGTTTGAGGGGGCAAGACAAGCAAGCAGCCCCAGTCTCTGTGCCTCTGTGTGAGCAGTGCCACGGGCAGATGAGGCTGAGCAACAGCCTTCCAGGCTAGCACTTTCTGGCTGCGAGCTATCTGCAGACGTTCGCATTTTCGGAGTAGGGCTGCCGGAGGCGCCCAGCACAGACCACCTAAGCTACGTTTGAAGTTTGAGGGGGCAAGACAAGCAAGCAGCCCCAGTCTCTGTGCCTCTGTGCGAGCAGTGCCATGGGCAGATGAGGCTGAGCAACAGCTTTCCAGGCTAGCTCTTTCTGCCTGCGAGCTATTTGCAGACGTTAGCATTTTCAGAGCAGGGCTGCCGGAGGCGGCCGGCACGGACCACCTAAGCTACGTTTGAAGTTTGAGGGGGCAAGACAAGCAAGCAGCCCCAGTCTCTGTGCCTCTGTGTGAGCAGTGCCATGGGCAGATGAGGCTGAGCAACAGCTTTCCAGGCTAGCTCTTTCTGGCTGCGATCTATCTTCAGATGTTCGCATTTTTGGGGCAGCGCTGCCGCAATCACCCGGCACGGACCACCTAAGGTACGTTTGAAGTTTGAGGGGACAAGACAAGCAAGCAGCCCCAGTCTCTGTGCCTCTGTGCGAGCAGTGCCATGGGCAGATGAGGCTGAGGAACAGCTTTCCAGGCTCGCTCTTTCTGCTTCGAGCTATCTGCAGACATTCACATTTTCGGAGCAGGGCTGCCAAAGGCGCCCGGCTCAAACAGCGAAAAGATACTTTTGAAGTTTGAGGGGACAAGACAAGCAAGCAGCCCCAGTCTCTGTGCCTCTGTGCGAGCAGTGCCATGGGCAGATGAGGCTGAGCAACAGCTTTCCAGGCTAGCTCTTTCTGCCTGTGAGCTATCTGCAGACGTTCGCATTTTCGGAGCAGGGCTGCCAAAGGCGCCCAGTACGGACCACCTAAGCTACGTTTGAAGTTTGAGGGGGCAAGACAAGCAAGCAGCCCCAGTCTCTGTGCCTCTGTGCGAGCAGTGCCATGGGCAGATGAGGCTGAGCAACAGCTTTGCAGGCTAGCTCTTTCTGCCTGCAAGCTATCTGCAGACGTTCGCATTTTCGGAGCAGGGCTGCCGGAGGCTCGCGAGACGGACCACCTAAGCTACGTTTGAAGTTTGAGGGGGCAAGACAAGCAAGCAGCCCCAGTCTCTGTGCCTCTGTGCGAGCAGTGCCATGGGCAGATGAGACTGAGCAACAGCGTTCCAGGCTAGCACTTTCTGGCTGCGAGCTATCTGCAGACGTTCGCATTTTCGGAGCAGGGCTGCCGGAGGCGCCCAGCACAGACCACCTAAGCTACGTTTGAAGTTTGAGGGGACAAGACAAGCAAGAAGCCCCAGTCTCTGTGCCTCTGTGCGAGCAGTGCCATGGGCAGATGAGGCTGAGCAACAGCTTTGCAGGCTAGCTCTTTCTGGCTGCGAGCTATTTGCAGACGTTCGCATTTTCAGAGCAGGGCTGCCGGAGGCGCCCGGCACGGACCACCTAAGCTACGTTTGAAGTTTGAGGGGACAAGACAAGCAAGCAGCCATAGTCTCTGTGCCTCTGTGCGAGCAGTGCCATGGGCAGATGAGGCTGAGCAACAGCTTTCCAGGCTAGCTCTTTCTGCCTGCGAGCTATCTGCAGACATTCGCATTTTCGGAGCAGGGCTGCCAAAGGCGCACGGCTCAAACAGCCAAAAGATACTTCTGAAGTTTGAGGGGGCAAGACAAGCAAGCAGCCCCAGTCTCTGTGCCTCTGTGCGAGCAGTGCCATGGGCAGATGAGGCTGAGCAACAGCTTTCCAGGCTAGCTCTTTCTGCCTGCGAGCTATCTGCAGACGTTCGCATTTTCGGAGAAGGCCGCCGGAAGCACCCGGCACGTACCACCTAAGGTACGTTTGAAGTTTGAGGGGACAAGACAAGCAAGCAGCCCCAGTCTCTGTGCCTCTGTGCGAGCAGTGCCATGGGCAGATGAGGCTGAGCAACAGCTTTCCAGGCTAGCTCTTTCTGCCTGCGAGCTATCTGCAGACGTTCGCATTTTCGGAGCAGGGCTGCCGGAGGTTTGCGAGACGGACCACATAAGCTACGTTTGAAGTTTTAGGGGGCAAGACAAGCAAGCAGCCCCAGTCTCTGTGCCTCTGTGCGCGCAGTGCCATGGGCAGATGAGGCTGAGCAACAGCTTTCCAGGCTAGCTCTTTCTGGCTGCGAGCTATTTGCAGACGTTCGCATTTTCAGAGCAGGGCTGCCGGAGGCGCCCGGCACGGACCACCTAAGCTACGTTTGAAGTTTGAGGGGACAAGACAAGCAAGCAGCCCCAGTCTCTGTGCCTCTGTGCGAGCAGTGCCATGGGCAGATGAGGCTGAGCAACAGCTTTCCAGGCTAGCTCTTTCTGCCTGCGAGCTATCTGCAGACGTACGCATTTTTGGAGCAGGGCTGCCGGAGGCTCCCGAGACGGACCACCTAAGCTACGTTTGAAGTTTGAGGGGTCAAGACAAGCAAGCAGCCCCAGTCTCTGTGCCTCTGTGCGAGCAGTGCCATGGGCAGATGAGGCTGAGCAACAGCTTTCCAGGCTAGCTCTTTCTGCCTGCGAGCTATCTGCAGACGTTCGCATTTTTGGAGCAGGGCTGCAGGAGGCGCCCGGCACAGACCACCTAAGGTACGTTTGAAGTTTGAGGGGACAAGACAAGCAAGCAGCCCCAGTCTCTGTGCCTCTGTGCGAGCAGTGCCATGGGCAGATGAGGCTGAGCAACAGCTTTGCGGGCTAGCTCTTTCTGCCTGCGAGCTATCTGCAGACGTTCGCATTTTCGGAGCAGGGCTGCCGGAAGCACCCGGCACGTACCACCTAAGCTACGTCTGACGTTTGAGGTGGCAAGACAAGCAAGCAGCCCCAGTCTCTGTGCCTCTGTGCGAGCAGTGCCATGGGCAGATGAGGCTGAGCAACAGCTTTGCAAGATAGCTCTTTCTGCCTGCGAGCTATCTGCAGACGTTCGCATTTTCGGAGCAGGGCTGCCGGAAGCACCCGGCACGTACCACCTAAGCTACGTCTGAAGTTTGATGGGGCAAGACAAGCAAGCAGCCCCAGTCTCTGTGCCTCTGTGCGAGCAGTGCCATGGGCAGATGAGGCTGAGCAACAGTTTTCCAGGCTAGCTCTTTCTGCCTGCGAGCTATCTGCAGATGTTTGCATTTTTGGAGCAGTGCTGCCGCCTGCACCCGGCACGGACCACCTAAGCTACGTTTGAAGTTTGAGGGGAGAAGACAAGCAAGCAGCCCCAGTCTCTGTGCCTCTGTGCGAGCAGTGCTATGGGCAGATGAGGCTGAGCAACAGCTTTCCAGGCTAGCACTTTCTGCCTGCGAGCTATCTGCAGACGTTCGCATTTTTGGAGCAGGGCTGCCGGAAGCACCCGGCACGTACCACCTAATCTACGTCTGAAGTTTGAGGGGGCAAGACAAGCAAGCAGCCCCAGTCTCTGTGCCTCTGTGCGAGCAGTGCCATGGGCAGATGAGGCTGAGCAACAGCTTTCCAGGCTAGCTCTTTCTGCCTGCGAGCTATCTGCAGACATTCGCATTTTCGGAGCGGGGCTGCCAAAGGCGCCAGGCTCAAACAGCCAAAAGATACTTTTGAAGTTTGAGGGGGCAAGACAAGCAAGCAGCCCCAGTCTCTGTGCCTCTGTGCGAGCAGTGCCATGGGCAGATGAGGCTGAGCAACAGATTTCCGTTCTAGCTATTTCTGCCTGCGAGCTATTTGCAGACGTTAGCATTTTCAGAGCAGGGCTGCCGGAGGCGCCCGGCAAGGACCACCTAAGCTACGTTTGAAGTTTGAGGGGACAAGACAAGCAAGCAGCCCCAGTCTCTGTGCCTCTGTGCGAGCAGTGCCATGGGCAGATGAGGCTGAGCAACAGCTTTCCAGGCTAGCTCTTTCTGCCTGCGAGCTATCTGCAGACGTTCGCATTTTTGGAGCAGGGCTGCCAGAGGCGCCCGGCACAGACCACCTAAGCTACGTTTGAAGTTTGAGGGGACAAGACAAGCAAGCAGCCCCAGTCTCTGTGCCTCTGTGCGAGCAGTGCCATGGGCAGATGAGGCTGAGCAACAGCTTTCCAGGCTAGCTCTTTCTGCCTGCGAGCTATCTGCAGACGTTCGCATTTTTGGAGCAGGGCTGCCGGAGGCGCCCGGCACAGACCACCTAAGTTACTTTTGATGTTTGAGGGGACAAGACAAGCAAGCAGCCCCAGTCTCTGTGCCTCTGTGCGGGCAGTGCCATGGGCAGATGAGGCTGAGCAACAGCTTTCCAGGCTAGCTCTTTCTGCCTGCAATCTATCTGCAGACGTTCGCACTTTCAGAGCAGGGCTGCCGGATGCTCCCGAGACGGACCACCTAAGCTACGTTGGAAGTTTGAGGGGGCAAGACAAGCAAGCAGCCCCAGTCTCTGTGCCTCTGTGCGAGCAGTGCCACGGGCAGATGAGGCTGAGCAACAGCTTTCCAGGCTAGCACTTTCTGCCTGCGAGCTATCTGCAGATGTTCGCATTTTTGGAGCAGGGCTGCCGGAGGCGCCCAGCACAGACCACCTAAGCTACGTTTGAAGTTTGAGGGGACAAGACAAGCAAGCAGCCCCAGTCTCTGTGCCTCTGTGCGAGCAGTGCCATGGGCAGATGAGGCTGAGCAACAGCTTTCCAGGCTAGCTCTTTCTGCCTGCGAACTATCTGTAGACGTTCGCATTTTTGGAGCAGGTCTGCCGGAGGCGCCCGGCACGGACGACCTAAGCTACTTTTGATGTTTGAGGGGACAAGACAAGCAAGCAGCCCAAGTCTCTGTGCCTCTGTGCGAGCAGTGCCACGGGCAGATGAGGCTGAGCAACAGCTTTGCGGGCTAGCTCTTTCTGCCTGCGAGCTATCTGCAGACGTTCGCATTTTCGGAGCAGGGCTGCCGGAAGCACCCGGCACGTACCACCTAAGCTACGTCTGACGTTTGAGGTGGCAAGACAAGCAAGCAGCCCCAGTCTCTGTGCCTCTGTGCGAGCAGTGCCATGGGCAGATGAGGCTGAGCAACAGCTTTGCAAGATAGCTCTTTCTGCCTGCGAGCTATCTGCAGACGTTCGCATTTTCGGAGCAGGGCTGCCGGAAGCACCCGGCACGTACCACCTAAGCTACGTCTGAAGTTTGATGGGGCAAGACAAGCAAGCAGCCCCAGTCTCTGTGCCTCTGTGCGAGCAGTGCCATGGGCAGATGAGGCTGAGCAACAGTTTTCCAGGCTAGCTCTTTCTGCCTGCGAGCTATCTGCAGATGTTTGCATTTTTGGAGCAGTGCTGCCGCCTGCACCCGGCACGGACCACCTAAGCTACGTTTGAAGTTTGAGGGGAGAAGACAAGCAAGCAGCCCCAGTCTCTGTGCCTCTGTGCGAGCAGTGCTATGGGCAGATGAGGCTGAGCAACAGCTTTCCAGGCTAGCACTTTCTGCCTGCGAGCTATCTGCAGACGTTCGCATTTTTGGAGCAGGGCTGCCGGAAGCACCCGGCACGTACCACCTAATCTACGTCTGAAGTTTGAGGGGGCAAGACAAGCAAGCAGCCCCAGTCTCTGTGCCTCTGTGCGAGCAGTGCCATGGGCAGATGAGGCTGAGCAACAGCTTTCCAGGCTAGCTCTTTCTGCCTGCGAGCTATCTGCAGACATTCGCATTTTCGGAGCGGGGCTGCCAAAGGCGCCAGGCTCAAACAGCCAAAAGATACTTTTGAAGTTTGAGGGGGCAAGACAAGCAAGCAGCCCCAGTCTCTGTGCCTCTGTGCGAGCAGTGCCATGGGCAGATGAGGCTGAGCAACAGATTTCCGTTCTAGCTATTTCTGCCTGCGAGCTATTTGCAGACGTTAGCATTTTCAGAGCAGGGCTGCCGGAGGCGCCCGGCAAGGACCACCTAAGCTACGTTTGAAGTTTGAGGGGACAAGACAAGCAAGCAGCCCCAGTCTCTGTGCCTCTGTGCGAGCAGTGCCATGGGCAGATGAGGCTGAGCAACAGCTTTCCAGGCTAGCTCTTTCTGCCTGCGAGCTATCTGCAGACGTTCGCATTTTTGGAGCAGGGCTGCCGGAGGCGCCCGGCACAGACCACCTAAGCTACGTTTGAAGTTTGAGGGGACAAGACAAGCAAGCAGCCCCAGTCTCTGTGCCTCTGTGCGAGCAGTGCCATGGGCAGATGAGGCTGAGCAACAGCTTTCCAGGCTAGCTCTTTCTGCCTGCGAGCTATCTGCAGACGTTCGCATTTTTGGAGCAGGGCTGCCGGAGGCGCCCGGCACAGACCACCTAAGTTACTTTTGATGTTTGAGGGGACAAGACAAGCAAGCAGCCCCAGTCTCTGTGCCTCTGTGCGGGCAGTGCCATGGGCAGATGAGGCTGAGCAACAGCTTTCCAGGCTAGCTCTTTCTGCCTGCAATCTATCTGCAGACGTTCGCACTTTCAGAGCAGGGCTGCCGGATGCTCCCGAGACGGACCACCTAAGCTACGTTGGAAGTTTGAGGGGGCAAGACAAGCAAGCAGCCCCAGTCTCTGTGCCTCTGTGCGAGCAGTGCCACGGGCAGATGAGGCTGAGCAACAGCTTTCCAGGCTAGCACTTTCTGCCTGCGAGCTATCTGCAGATGTTCGCATTTTTGGAGCAGGGCTGCCGGAGGCGCCCAGCACAGACCACCTAAGCTACGTTTGAAGTTTGAGGGGACAAGACAAGCAAGCAGCCCCAGTCTCTGTGCCTCTGTGCGAGCAGTGCCATGGGCAGATGAGGCTGAGCAACAGCTTTCCAGGCTAGCTCTTTCTGCCTGCGAACTATCTGTAGACGTTCGCATTTTTGGAGCAGGTCTGCCGGAGGCGCCCGGCACGGACGACCTAAGCTACTTTTGATGTTTGAGGGGACAAGACAAGCAAGCAGCCCAAGTCTCTGTGCCTCTGTGCGAGCAGTGCCACGGGCAGATGAGGCTGAGCAACAGCTTTCCAGGCTAGCTCTTTCTGCCTGCGAGCTATCTGCAGACATTCGCATTTTCGGAGCAGGGCTGCCAAAGGCGCCAGGCTCAAACAGCCAAAAGATACTTTTGAAGTTTGAGGGGGCAAGACAAGCAAGCAGCCCCAGTCTCTGTGCCTCTGTGCGAGCAGTGCCATGGGCAGATGAGGCTGAGCAACAGATTTCCGTTCTAGCTATTTCTGCCTGCGAGCTATTTGCAGACGTTAGCATTTTCAGAGCAGGGCTGCCGGAGGCGCCCGGCAAGGACCACCTAAGCTACGTTTGAAGTTTGAGGGGACAAGACAAGCAAGCAGCCCCAGTCTCTGTGCCTCTGTGCGAGCAGTGCCATGGGCAGATGAGGCTGAGCAACAGCTTTCCAGGCTAGCTCTTTCTGCCTGCGAGCTATCTGAAGACGTTCGCATTTTTGGAGCAGGGCTGCCAGAGGCGCCCGGCACAGACCACCTAAGCTACGTTTGAAGTTTGAGGGGACAAGACAAGCAAGCAGCCCCAGTCTCTGTGCCTCTGTGCGAGCAGTGCCATGGGCAGATGAGGCTGAGCAACAGCTTTGCAGGCTAGCTCTTTCTGCCTGCGAGCTATCTGCAGACGTTCGCATTTTTGGAGCAGGGCTGCCGGAGGCGCCCGGCACAGACCACCTAAGCTACTTTTGATGTTTGAGGGAACAAGACAAGCAAGCAGCCCCAGTCTCTGTGCCTCTGTGCGGGCAGTGCCATGGGCAGATGAGGCTGAGCAACAGCTTTCCAGGATAGCTCTTTCTGCCTGCGATCTATCTGCAGACGTTCGCACTTTCAGAGCAGGGCTGCCGGATGCTCCCGAGACGGACCACCTAAGCTAAGTTGGAAGTTTGAGGGGGCAAGACAAGCAAGCAGCCCCAGTCTCTGTGCCTCTGTGCGAGCAGTGCCACGGGCAGATGAGGCTGAGCAACAGCTTTCCAGGCTAGCTCTTTCTGCCTGCGAGCTATCTGCAGACGTTCGCATTTTTGGAGCAGGGCTGCCGGAGGCGCCCAGCACAGACCACCTAAGCTACTTTTGATGTTTGAGGGGACAAGACAAGCAAGCAGCCCCAGTCTCTGTGCCTCTGTGCGGGCAGTGCCATGGGCAGATGAGGCTGAGCAACAGCTTTCCAGGCTAGCTCTTTCTGCCTGCGAGCTATCTGTAGACGTTCGCATTTTTGGAGCAGGTCTGCCGGAGGCGCCCGGCACGGACGACCTAAGCTACTTTTGATGTTTGAGGGGACAAGACAAGCAAGCAGCCCAAGTCTCTGTGCCTCTGTGCGAGCAGTGCCACGGGCAGATGAGGCTGAGCAACAGCTTTCCAGGCTAGCTCTTTCTGCCTGCGAGCTATCTGCAGACGTTCGCATTTTTGGAGCAGGGCTGCCGGAGGCGCCCAGCACAGACCACCTAAGCTACGTTTGAAGTTTGAGGGGACAAGACAAGCAAGCAGCCCCAGTCTCTGTGCCTCTGTGCGAGCAGTGCCATGGGCAGATGAGGCTGAGCAACAGCTTTCCAGGCTAGCTCTTTCTGCCTGCGAGCTATCTGTAGACGTTCGCATTTTTGGAGCAGGGCTGCCGGAGGCGCTCGGCACAGACCACCTAAGCTACTTTTGATGTTTGAGGGAACAAGACAAGCAAGCAGCCCAAGTCTCTGTGCCTCCGTGCGAGCAGTGCCATGGGCAGATGAGGCTGAGCAACAGCTTTCCAGGCTAGCTCTTTCTGCCTGCGAGCTATCTGCAGACGTTCGCATTTTCGGAGCAGGGCTGTCGGAGGCGCCCGACACGGACCACCTTGGTACGTTTGAAGTTTGACGGGGCAAGACAAGCAAGCAGCCCCAGTCTCTGTGCCTCTGTGCGAGCAGTGCCATGGGCAGATGAGGCTGAGCAACAGCTTTCCAGGCTAGCTCTTTCTGCCTGCGAGCTATCTGCAGATGTTCGCATTTTTGGGGCTGCGCTGCCGCAAGCACCCGGCACGGACCACCTAAGTTACGTTTGAAGTTTGAGGGGACAAGAGAAGCAAGCAGCCCCAGTCTCTGTGCCTCTGTGCGAGCAGTGCCATGGGCAGATGAGGCTGAGCAACAGCTTTCCAGGCTAGCTCTTTCTGCCTGCGATCTATCTGCAGACTTTCGCATTTTCAGAGCAGGGCTGCCGGAGGCTCCCGAGACGGACCACCTAAGCTACGTTTGAACTTTCAGGGGGCAAGGCAAGCAAGCAGCCCCAGTCTCTGTGCCTCTGTGCGAGCAGTGCCATGGGCAGATGAGGCTGAGCAACAGCTTTCCAGGCTAGCTCTTTCTGCCTGCGAGCTATCTGCAGACGTTCGCATTTTCGGAGCAGGGCTGCCGGAGGCTCCCGAGACAGACCCCCTAAGCTACGTTTGAAGTTTGAGGGGGCAAGACAAGCAAGCAGCCCCAGTCTCTGTGCCTCTGTGCGAGCAGTGCCATGGGCAGATGAGGCTGAGCAACAGCTTTCCAGGCTAGCTCTTTCTGCCTGCGAGCTATCTGCAGACGTTCGCATTTTCGGAGAAGGGCTGCCAAAGGCGCCCGGCACAAACAGCCAAAAGATAGTTTTGAAGTTTGAGGGGGCAAGACAAGCAAGCAGCCCCAGTCTCTGTGCCTCTGTGCGAGCAGTGCCATGGGCAGATGAGGCTGAGCAACAGCCTTCCAGGCTAGCACTTTCTGGCTGCGAGCTATCTGCAGACGTTCGCATTTTCGGAGCAGGGCTGCCGGAGGCGCCCGGCACAGACCACCTAAGATACATTTGAAGTTTGAGGGGACAAGACAAGCAAGCAGCCCCAGTCTCTGTGCCTCTGTGCGAGCAGTGCCATGGGCAGATGAGGCTGAGCAACAGCTTTCCAGGCTAGCTCTTTCTGCCTGCGAGCTATCTGCAGACGTTCGCATTTTTGGAGCAGGGCTGCCGGAGGTGCCCGACACGGACCACCTAAGGTACGTTTGAAGTTTGAGGGGACAAGACAAGCAAGCAGCCCCAGTCTCTGTGCCTCTGTGCGAGCAGTGCCATGGGCAGATGAGGCTGAGCAACAGCTTTCCAGGCTAGCTCTTTCTGCCTGCGAGCTATTTGCAGACGTTAGCATTTTCAGAGCAGGGCTGCCGGAGGCGCCCGGCACGGACCACCTAAGCTACGTTTGAAGTTTGAGGGGACAAGACAAGCAAGCAGCCCCAGTCTCTGTGCCTCTGTGCGAGCAGTGCCATGGGCAGATGAGGCTGAGCAACAGCTTTCCAGGCTAGCTCTTTCTGCCTGCGAGCTATCTGCAGACGTTCGCATTTTTGGAGCAGCGCTGACGGAGGCGCCCGGCACAGACCACCTAAGCTACGTTTGAAGTTTGAGGGGACAAGACAAGCAAGCAGCCCCATTCTCTGTGCCTCTGTGCGAGCAGTGCCATGGGCAGATGAGGCTGAGCAACAGCTTTCCAGGCTAGCTCTTTCTGCCTGCGAGCTATCTGCAGACGTTCGCATTTCGGAGAAGGGCTGCTAAAGGCGCCCGGCACAAACAGCCAAAAGATAGTTTTGAAGTTTGAGGGGGCAAGACAAGCAAGCAGCCCCAGTCTCTGTGCCTCTGTGAGAGCAGTGCCACGGGCAGATGAGACTGAGCAACAGCCTTCCAGGCTAGCACTTTCTGCTTCGAGCTATCTGCAGACGTTCGCATTTTCGGAGCAGGGCTGTCGGAGGCGCCCGACACGGACCACCTAAGGTACGTTTGAAGTTTGACGGGGCAAGACAAGCAAGCAGCCCCAGTCTCTGTGCCTCTGTGCGAGCAGTGCCATGGGCAGATGAGGCTGAGCAACAGCTTTCCAGGCTAGCTCTTTCTGCCTGCGAGCTATCTGCAGATGTTCGCATTTTTGCGGCAGCGCTGCCGCAAGCACCCAGCACGGACCACCTAAGTTACGTTTGAAGTTTGAGGGGACAAGAGAAGCAAGCAGCCCCAGTCTCTGTGCCTCTGTGCGAGCAGTGCCATGGGCAGATGAGGCTGAGCAACAGCTTTCCAGGCTAGCTCTTTCTGCCTGCGATCTATCTGCAGACTTTCGCATTTTCAGAGCAGGGCTGCCGGAGGCTCCCGAGACGGACCACCTAAGCTAAGTTCGAACTTTGAGGGGGCAAGGCAAGCAAGCAGCCCCAGTCTCTGTGCCTCTGTGCGAGCAGTGCCATGGGCAGATGAGGCTGAGCAACAGCTTTCCAGGCTAGCTCTTTCTGCCTGCGAGCTATCTGCAGACGTTCGCATTTTCGGAGCAGGGCTGACGGAGGCTCCCGAGACACACCACCTAAGCTACGTTTGAAGTTTGAGGGGGCAAGACAAGCAAGCAACCCCAGTCTCTGTGCCTCTGTGCGAGCAGTGCCATGGGCAGATGAGGCTGAGCAACAGCTTTCCAGGCTAGCTCTTTCTGCCTGCGAGCTATCTGCAGACGTTCGCATTTTCGGAGAAGGGCTGCCAAAGGCGCCCGGCACAAACAGCCAAAAGATAGTTTTGAAGTTTGAGGGGGCAAGACAAGCAAGCAGCCCCAGTCTCTGTGCCTCTGTGCGAGCAGTGCCATGGGCAGATGAGACTGAGCAACAGCGTTCCAGGCTAGCACTTTCTGGCTGCGAGCTATCTGCAGACGTTCGCATTTTTGTAGCAGGGCTGCCGGAGGCGCCCGGCACAGACCACCTAAGATACGTTTGAAGTTTGAGGGGACAAGACAAGCAAGCAGCCCCAGTCTCTGTGCCTCTGTGTGAGCAGTGCCATGGGCAGATGAGGCTGAGCAACAGCTTTCCAGGCTAGCTCTTTCTGCCTGCGAGCTATCTGCAGACGTTCGCATTTTCGGAGCAGGGCTGCCGGAGGTGCCCGACACGGACCACCTAAGGTACGTTTGAAGTTTGAGGGGAAAAGACAAGCAAGCAGCCCCAGTCTCTGTGCCTCTGTGCGAGCAGTGCCATGGGCAGATGAGGCTGAGCAACAGCTTTCCAGGCTAGCTCTTTCTGCCTGCGAGCTATCTGCAGACGTTCGCATTTTTGGAGCAGGGCTGCCGGAGGCGCCCGGCACAGACCACCTAAGCTACGTTTGAAGTTTGAGGGGACAAGACAAGCAAGCAGCCCCAGTCTCTGTGCCTCTGTGCGAGCAGTGCCATGGGCAGATGAGGCTGAGCAACAGCTTTCCAGGCTAGCTCTTTCTGCCTGCGAGCTATCTGCAGACGTTCGCATTTTCGGAGCAGGGCTGCCGGAGGCGCCCGGCACAGACCACCTAAGCTACTTTTGATGTTTGAGGGGACAAGACAAGCAAGCAGCCCCAGTCTCTGTGCCTCTGTGCGAGCAGTGCCATGGGCAGATGAGGCTGAGCAACAGCTTTCCAGGCTAGCTCTTTCTGCCTGCGATCTATCTGCAGACGTTCGCATTTTCAGAGCAGGGCTGCCGGAGGCTCCCGAGACGGACCACCTAAGCTACGTTTGAAGTTTGAGGGGGCAAGACAAGCAAGCAGCCCCAGTCTCTGTGCCTCTGTGCGAGCAGTGCCATGGGCAGATGAGGCTGAGCAACAGCTTTCCAGGCTAGCTCTTTCTGCCTGCGAGCTATCTGCAGACGTACGCATTTTTGGAGCAGGGCTGCCGGAGGCGCCCGGCACAGAACAGCTAAGCTACTTTTGATGTTTGAGGGGGCAAGACAAGCAAGCAGCCCCAGTCTCTGTGCCTCTGTGCGGGCAGTGCCATGGGCAGATGAGGCTGAGCAACAGCTTTCCAGGCTAGCTCTTTCTGGCTGCGATCTATCTCCAGACGTTCGCATTTTCAGAGCAGGGCTGCTGGAGGCTTCCGAGACGGACCACCTAACCTACGTTTGAAGTTTGAGGGGGCAAGGCAAGCAAGCAGCCCCAGTCTCTGTGCCTCTGTGTGAGCAGTGCCATGGCCAGATGAGGCTGAGCAACAGCTTTCCAGGCTAGCTCTTTCTGCCTGCGAGCTATCTGCAGACGTTCGCATTTTCGGAGCAGGGCTGACGGAGGCTCCCGAGACACACCACCTAAGCTACGTTTGAAGTTTGAGGGGGCAAGACAAGCAAGCAACCCCAGTCTCTGTGCCTCTGTGCGAGCAGTGCCATGGGCAGATGAGGCTGAGCAACAGCTTTCCAGGCTAGCTCTTTCTGCCTGCGAGCTATCTGCAGACGTTCGCATTTTCGGAGAAGGGCTGCCAAAGGCGCCCGGCACAAACAGCCAAAAGATAGTTTTGAAGTTTGAGGGGGCAAGACAAGCAAGCAGCCCCAGTCTCTGTGCCTCTGTGCGAGCAGTGCCATGGGCAGATGAGACTGAGCAACAGCGTTCCAGGCTAGCACTTTCTGGCTGCGAGCTATCTGCAGACGTTCGCATTTTTGTAGCAGGGCTGCCGGAGGCGCCCGGCACAGACCACCTAAGATACGTTTGAAGTTTGAGGGGACAAGACAAGCAAGCAGCCCCAGTCTCTGTGCCTCTGTGTGAGCAGTGCCATGGGCAGATGAGGCTGAGCAACAGCTTTCCAGGCTAGCTCTTTCTGCCTGCGAGCTATCTGCAGACGTTCGCATTTTCGGAGCAGGGCTGCCGGAGGTGCCCGACACGGACCACCTAAGGTACGTTTGAAGTTTGAGGGGAAAAGACAAGCAAGCAGCCCCAGTCTCTGTGCCTCTGTGCGAGCAGTGCCATGGGCAGATGAGGCTGAGCAACAGCTTTCCAGGCTAGCTCTTTCTGCCTGCGAGCTATCTGCAGACGTTCGCATTTTTGGAGCAGGGCTGCCGGAGGCGCCCGGCACAGACCACCTAAGCTACGTTTGAAGTTTGAGGGGACAAGACAAGCAAGCAGCCCCAGTCTCTGTGCCTCTGTGCGAGCAGTGCCATGGGCAGATGAGGCTGAGCAACAGCTTTCCAGGCTAGCTCTTTCTGCCTGCGAGCTATCTGCAGACGTTCGCATTTTCGGAGCAGGGCTGCCGGAGGCGCCCGGCACAGACCACCTAAGCTACTTTTGATGTTTGAGGGGACAAGACAAGCAAGCAGCCCCAGTCTCTGTGCCTCTGTGCGAGCAGTGCCATGGGCAGATGAGGCTGAGCAACAGCTTTCCAGGCTAGCTCTTTCTGCCTGCGATCTATCTGCAGACGTTCGCATTTTCAGAGCAGGGCTGCCGGAGGCTCCCGAGACGGACCACCTAAGCTACGTTTGAAGTTTGAGGGGGCAAGACAAGCAAGCAGCCCCAGTCTCTGTGCCTCTGTGCGAGCAGTGCCATGGGCAGATGAGGCTGAGCAACAGCTTTCCAGGCTAGCTCTTTCTGCCTGCGAGCTATCTGCAGACGTACGCATTTTTGGAGCAGGGCTGCCGGAGGCGCCCGGCACAGAACAGCTAAGCTACTTTTGATGTTTGAGGGGGCAAGACAAGCAAGCAGCCCCAGTCTCTGTGCCTCTGTGCGGGCAGTGCCATGGGCAGATGAGGCTGAGCAACAGCTTTCCAGGCTAGCTCTTTCTGGCTGCGATCTATCTCCAGACGTTCGCATTTTCAGAGCAGGGCTGCTGGAGGCTTCCGAGACGGACCACCTAACCTACGTTTGAAGTTTGAGGGGGCAAGACAAGCAAGCAGCCCCAGTCTCTGTGCCTCTGTGTGAGCAGTGCCATGGCCAGATGAGGCTGAGCAACAGCTTTCCAGGTTAGCACTTTGTGGCTGCGAGCTATCTGCAGACGTTCGCATTTTTGGAGCAGGGCTGCCGGAGTCGCCCAGCACAGACCACCTAAGCTACGTTTGAAGTTTGAGGGGACAAGACAAGCAAGCAGCCCCAGTCTCTGTGCCTCTGTGCGAGCAGTGCCATGGGCAGATGAGGCTGAGCAACAGCTTTCCAGGCTAGCTCTTTCTGCCTGCGAGCTATCTGCAGATGTTCGCATTTTTGCGGCAGCGCTGCCGCAAGCACCCAGCACGGACCACCTAAGTTACGTTTGAAGTTTGAGGGGACAAGAGAAGCAAGCAGCCCCAGTCTCTGTGCCTCTGTGCGAGCAGTGCCATGGGCAGATGAGGCTGAGCAACAGCTTTCCAGGCTAGCTCTTTCTGCCTGCGATCTATCTGCAGACTTTCGCATTTTCAGAGCAGGGCTGCCGGAGGCTCCCGAGACGGACCACCTAAGCTACGTTCGAACTTTGAGGGGGCAAGGCAAGCAAGCAGCCCCAGTCTCTGTGCCTCTGTGCGAGCAGTGCCATGGGCAGATGAGGCTGAGCAACAGCTTTCCAGGCTAGCTCTTTCTGCCTGCGAGCTATCTGCAGACGTTCGCATTTTCGGAGCAGGGCTGACGGAGGCTCCCGAGACACACCACCTAAGCTACGTTTGAAGTTTGAGGGGGCAAGACAAGCAAGCAACCCCAGTCTCTGTGCCTCTGTGCGAGCAGTGCCATGGGCAGATGAGGCTGAGCAACAGCTTTCCAGGCTAGCTCTTTCTGCCTGCGAGCTATCTGCAGACGTTCGCATTTTCGGAGAAGGGCTGCCAAAGGCGCCCGGCACAAACAGCCAAAAGATAGTTTTGAAGTTTGAGGGGGCAAGACAAGCAAGCAGCCCCAGTCTCTGTGCCTCTGTGCGAGCAGTGCCATGGGCAGATGAGACTGAGCAACAGCGTTCCAGGCTAGCACTTTCTGGCTGCGAGCTATCTGCAGACGTTCGCATTTTTGTAGCAGGGCTGCCGGAGGCGCCCGGCACAGACCACCTAAGATACGTTTGAAGTTTGAGGGGACAAGACAAGCAAGCAGCCCCAGTCTCTGTGCCTCTGTGTGAGCAGTGCCATGGGCAGATGAGGCTGAGCAACAGCTTTCCAGGCTAGCTCTTTCTGCCTGCGAGCTATCTGCAGACGTTCGCATTTTCGGAGCAGGGCTGCCGGAGGTGCCCGACACGGACCACCTAAGGTACGTTTGAAGTTTGAGGGGAAAAGACAAGCAAGCAGCCCCAGTCTCTGTGCCTCTGTGCGAGCAGTGCCATGGGCAGATGAGGCTGAGCAACAGCTTTCCAGGCTAGCTCTTTCTGCCTGCGAGCTATCTGCAGACGTTCGCATTTTTGGAGCAGGGCTGCCGGAGGCGCCCGGCACAGACCACCTAAGCTACGTTTGAAGTTTGAGGGGACAAGACAAGCAAGCAGCCCCAGTCTCTGTGCCTCTGTGCGAGCAGTGCCATGGGCAGATGAGGCTGAGCAACAGCTTTCCAGGCTAGCTCTTTCTGCCTGCGAGCTATCTGCAGACGTTCGCATTTTCGGAGCAGGGCTGCCGGAGGCGCCCGGCACAGACCACCTAAGCTACTTTTGATGTTTGAGGGGACAAGACAAGCAAGCAGCCCCAGTCTCTGTGCCTCTGTGCGAGCAGTGCCATGGGCAGATGAGGCTGAGCAACAGCTTTCCAGGCTAGCTCTTTCTGCCTGCGATCTATCTGCAGACGTTCGCATTTTCAGAGCAGGGCTGCCGGAGGCTCCCGAGACGGACCACCTAAGCTACGTTTGAAGTTTGAGGGGGCAAGACAAGCAAGCAGCCCCAGTCTCTGTGCCTCTGTGCGAGCAGTGCCATGGGCAGATGAGGCTGAGCAACAGCTTTCCAGGCTAGCTCTTTCTGCCTGCGAGCTATCTGCAGACGTACGCATTTTTGGAGCAGGGCTGCCGGAGGCGCCCGGCACAGAACAGCTAAGCTACTTTTGATGTTTGAGGGGGCAAGACAAGCAAGCAGCCCCAGTCTCTGTGCCTCTGTGCGGGCAGTGCCATGGGCAGATGAGGCTGAGCAACAGCTTTCCAGGCTAGCTCTTTCTGGCTGCGATCTATCTCCAGACGTTCGCATTTTCAGAGCAGGGCTGCTGGAGGCTTCCGAGACGGACCACCTAACCTACGTTTGAAGTTTGAGGGGGCAAGGCAAGCAAGCAGCCCCAGTCTCTGTGCCTCTGTGTGAGCAGTGCCATGGCCAGATGAGGCTGAGCAACAGCTTTCCAGGCTAGCTCTTTCTGCCTGCGAGCTATCTGCAGACGTTCGCATTTTCGGAGCAGGGCTGACGGAGGCTCCCGAGACACACCACCTAAGCTACGTTTGAAGTTTGAGGGGGCAAGACAAGCAAGCAACCCCAGTCTCTGTGCCTCTGTGCGAGCAGTGCCATGGGCAGATGAGGCTGAGCAACAGCTTTCCAGGCTAGCTCTTTCTGCCTGCGAGCTATCTGCAGACGTTCGCATTTTCGGAGAAGGGCTGCCAAAGGCGCCCGGCACAAACAGCCAAAAGATAGTTTTGAAGTTTGAGGGGGCAAGACAAGCAAGCAGCCCCAGTCTCTGTGCCTCTGTGCGAGCAGTGCCATGGGCAGATGAGACTGAGCAACAGCGTTCCAGGCTAGCACTTTCTGGCTGCGAGCTATCTGCAGACGTTCGCATTTTTGTAGCAGGGCTGCCGGAGGCGCCCGGCACAGACCACCTAAGATACGTTTGAAGTTTGAGGGGACAAGACAAGCAAGCAGCCCCAGTCTCTGTGCCTCTGTGTGAGCAGTGCCATGGGCAGATGAGGCTGAGCAACAGCTTTCCAGGCTAGCTCTTTCTGCCTGCGAGCTATCTGCAGACGTTCGCATTTTCGGAGCAGGGCTGCCGGAGGTGCCCGACACGGACCACCTAAGGTACGTTTGAAGTTTGAGGGGAAAAGACAAGCAAGCAGCCCCAGTCTCTGTGCCTCTGTGCGAGCAGTGCCATGGGCAGATGAGGCTGAGCAACAGCTTTCCAGGCTAGCTCTTTCTGCCTGCGAGCTATCTGCAGACGTTCGCATTTTTGGAGCAGGGCTGCCGGAGGCGCCCGGCACAGACCACCTAAGCTACGTTTGAAGTTTGAGGGGACAAGACAAGCAAGCAGCCCCAGTCTCTGTGCCTCTGTGCGAGCAGTGCCATGGGCAGATGAGGCTGAGCAACAGCTTTCCAGGCTAGCTCTTTCTGCCTGCGAGCTATCTGCAGACGTTCGCATTTTCGGAGCAGGGCTGCCGGAGGCGCCCGGCACAGACCACCTAAGCTACTTTTGATGTTTGAGGGGACAAGACAAGCAAGCAGCCCCAGTCTCTGTGCCTCTGTGCGAGCAGTGCCATGGGCAGATGAGGCTGAGCAACAGCTTTCCAGGCTAGCTCTTTCTGCCTGCGATCTATCTGCAGACGTTCGCATTTTCAGAGCAGGGCTGCCGGAGGCTCCCGAGACGGACCACCTAAGCTACGTTTGAAGTTTGAGGGGGCAAGACAAGCAAGCAGCCCCAGTCTCTGTGCCTCTGTGCGAGCAGTGCCATGGGCAGATGAGGCTGAGCAACAGCTTTCCAGGCTAGCTCTTTCTGCCTGCGAGCTATCTGCAGACGTACGCATTTTTGGAGCAGGGCTGCCGGAGGCGCCCGGCACAGAACAGCTAAGCTACTTTTGATGTTTGAGGGGGCAAGACAAGCAAGCAGCCCCAGTCTCTGTGCCTCTGTGCGGGCAGTGCCATGGGCAGATGAGGCTGAGCAACAGCTTTCCAGGCTAGCTCTTTCTGGCTGCGATCTATCTCCAGACGTTCGCATTTTCAGAGCAGGGCTGCTGGAGGCTTCCGAGACGGACCACCTAACCTACGTTTGAAGTTTGAGGGGGCAAGACAAGCAAGCAGCCCCAGTCTCTGTGCCTCTGTGTGAGCAGTGCCATGGCCAGATGAGGCTGAGCAACAGCTTTCCAGGTTAGCACTTTGTGGCTGCGAGCTATCTGCAGACGTTCGCATTTTTGGAGCAGGGCTGCCGGAGTCGCCCAGCACAGACCACCTAAGCTACGTTTGAAGTTTGAGGGGACAAGACAAGCAAGCAGCCCCAGTCTCTGTGCCTCTGTGCGAGCAGTGCCATGGGCAGATGAGGCTGAGCAACAGCTTTCCAGGCTAGCTCTTTCTGGCTGCGATCTATCTCCAGACGTACGCATTTTCGGAGCAGGGCTGCCAGAGGCTCCCGAGACGGACCACCTAAGCTACGTTTGAAGTTTGAGGGGGCAAGACAAGCAAGCAGCCCCAGTCTCTGTGCCTCTGTGCGAGCAGTGCCATGGGCAGATGAGGCTGAGCAACAGCTTTCCAGGCTAGCTCTTTCTGCCTGCGAGCTATCTGCAGACGTTCGCATTTTCGGAGAAGGGCTGCCAAAGTCGCTCGAGACAGACCACCTAAGCTACGTTTGAAGTTTGAGGGGGCAAGACAAGCAAGCAGCCCCATTCTCTGTGCCTCTGTGCGAGCAGTGCCATGGGCAGATGAGGCTGAGCAACAGCTTTCCAGGCTAGCTCTTTCTGCCTGCGAGCTATCTGCAGACGTTCGCATTTCGGAGAAGGGCTGCTAAAGGCGCCCGGCACAAACAGCCAAAAGATAGTTTTGAAGTTTGAGGGGGCAAGACAAGCAAGCAGCCCCAGTCTCTGTGCCTCTGTGCGAGCAGTGCCATGGGCAGATGAGACTGAGCAACAGCCTTCCAGGCTAGCACTTTCTGCTTCGAGCTATCTGCAGACGTTCGCATTTTCGGAGCAGGGCTGTCGGAGGCGCCCGACACGGACCACCTAAGGTACGTTTGAAGTTTGACGGGGCAAGACAAGCAAGCAGCCCCAGTCTCTGTGCCTCTGTGCGAGCAGTGCCATGGGCAGATGAGGCTGAGCAACAGCTTTGCAGGCTAGCTCTTTCTGCCTGCGAGCTATCTGCAGACGTTCGCATTTTCGGAGCAGGGCTGCCGGAGGTGCCCGACACGGACCACCTAAGGTACGTTTGAAGTTTGAGGGGAAAAGACAAGCAAGCAGCCCCAGTCTCTGTGCCTCTGTGCGAGCAGTGCCATGGGCAGATGAGGCTGAGCAACAGCTTTCCAGGCTAGCTCTTTCTGCCTGCGAGCTATTTGCAGACGTTAGCATTTTCAGAGCAGGGCTGCCGGAGGCGCCCGGCACGGACCACCTAAGCTACGTTTGAAGTTTGAGGGGACAAGACAATCAAGCAGCCCCAGTCTCTGTGCCTCTGTGCGAGCAGTGCCATGGGCAGATGAGGCTGAGCAACAGCTTTCCAGGCTAGCTCTTTCTGCCTGCGATCTATCTGCAGACGTTCGCATTTTCAGAGCAGGGCTGCCGGAGGCTCCCGAGACGGACCACCTAACCTACGTTTGAAGTTTGAGGGGGCAAGACAAGCAAGCAGCCCCAGTCTCTGTGCCTCTGTGCGAGCAGTGCCATGGGCAGATGAGGCTGAGCAACAGCTTTCCAGGTTAGCACTTTGTGGCTGCGAGCTATCTGCAGACGTTCGCATTTTTGGAGCAGGGCTGCCGGAGTCGCCCAGCACAGACCACCTAAGCTACGTTTGAAGTTTGAGGGGACAAGACAAGCAAGCAGCCCCAGTCTCTGTGCCTCTGTGCGAGCAGTGCCATGGGCAGATGAGGCTGAGCAACAGCTTTCCAGGCTAGCTCTTTCTGCCTGCGAGCTATCTGCAGACGTTCGCATTTTCGGAGCAGGGCTGCCAGAGGCTCCCGAGACGGACCACCTAACCTACGTTTGAAGTTTGAGGGGGCAAGACAAGCAAGCAGCCCCAGTCTCTGTGCCTCTGTGCGAGCAGTGCCATGGGCAGATGAGGCTGAGCAACAGCTTTCCAGGCTAGCTCTTTCTGCCTGCGAGCTATCTGCAGACGTTCGCATTTTCGTAGAAGGGCTGCCAAAGTCGCCCGAGACAGACCACCTAAGCTACGTTTGAAGTTTGAGGGGGCAAGACAAGCAAGCAGCCCCATTCTCTGTGCCTCTGTGCGAGCAGTGCCATGGGCAGATGAGGCTGAGCAACAGCTTTCCAGGCTAGCTCTTTCTGCCTGCGAGCTATCTGCAGACGTTCTCATTTCGGAGAAGGGCTGCTAAAGGCGCCCGGCACAAACAGCCAAAAGATAGTTTTGAAGTTTGAGGGGGCAAGACAAGCAAGCAGCCCCAGTCTCTGTGCCTCTGTGCGAGCAGTGCCATGGGCAGATGAGGCTGAGCAAGAGCCTTCCAGGCTAGCACTTTCTGCTTCGAGCTATCTGCAGACGTTCGCATTTTCGGAGCAGGGCTGTCGGAGGCGCCCGGCACGGACCACCTAAGGTACGTTTGAAGTTTGACGGGGCAAGACAAGCAAGCAGCCCCAGTCTCTGTGCCTCTGTGCGAGCAGTGCCATGGGCAGATGAGGCTGAGCAACAGCTTTCCAGGCTAGCTCTTTCTGCCTGCGAGCTATCTGCAGACGTTCGCATTTTCGGAGCAGGGCTGCCGGAGGTGCCCGACACGGACCACCTAAGGTACGTTTAGAAGTTTGAGGGGAAAAGACAAGCAAGCAGCCCCAGTCTCTGTGCCTCTGTGCGAGCAGTGCCATGGGCAGATGAGGCTGAGCAACAGCTTTCCAGGCTAGCTCTTTCTGCCTGCGAGCTATTTGCAGACGTTAGCATTTTCAGAGCAGGGCTGCCGGAGGCGCCCGGCACGGACCACCTAAGCTACGTTTGAAGTTTGAGGGGACAAGACAAGCAAGCAGCCCCAGTCTCTGTGCCTCTGTGCGAGCAGTGCCATGGGCAGATGAGGCTGAGCAACAGCTTTCCAGGCTAGCTCTTTCTGCCTGCGATCTATCTGCAGACGTTCGCATTTTCAGAGCAGGGCTGCCGGAGGCTCCCGAGACGGACCACCTAAGCTACTTTTGAAGTTTGAGGGGGCAAGACAAGCAAGCAGCCCCAGTCTCTGTGCCTCTGTGCGAGCAGTGCCATGGGCAGATGAGGCTGAGCAACAGCTTTCCAGGCTAGCTCTTTCTGCCTGCGAGCTATCTGCAGACGTACGCATTTTTGGAGCAGGGCTGCCGGAGGCGCCCGGCACAGAACAGCTAAGCTACTTTTGATGTTTGAGGGGGCAAGACAAGCAAGCAGCCCCAGTCTCTGTGCCTCTGTGCGGGCAGTGCCATGGGCAGATGAGGCTGAGCAACAGCTTTCCAGGCTAGCTCTTTCTGGCTGCGATCTATCTCCAGACGTTCGCATTTTCAGAGCAGGGCTGCTGGAGGCTCCCGAGATTGACCACCTAACCTACGTTTGAAGTTTGAGGGGGCAAGACAAGCAAGCAGCCCCAGTCTCTGTGCCTCTGTGCGAGCAGTGCCATGGGCAGATGAGGCTGAGCAACAGCTTTCCAGGTTAGCACTTTGTGGCTGCGAGCTATCTGCAGACGTTCGCATTTTTGGAGCAGGGCTGCCGGAGTCGCCCAGCACAGACCACCTAAGCTACGTTTGAAGTTTGAGGGGACAAGACAAGCAAGCAGCCCCAGTCTCTGTGCCTCTGTGCGAGCAGTGCCATGGGCAGATGAGGCTGAGCAACAGCTTTCCAGGCTAGCTCTTTCTGCCTGCGATCTATCTGCAGACGTACGCATTTTCGGAGCAGGGCTGCCAGAGGCTCCCGAGACGGACCACTTAAGCTACGTTTGAAGTTTGAGGGGGCAAGACAAGCAAGCAGCCCCAGTCTCTGTGCCTCTGTGCGAGCAGTGCCATGGGCAGATGAGGCTGAGCAACAGCTTTCCAGGCTAGCTCTTTCTGCCTGCGAGCTATCTGCAGACGTTCGCATTTTCGGAGAAGGGCTGCCAAAGTCGCCCGAGACAGACCACCTAAGATACGTTTGAAGTTTGAGGGGGCAAGACAAGCAAGCAGCCCCATTCTCTGTGCCTCTGTGCGAGCAGTGCCATGGGCAGATGAGGCTGAGCAACAGCTTTCCAGGCTAGCTCTTTCTGCCTGCGAGCTATCTGCAGACGTTCGCATTTCGGAGAAGGGCTGCCAAAGGCGCCCGGCACAAACAGCCAAAAGATAGTTTTGAAGTTTGAGGGGGCAAGACAAGCAAGCAGCCCCAGTCTCTGTGCCTCTGTGCGAGCAGTGCCATGGGCAGATGAGACTGAGCAACAGCCTTCCAGGCTAGCACTTTCTGCTTCGAGCTATCTGCAGACGTTCGCATTTTCGGAGCAGGGCTGTCGGAGGCGCCCGGCACGGACCACCTAAGGTACGTTTGAAGTTTGACGGGGCAAGACAAGCAAGCAGCCCCAGTCTCTGTGCCTCTGTGCGAGCAGTGCCATGGGCAGATGAGGCTGAGCAACAGCTTTCCAGGCTAGCTCTTTCTGCCTGCGAGCTATCTGCAGATGTTCGCATTTGTGGGGCAGCGCTGCCGCAAGCACCCGGCACGGACCACCTAAGTTACGTTTGAAGTTTGAGGGGACAAGAGAAGCAAGCAGCCCCAGTCTCTGTGCCTCTGTGCGAGCAGTGCCATGGGCAGATGAGGCTGAGCAACAGCTTTCCAGGCTAGCTCTTTCTGCCTGCGATCTATCTGCAGACTTTCGCATTTTCAGAGCAGGTCTGCCGGAGGCTCCCGAGACGGACCACCTAAGCTACGTTTGAACTTTGAGGGGGCAAGGCAAGCAAGCAGCCCCAGTCTCTGTGCCTCTGTGCGAGCAGTGCCATGGGCAGATGAGGCTGAGCAACAGCTTTCCAGGCTAGCTCTTTCTGCCTGCGAGCTATCTGCAGACGTTCGCATTTTCGGAGCAGGGCTGACGGAGGCTCCCGAGACACACCACCTAAGCTACGTTTGAAGTTTGAGGGGGCAAGACAAGCAAGCAGCCCCAGTCTCTGTGCCTCTGTGCGAGCAGTGCCATGGGCAGATGAGGCTGAGCAACAGCTTTCCAGGCTAGCTCTTTCTGCCTGCGAGCTATCTGCAGACGTTCGCATTTTCGGAGAAGGGCTGCCAAAGGCGCCCGGCACAAACAGCCAAAAGATAGTTTTGAAGTTTGAGGGGGCAAGACAAGCAAGCAGCCCCAGTCTCTGTGCCTCTGTGCGAGCAGTGCCATGGGCAGATGAGACTGAGCAACAGCGTTCCAGGCTAGCACTTTCTGGCTGCGAGCTATCTGCAGACGTTCGCATTTTCGGAGCAGGGCTGCCGGAGGCGCCCGGCACAGACCACCTAAGATACGTTTGAAGTTTGAGGGGACAAGACAAGCAAGCAGCCCCAGTCTCTGTGCCTCTGTGCGAGCAGTGCCATGGGCAGATGAGGCTGAGCAACAGCTTTCCAGGCTAGCTCTTTCTGCCTGCGAGCTATCTGCAGACGTTCGCATTTTCGGAGCAGGGCTGCCGGAGGTGCCCGACACGGACCACCTAAGGTACGTTTGAAGTTTGAGGGGAAAAGACAAGCAAGCAGCCCCAGTCTCTGTGCCTCTGTGCGAGCAGTGCCATGGGCAGATGAGGCTGAGCAACAGCTTTCCAGGCTAGCTCTTTCTGCCTGCGAGCTATTTGCAGACGTTAGCATTTTCAGAGCAGGGCTGCCGGAGGCGCCCGGCACGGACCACCTAAGCTACGTTTGAAGTTTGAGGGGACAAGACAAGCAAGCAGCCCCAGTCTCTGTGCCTCTGTGCGAGCAGTGCCATGGGCAGATGAGGCTGAGCAACAGCTTTCCAGGCTAGCTCTTTCTGCCTGCGAGCTATCTGCAGACGTTCGCATTTTTGGAGCAGGGCTGCCGGAGGCGCCCGGCACAGACCACCTAAGCTACGTTTGAAGTTTGAGGGGACAAGACAAGCAAGCAGCCCCAGTCTCTGTGCCTCTGTGCGAGCAGTGCCATGGGCAGATGAGGCTGAGCAACAGCTTTCCAGGCTAGCTCTTTCTGCCTGCGAGCTATCTGCAGACGTTCGCATTTTCGGAGCAGGGCTGCCGGAGGCGCCCGGCACAGACCACCTAAGCTACTTTTGATGTTTGAGGGGACAAGACAAGCAAGCAGCCCCAGTCTCTGTGCCTCTGTGCGAGCAGTGCCATGGGCAGATGAGGCTGAGCAACAGCTTTCCAGGCTAGCTCTTTCTGCCTGCGATCTATCTGCAGACGTTCGCATTTTCAGAGCAGGGCTGCCGGAGGCTCCCGAGACGGACCACCTAAGCTACGTTTGAAGTTTGAGGGGGCAAGACAAGCAAGCAGCCCCAGTCTCTGTGCCTCTGTGCGAGCAGTGCCATGGGCAGATGAGGCTGAGCAACAGCTTTCCAGGCTAGCTCTTTCTGCCTGCGAGCTATCTGCAGACGTACGCATTTTTGGAGCAGGGCTGCCGGAGGCGCCCGGCACAGAACAGCTAAGATACTTTTGAGGTTTGAGGGGGCAAGACAAGCAAGCAGCCCCAGTCTCTGTGCCTCTGTGCGGGCAGTGCCATGGGCAGATGAGGCTGAGCAACAGCTTTCCAGGCTAGCTCTTTCTGGCTGCGATCTATCTCCAGACGTTCGCATTTTCAGAGCAGGGCTGCTGGAGGCTCCCGAGACGGACCACCTAACCTACGTTTGAAGTTTGAGGGGGCAAGACAAGCAAGCAGCCCCAGTCTCTGTGCCTCTGTGCGAGCAGTGCCATGGGCAGATGAGGCTGAGCAACAGCTTTCCAGGTTAGCACTTTGTGGCTGCGAGCTATCTGCAGACGTTCGCATTTTTGGAGCAGGGCTGCCGGAGTCGCCCAGCACAGACCACCTAAGCTACGTTTGAAGTTTGAGGGGACAAGACAAGCAAGCAGCCCCAGTCTCTGTGCTTCTGTGCGAGCAGTGCCATGGGCAGATGAGGCTGAGCAACAGCTTTCCAGGCTAGCTCTTTCTGCCTGCGACCTATCTGCAGACGTACGCATTTTCGGAGCAGGGCTGCCAGAGGCTCCCGAGACGGACCACCTAAGCTAAGTTTGAAGTTTGAGGGGGCAAGACAAGCAAGCAGCCCCAGTCTCTGTGCCTCTGTGCGAGCAGTGCCATGGGCAGATGAGGCTGAGCAACAGCTTTCCAGGCTAGCTCTTTCTGCCTGCGAGCTATCTGCAGACGTTCGCATTTTCGGAGAAGGGCTGCCAAAGTCGCCCGAGACAGACCACCTAAGCTACGTTTGAAGTTTGAGGGGGCAAGACAAGCAAGCAGCCCCATTCTCTGTGCCTCTGTGCGAGCAGTGCCATGGGCAGATGAGGCTGAGCAACAGCTTTCCAGGCTAGCTCTTTCTGCCTGCGAGCTATCTGCAGACGTTCGCATTTCGGAGAAGGGCTGCCAAAGGCGCCCGGCACAAACAGCCAAAAGATAGTTTTGAAGTTTGAGGGGGCAAGACAAGCAAGCAGCCCCAGTCTCTGTGCCTCTGTGCGAGCAGTGCCATGGGCAGATGAGACTGAGCAACAGCCTTCCAGGCTAGCACTTTCTGCTTCGAGCTATCTGCAGACGTTCGCATTTTCGGAGCAGGGCTGTCGGAGGCGCCCGACACGGACCACCTAAGGTACTTTTGAAGTTTGACGGGGCAAGACAAGCAAGCAGCCCCAGTCTCTGTGCCTCTGTGCGAGCAGTGCCATGGGCAGATGAGGCTGAGCAACAGCTTTCCAGGCTAGCTCTTTCTGCCTGCGAGCTATCTGCAGATGTTCGCATTTTAGGGGCAGCGCTGCTGCAAGCACCCGGCACGGACCACCTAAGTTACGTTTGAAGTTTGAGGGGACAAGAGAAGCAAGCAGCCCCAGTCTCTGTGCCTCTGTGCGAGCAGTGCCATGGGCAGATGAGGCTGAGCAACAGCTTTCCAGGCTAGCTCTTTCTGCCTGCGATCTATCTGCAGACTTTCGCATTTTCAGAGCAGGGCTGCCGGAGGCTCCCGAGACGGACCACCTAAGCTACGTTTGAACTTTGAGGGGGCAAGGCAAGCAAGCAGCCCCAGTCTCTGTGCCTCTGTGCGAGCAGTGCCATGGGCAGATGAGGCTGAGCAACAGCTTTCCAGGCTAGCTCTTTCTGCCTGCGAGCTATCTGCAGACGTTCGCATTTTCGGAGCAGGGCTGCCGGAGGTGCCCGACACGGACCACCTAAGGTACGTTTGAAGTTTGAGGGGAAAAGACAAGCAAGCAGCCCCAGTCTCTGTGCCTCTGTGCGAGCAGTGCCATGGGCAGATGAGACTGAGCAACAGCTTTCCAGGCTAGCTCTTTCTGCCTGCGAGCTATTTGCAGACGTTAGCATTTTCAGAGCAGGGCTGCCGGAGGCGCCCGGCACGGACCACCTAAGCTACGTTTGAAGTTTGAGGGGACAAGACAAGCAAGCAGCCCCAGTCTCTGTGCCTCTGTGCGAGCAGTGCCATGGGCAGATGAGGCTGAGCAACAGCTTTCCAGGCTAGCTCTTTCTGCCTGCGAGCTATCTGCAGACGTTCGCATTTTTGGAGCAGGGCTGCCGGAGGCGCCCGGCACAGACCACCTAAGCTACGTTTGAAGTTTGAGGGGACAAGACAAGCAAGCAGCCCCAGTCTCTGTGCCTCTGTGCGAGCAGTGCCATGGGCAGATGAGGCTGAGCAACAGCTTTCCAGGCTAGCTCTTTCTGCCTGCGAGCTATCTGCAGACGTTCGCATTTTCGGAGCAGGGCTGCCGGAGGCGCCCGGCACAGACCACCTAAGGTACTTTTGATGTTTGAGGGGACAAGACAAGCAAGCAGCCCCAGTCTCTGTGCCTCTGTGCGAGCAGTGCCATGGGCAGATGAGGCTGAGCAACAGCTTTCCAGGCTAGCTCTTTCTGCCTGCGATCTATCTGCAGACGTTCGCATTTTCAGAGCAGGGCTGCCGGAGGCTCCCGAGACGGACCACCTAAGCTACGTTTGAAGTTTGAGGGGGCAAGACAAGCAAGCAGCCCCAGTCTCTGTGCCTCTGTGCGAGCAGTGCCATGGGCAGATGAGGCTGAGCAACAGCTTTCCAGGCTAGCTCTTTCTGCCTGCGAGCTATCTGCAGACGTACGCATTTTCGGAGCAGGGCTGCCGGAGGCGCCCGGCACAGAACAGCTAAGATACTTTTGAGGTTTGAGGGGGCAAGACAAGCAAGCAGCCCCAGTCTCTGTGCCTCTGTGCGGGCAGTGCCATGGGCAGATGAGGCTGAGCAACAGCTTTCCAGGCTAGCTCTTTCTGGCTGCGATCTATCTCCAGACGTTCGCATTTTCAGAGCAGGGCTGCTGGAGGCTCCCGAGACGGACCACCTAACCTACGTTTGAAGTTTGAGGGGGCAAGACAAGCAAGCAGCCCCAGTCTCTGTGCCTCTGTGCGAGCAGTGCCATGGGCAGATGAGGCTGAGCAACAGCTTTCCAGGTTAGCACTTTGTGGCTGCGAGCTATCTGCAGACGTTCGCATTTTTGGAGCAGGGCTGCCGGAGTCGCCCAGCACAGACCACCTAAGCTACGTTTGAAGTTTGAGGGGACAAGACAAGCAAGCAGCCCCAGTCTCTGTGCTTCTGTGCGAGCAGTGCCATGGGCAGATGAGGCTGAGCAACAGCTTTCCAGGCTAGCTCTTTCTGCCTGCGACCTATCTGCAGACGTACGCATTTTCGGAGCAGGGCTGCCAGAGGCTCCCGAGACGGACCACCTAAGCTAAGTTTGAAGTTTGAGGGGGCAAGACAAGCAAGCAGCCCCATTCTCTGTGCCTCTGTGCGAGCAGTGCCATGGGCAGATGAGGCTGAGCAACAGCTTTCCAGGCTAGCTCTTTCTGCCTGCGAGCTATCTGCAGACGTTCGCATTTCGGAGAAGGGCTGCCAAAGGCGCCCGGCACAAACAGCCAAAAGATAGTTTTGAAGTTTGAGGGGGCAAGACAAGCAAGCAGCCCCAGTCTCTGTGCCTCTGTGCGAGCAGTGCCATGGGCAGATGAGACTGAGCAACAGCCTTCCAGGCTAGCACTTTCTGCTTCGAGCTATCTGCAGACGTTCGCATTTTCGGAGCAGGGCTGTCGGAGGCGCCCGACACGGACCACCTAAGGTACTTTTGAAGTTTGACGGGGCAAGACAAGCAAGCAGCCCCAGTCTCTGTGCCTCTGTGCGAGCAGTGCCATGGGCAGATGAGGCTGAGCAACAGCTTTCCAGGCTAGCTCTTTCTGCCTGCGAGCTATCTGCAGATGTTCGCATTTTAGGGGCAGCGCTGCTGCAAGCACCCGGCACGGACCACCTAAGTTACGTTTGAAGTTTGAGGGGACAAGAGAAGCAAGCAGCCCCAGTCTCTGTGCCTCTGTGCGAGCAGTGCCATGGGCAGATGAGGCTGAGCAACAGCTTTCCAGGCTAGCTCTTTCTGCCTGCGATCTATCTGCAGACTTTCGCATTTTCAGAGCAGGGCTGCCGGAGGCTCCCGAGACGGACCACCTAAGCTACGTTTGAACTTTGAGGGGGCAAGGCAAGCAAGCAGCCCCAGTCTCTGTGCCTCTGTGCGAGCAGTGCCATGGGCAGATGAGGCTGAGCAACAGCTTTCCAGGCTAGCTCTTTCTGCCTGCGAGCTATCTGCAGACGTTCGCATTTTCGGAGCAGGGCTGCCGGAGGTGCCCGACACGGACCACCTAAGGTACGTTTGAAGTTTGAGGGGAAAAGACAAGCAAGCAGCCCCAGTCTCTGTGCCTCTGTGCGAGCAGTGCCATGGGCAGATGAGGCTGAGCAACAGCTTTCCAGGCTAGCTCTTTCTGCCTGCGAGCTATTTGCAGACGTTAGCATTTTCAGAGCAGGGCTGCCGGAGGCGCCCGGCACGGACCACCTAAGCTACGTTTGAAGTTTGAGGGGACAAGACAAGCAAGCAGCCCCAGTCTCTGTGCCTCTGTGCGAGCAGTGCCATGGGCAGATGAGGCTGAGCAACAGCTTTCCAGGCTAGCTCTTTCTGCCTGCGAGCTATCTGCAGACGTTCGCATTTTTGGAGCAGGGCTGCCGGAGGCGCCCGGCACAGACCACCTAAGCTACGTTTGAAGTTTGAGGGGACAAGACAAGCAAGCAGCCCCAGTCTCTGTGCCTCTGTGCGAGCAGTGCCATGGGCAGATGAGGCTGAGCAACAGCTTTCCAGGCTAGCTCTTTCTGCCTGCGAGCTATCTGCAGACGTTCGCATTTTCGGAGCAGGGCTGCCGGAGGCGCCCGGCACAGACCACCTAAGCTACTTTTGATGTTTGAGGGGACAAGACAAGCAAGCAGCCCCAGTCTCTGTGCCTCTGTGCGAGCAGTGCCATGGGCAGATGAGGCTGAGCAACAGCTTTCCAGGCTAGCTCTTTCTGCCTGCGATCTATCTGCAGACGTTCGCATTTTCAGAGCAGGGCTGCCGGAGGCTCCCGAGACGGACCACCTAAGCTACGTTTGAAGTTTGAGGGGGCAAGACAAGCAAGCAGCCCCAGTCTCTGTGCCTCTGTGCGAGCAGTGCCATGGGCAGATGAGGCTGAGCAACAGCTTTCCAGGCTAGCTCTTTCTGCCTGCGAGCTATCTGCAGACGTACGCATTTTTGGAGCAGGGCTGCCGGAGGCGCCCGGCACAGAACAGCTAAGATACTTTTGAGGTTTGAGGGGGCAAGACAAGCAAGCAGCCCCAGTCTCTGTGCCTCTGTGCGGGCAGTGCCATGGGCAGATGAGGCTGAGCAACAGCTTTCCAGGCTAGCTCTTTCTGGCTGCGATCTATCTCCAGACGTTCGCATTTTCAGAGCAGGGCTGCTGGAGGCTCTCGAGACGGACCACCTAACCTACGTTTGAAGTTTGAGGGGGCAAGACAAGCAAGCAGCCCCAGTCTCTGTGCCTCTGTGCGAGCAGTGCCATGGGCAGATGAGGCTGAGCAACAGCTTTCCAGGTTAGCACTTTGTGGCTGCGAGCTATCTGCAGACGTTCGCATTTTTGGAGCAGGGTTGCCGGAGTCGCCCAGCACAGACCACCTAAGCTACGTTTGAAGTTTGAGGGGACAAGACAAGCAAGCAGCCCCAGTCTCTGTGCCTCTGTGCGAGCAGTGCCATGGGCAGATGAGGCTGAGCAACAGCTTTCCAGGCTAGCTCTTTCTGCCTGCGACCTATCTGCAGACGTACGCATTTTCGGAGCAGGGCTGCCAGAGGCTCCCGAGACGGACCACCTAAGCTAAGTTTGAAGTTTGAGGGGGCAAGACAAGCAAGCAGCCCCAGTCTCTGTGCCTCTGTGCGAGCAGTGCCATGGGCAGATGAGGCTGAGCAACAGCTTTCCAGGCTAGCTCTTTCTGCCTGCGAGCTATCTGCAGACGTTCGCATTTTCGGAGAAGGGCTGCCAAAGTCGCCCGAGACAGACCACCTAAGCTACGTTTGAAGTTTGAGGGGGCAAGACAAGCAAGCAGCCCCATTCTCTGTGCCTCTGTGCGAGCAGTGCCATGGGCAGATGAGGCTGAGCAACAGCTTTCCAGGCTAGCTCTTTCTGCCTGCGAGCTATCTGCAGACGTTCGCATTTCGGAGAAGGGCTGCCAAAGGCGCCCGGCACAAACAGCCAAAAGATAGTTTTGAAGTTTGAGGGGGCAAGACAAGCAAGCAGCCCCAGTCTCTGTGCCTCTGTGCGAGCAGTGCCATGGGCAGATGAGACTGAGCAACAGCCTTCCAGGCTAGCACTTTCTGCTTCGAGCTATCTGCAGACGTTCGCATTTTCGGAGCAGGGCTGTCGGAGGCGCCCGACACGGACCACCTAAGGTACTTTTGAAGTTTGACGGGGCAAGACAAGCAAGCAGCCCCAGTCTCTGTGCCTCTGTGCGAGCAGTGCCATGGGCAGATGAGGCTGAGCAACAGCTTTCCAGGCTAGCTCTTTCTGCCTGCGAGCTATCTGCAGATGTTCGCATTTTAGGGGCAGCGCTGCTGCAAGCACCCGGCACGGACCACCTAAGTTACGTTTGAAGTTTGAGGGGACAAGAGAAGCAAGCAGCCCCAGTCTCTGTGCCTCTGTGCGAGCAGTGCCATGGGCAGATGAGGCTGAGCAACAGCTTTCCAGGCTAGCTCTTTCTGCCTGCGATCTATCTGCAGACTTTCGCATTTTCAGAGCAGGGCTGCCGGAGGCTCCCGAGACGGACCACCTAAGCTACGTTTGAACTTTGAGGGGGCAAGGCAAGCAAGCAGCCCCAGTCTCTGTGCCTCTGTGCGAGCAGTGCCATGGGCAGATGAGGCTGAGCAACAGCTTTCCAGGCTAGCTCTTTCTGCCTGCGAGCTATCTGCAGACGTTCGCATTTTCGGAGCAGGGCTGCCGGAGGTTCCCGAGACAGACCACCTAAGCTACGTTTGAAGTTTGAGGGGGCAAGACAAGCAAGCAGCCCCAGTCTCTGTGCCTCTGTGCGAGCAGTGCCATGGGCAGATGAGGCTGAGCAACAGCTTTCCAGGCTAGCTCTTTCTGCCTGCGAGCTATCTGCAGACGTTCGCATTTTCGGAGAAGGGCTGCCAAAGGCGCCCGGCACAAACAGCCAAAAGATAGTTTTGAAGTTTGAGGGGGCAAGACAAGCAAGCAGCCCCAGTCTCTGTGCCTCTGTGCGAGCAGTGCCATGGGCAGATGAGACTGAGCAACAGCGTTCCAGGCTAGCACTTTCTGGCTGCGAGCTATCTGCAGACGTTCGCATTTTCACAGCAGGGCTGCCGGAGGCGCCCGGCACAGACCACCTAAGATACGTTTGAAGTTTGAGGGGACAAGACAAGCAAGCAGCCCCAGTCTCTGTGCCTCTGTGCGAGCAGTGCCATGGGCAGATGAGGCTGAGCAACAGCTTTCCAGGCTAGCTCTTTCTGCCTGCGAGCTATCTGCAGACGTTCGCATTTTCAGAGCAGGGCTGCCGGAGGTGCCCGACACGGACCACCTAAGGTACGTTTGAAGTTTGAGGGGACAAGACAAGCAAGCAGCCCCAGTCTCTGTGCCTCTGTGCGAGCAGTGCCATGGGCAGATGAGGCTGAGCAACAGCTTTCCAGGCTAGCTCTTTCTGCCTGCGAGCTATTTGCAGACGTTAGCATTTTCAGAGCAGGGCTGCCGGAGGCGCCCGGCACGGACCACCTAAGCTACGTTTGAAGTTTGAGGGGACAAGACAAGCAAGCAGCCCCAGTCTCTGTGCCTCTGTGCGAGCAGTGCCATGGGCAGATGAGGCTGAGCAACAGCTTTCCAGGCTAGCTCTTTCTGCCTGCGAGCTATCTGCAGACGTACGCATTTTTGGAGCAGGGCTGCCGGAGGCGCCCGGCACAGAACAGCTAAGCTACTTTTGATGTTTGAGGGGGCAAGACAAGCAAGCAGCCCCAGTCTCTGTGCCTCTGTGCGGGCAGTGCCATGGGCAGATGAGGCTGAGCAACAGCTTTCCAGGCTAGCTCTTTCTGGCTGCGATCTATCTCCAGACGTTCGCATTTTCAGAGCAGGGCTGCTGGAGGCTCCCGAGACGGACCACCTAAGCTACGTTTGAAGTTTGAGGGGGCAAGACAAGCAAGCAGCCCCAGTCTCTGTGCCTCTGTGCGAGCAGTGCCATGGGCAGATGAGGCTGAGCAACAGCTTTCCAGGTTAGCACTTTGTGGCTGCGAGCTATCTGCAGACGTTCGCATTTTTGGAGCAGGGCTGCCGGAGTCGCCCAGCACAGACCACCTAAGCTACGTTTGAAGTTTGAGGGGACAAGACAAGCAAGCAGCCCCAGTCTCTGTGCCTCTGTGCGAGCAGTGCCATGGGCAGATGAGGCTGAGCAACAGCTTTCCAGGCTAGCTCTTTCTGCCTGCGATCTATCTGCAGACGTACGCATTTTCGGAGCAGGGCTGCCAGAGGCTCCCGAGACGGACCACCTAAGCTACGTTTGAAGTTTGAGGGGGCAAGACAAGCAAGCAGCCCCAGTCTCTGTGCCTCTGTGCGAGCAGTGCCATGGGCAGATGAGGCTGAGCAACAGCTTTCCAGGCTAGCTCTTTCTGCCTGCGAGCTATCTGCAGACGTTCACATTTTCGGAGAAGGGCTGCCAAAGTCGCCCGAGACAGACCACCTAATCTACGTTTGAAGTTTGAGGGGGCAAGACAAGCAAGCAGCCCCATTCTCTGTGCCTCTGTGCGAGCAGTGCCATGGGCAGATGAGGCTGAGCAACAGCTTTCCAGGCTAGCTCTTTCTGCCTGCGAGCTATCTGCAGACGTTCGCATTTCGGAGAAGGGCTGCCAAAGGCGCCCGGCACAAACAGCCAAAAGATAGTTTTGAAGTTTGAGGGGGCAAGACAAGCAAGCAGCCCCAGTCTCTGTGCCTCTGTGCGAGCAGTGCCATGGGCAGATGAGACTGAGCAACAGCCTTCCAGGCTAGCACTTTCTGCTTCGAGCTATCTGCAGACGTTCGCATTTTCGGAGCAGGGCTGTCGGAGGCGCCCGACACGGACCACCTAAGGTACGTTTGAAGTTTGAGGGGACAAGACAAGCAAGCAGCCCCAGTCTCTGTGCCTCTGTGCGAGCAGTGCCATGGGCAGATGAGGCTGAGCAACAGCTTTCCAGGCTAGCTCTTTCTGCCTGCGAGCTATCTGCAGATGTTCGCATTTTAGGGGCAGCGCTGCTGCAAGCACCCGGCACGGACCACCTAAGTTACGTTTGAAGTTTGAGGGGACAAGAGAAGCAAGCAGCCCCAGTCTCTGTGCCTCTGTGCGAGCAGTGCCATGGGCAGATGAGGCTGAGCAACAGCTTTCCAGGCTAGCTCTTTCTGCCTGCGATCTATCTGCAGACTTTCGCATTTTCAGAGCAGGGCTGCCGGAGGCTCCCGAGACGGACCACCTAAGCTACGTTTGAACTTTGAGGGGGCAAGGCAAGCAAGCAGCCCCAGTCTCTGTGCCTCTGTGCGAGCAGTGCCATGGGCAGATGAGGCTGAGCAACAGCTTTCCAGGCTAGCTCTTTCTGCCTGCGAGCTATCTGCAGACGTTCGCATTTTCGGAGCAGGGCTGCCGGAGGCTCCCGAGACAGACCACCTAAGCTACGTTTGAAGTTTGAGGGGGCAAGACAAGCAAGCAGCCCCAGTCTCTGTGCCTCTGTGCGAGCAGTGCCATGGGCAGATGAGGCTGAGCAACAGCTTTCCAGGCTAGCTCTTTCTGCCTGCGAGCTATCTGCAGACGTTCGCATTTTCGGAGAAGGGCTGCCAAAGGCGCCCGGCACAAACAGCCAAAAGATAGTTTTGAAGTTTGAGGGGGCAAGACAAGCAAGCAGCCCCAGTCTCTGTGCCTCTGTGCGAGCAGTGCCATGGGCAGATGAGACTGAGCAACAGCGTTCCAGGCTAGCACTTTCTGGCTGCGAGCTATCTGCAGACGTTCGCATTTTCACAGCAGGGCTGCCGGAGGCGCCCGGCACAGACCACCTAAGATACGTTTGAAGTTTGAGGGGACAAGACAAGCAAGCAGCCCCAGTCTCTGTGCCTCTGTGCGAGCAGTGCCATGGGCAGATGAGGCTGAGCAACAGCTTTCCAGGCTAGCTCTTTCTGCCTGCGAGCTATCTGCAGACGTACGCATTTTTGGAGCAGGGCTGCCGGAGGCGCCCGGCACAGAACAGCTAAGCTACTTTTGATGTTTGAGGGGGCAAGACAAGCAAGCAGCCCCAGTCTCTGTGCCTCTGTGCGGGCAGTGCCATGGGCAGATGAGGCTGAGCAACAGCTTTCCAGGCTAGCTCTTTCTGGCTGCGATCTATCTCCAGACGTTCGCATTTTCAGAGCAGGGCTGCTGGAGGCTCCCGAGACGGACCACCTAAGCTACGTTTGAAGTTTGAGGGGGCAAGACAAGCAAGCAGCCCCAGTCTCTGTGCCTCTGTGCGAGCAGTGCCATGGGCAGATGAGGCTGAGCAACAGCTTTCCAGGTTAGCACTTTGTGGCTGCGAGCTATCTGCAGACGTTCGCATTTTTGGAGCAGGGCTGCCGGAGTCGCCCAGCACAGACCACCTAAGCTACGTTTGAAGTTTGAGGGGACAAGACAAGCAAGCAGCCCCAGTCTCTGTGCCTCTGTGCGAGCAGTGCCATGGGCAGATGAGGCTGAGCAACAGCTTTCCAGGCTAGCTCTTTCTGCCTGCGAGCTATCTGCAGACGTTCACATTTTCGGAGAAGGGCTGCCAAAGTCGCCCGAGACAGACCACCTAATCTACGTTTGAAGTTTGAGGGGGCAAGACAAGCAAGCAGCCCCATTCTCTGTGCCTCTGTGCGAGCAGTGCCATGGGCAGATGAGGCTGAGCAACAGCTTTCCAGGCTAGCTCTTTCTGCCTGCGAGCTATCTGCAGACGTTCGCATTTCGGAGAAGGGCTGCCAAAGGCGCCCGGCACAAACAGCCAAAAGATAGTTTTGAAGTTTGAGGGGGCAAGACAAGCAAGCAGCCCCAGTCTCTGTGCCTCTGTGCGAGCAGTGCCATGGGCAGATGAGACTGAGCAACAGCCTTCCAGGCTAGCACTTTCTGCTTCGAGCTATCTGCAGACGTTCGCATTTTCGGAGCAGGGCTGTCGGAGGCGCCCGACACGGACCACCTAAGGTACGTTTGAAGTTTGAGGGGACAAGACAAGCAAGCAGCCCCAGTCTCTGTGCCTCTGTGCGAGCAGTGCCATGGGCAGATGAGGCTGAGCAACAGCTTTCCAGGCTAGCTCTTTCTGCCTGCGAGCTATCTGCAGATGTTCGCATTTTAGGGGCAGCGCTGCTGCAAGCACCCGGCACGGACCACCTAAGTTACGTTTGAAGTTTGAGGGGACAAGAGAAGCAAGCAGCCCCAGTCTCTGTGCCTCTGTGCGAGCAGTGCCATGGGCAGATGAGGCTGAGCAACAGCTTTCCAGGCTAGCTCTTTCTGCCTGCGATCTATCTGCAGACTTTCGCATTTTCAGAGCAGGGCTGCCGGAGGCTCCCGAGACGGACCACCTAAGCTACGTTTGAACTTTGAGGGGGCAAGGCAAGCAAGCAGCCCCAGTCTCTGTGCCTCTGTGCGAGCAGTGCCATGGGCAGATGAGGCTGAGCAACAGCTTTCCAGGCTAGCTCTTTCTGCCTGCGAGCTATCTGCAGACGTTCGCATTTTCGGAGCAGGGCTGCCGGAGGCTCCCGAGACAGACCACCTAAGCTACGTTTGAAGTTTGAGGGGGCAAGACAAGCAAGCAGCCCCAGTCTCTGTGCCTCTGTGCGAGCAGTGCCATGGGCAGATGAGGCTGAGCAACAGCTTTCCAGGCTAGCTCTTTCTGCCTGCGAGCTATCTGCAGACGTTCGCATTTTCGGAGAAGGGCTGCCAAAGGCGCCCGGCACAAACAGCCAAAAGATAGTTTTGAAGTTTGAGGGGGCAAGACAAGCAAGCAGCCCCAGTCTCTGTGCCTCTGTGCGAGCAGTGCCATGGGCAGATGAGACTGAGCAACAGCGTTCCAGGCTAGCACTTTCTGGCTGCGAGCTATCTGCAGACGTTCGCATTTTTGGAGCAGGGCTGCCGGAGGCGCCCGGCACAGACCACCTAAGATACGTTTGAAGTTTGAGGGGACAAGACAAGGAAGCAGCCCCAGTCTCTGTGCCTCTGTGCGAGCAGTGCCATGGGCAGATGAGGCTGAGCAACAGCTTTGCAGGTTAGCACTTTGTGGCTGCGAGCTATCTGCAGACGTTCGCATTTTTGGAGCAGGGCTGCCGGAGTCGCCCAGCACAGACCACCTAAGCTACGTTTGAAGTTTGAGGGGACAAGACAAGCAAGCAGCCCCAGTCTCTGTGCCTCTGTGCGAGCAGTGCCATGGGCAGATGAGGCTGAGCAACAGCTTTCCAGGCTAGCTCTTTCTGCCTGCGATCTATCTGCAGACGTACGCATTTTCGGAGCAGGGCTGCCAGAGGCTCCCGAGACGGACCACCTAAGCTACGTTTGAAGTTTGAGGGGGCAAGACAAGCAAGCAGCCCCAGTCTCTGTGCCTCTGTGCGAGCAGTGCCATGGGCAGATGAGGCTGAGCAACAGCTTTCCAGGCTAGCTCTTTCTGCCTGCGAGCTATCTGCAGACGTTCACATTTTCGGAGAAGGGCTGCCAAAGTCGCCCGAGACAGACCACCTAATCTACGTTTGAAGTTTGAGGGGGCAAGACAAGCAAGCAGCCCCATTCTCTGTGCCTCTGTGCGAGCAGTGCCATGGGCAGATGAGGCTGAGCAACAGCTTTCCAGGCTAGCTCTTTCTGCCTGCGAGCTATCTGCAGACGTTCGCATTTCGGAGAAGGGCTGCCAAAGGCGCCCGGCACAAACAGCCAAAAGATAGTTTTGAAGTTTGAGGGGGCAAGACAAGCAAGCAGCCCCAGTCTCTGTGCCTCTGTGCGAGCAGTGCCATGGGCAGATGAGACTGAGCAACAGCCTTCCAGGCTAGCACTTTCTGCTTCGAGCTATCTGCAGACGTTCGCATTTTCGGAGCAGGGCTGTCGGAGGCGCCCGACATGGACCACCTAAGGTACGTTTGAAGTTTGAGGGGACAAGACAAGCAAGCAGCCCCAGTCTCTGTGCCTCTGTGCGAGCAGTGCCATGGGCAGATGAGGCTGAGCAACAGCTTTCCAGGCTAGCTCTTTCTGCCTGCGAGCTATCTGCAGATGTTCGCATTTTAGGGGCAGCGCTGCTGCAAGCACCCGGCACGGACCACCTAAGTTACGTTTGAAGTTTGAGGGGACAAGAGAAGCAAGCAGCCCCAGTCTCTGTGCCTCTGTGCGAGCAGTGCCATGGGCAGATGAGGCTGAGCAACAGCTTTCCAGGCTAGCTCTTTCTGCCTGCGATCTATCTGCAGACTTTCGCATTTTCAGAGCAGGGCTGCCGGAGGCTCCCGAGACGGACCACCTAAGCTACGTTTGAACTTTGAGGGGGCAAGGCAAGCAAGCAGCCCCAGTCTCTGTGCCTCTGTGCGAGCAGTGCCATGGGCAGATGAGGCTGAGCAACAGCTTTCCAGGCTAGCTCTTTCTGCCTGCGAGCTATCTGCAGACGTTCGCATTTTCGGAGCAGGGCTGCCGGAGGCTCCCGAGACAGACCACCTAAGCTACGTTTGAAGTTTGAGGGGGCAAGACAAGCAAGCAGCCCCAGTCTCTGTGCCTCTGTGCGAGCAGTGCCATGGGCAGATGAGGCTGAGCAACAGCTTTCCAGGCTAGCTCTTTCTGCCTGCGAGCTATCTGCAGACGTTCGCATTTTCGGAGAAGGGCTGCCAAAGGCGCCCGGCACAAACAGCCAAAAGATAGTTTTGAAGTTTGAGGGGGCAAGACAAGCAAGCAGCCCCAGTCTCTGTGCCTCTGTGCGAGCAGTGCCATGGGCAGATGAGACTGAGCAACAGCGTTCCAGGCTAGCACTTTCTGGCTGCGAGCTATCTGCAGACGTTCGCATTTTCACAGCAGGGCTGCCGGAGGCGCCCGGCACAGACCACCTAAGATACGTTTGAAGTTTGAGGGGACAAGACAAGCAAGCAGCCCCAGTCTCTGTGCCTCTGTGCGAGCAGTGCCATGGGCAGATGAGGCTGAGCAACAGCTTTCCAGGCTAGCTCTTTCTGCCTGCGAGCTATCTGCAGACGTTCGCATTTTCGGAGCAGGGCTGCCGGAGGTGCCCGACACGGACCACCTAAGGTACGTTTGAAGTTTGAGGGGACAAGACAAGCAAGCAGCCCCAGTCTCTGTGCCTCTGTGCGAGCAGTGCCATGGGCAGATGAGGCTGAGCAACAGCTTTCCAGGCTAGCTCTTTCTGCCTGCGAGCTATTTGCAGACGTTAGCATTTTCAGAGCAGGGCTGCCGGAGGCGCCCGGCACGGACCACCTAAGCTACGTTTGAAGTTTGAGGGGACAAGACAAGCAAGCAGCCCCAGTCTCTGTGCCTCTGTGCGAGCAGTGCCATGGGCAGATGAGGCTGAGCAACAGCTTTCCAGGCTAGCTCTTTCTGCCTGCGAGCTATCTGCAGACGTACGCATTTTTGGAGCAGGGCTGCCGGAGGCGCCCGGCACAGAACAGCTAAGCTACTTTTGATGTTTGAGGGGGCAAGACAAGCAAGCAGCCCCAGTCTCTGTGCCTCTGTGCGGGCAGTGCCATGGGCAGATGAGGCTGAGCAACAGCTTTCCAGGCTAGCTCTTTCTGGCTGCGATCTATCTCCAGACGTTCGCATTTTCAGAGCAGGGCTGCTGGAGGCTCCCGAGACGGACCACCTAAGCTACGTTTGAAGTTTGAGGGGGCAAGACAAGCAAGCAGCCCCAGTCTCTGTGCCTCTGTGCGAGCAGTGCCATGGGCAGATGAGGCTGAGCAACAGCTTTCCAGGTTAGCACTTTGTGGCTGCGAGCTATCTGCAGACGTTCGCATTTTTGGAGCAGGGCTGCCGGAGTCGCCCAGCACAGACCACCTAAGCTACGTTTGAAGTTTGAGGGGACAAGACGAGCAAGCAGCCCCAGTCTCTGTGCCTCTGTGCGAGCAGTGCCATGGGCAGATGAGGCTGAGCAACAGCTTTCCAGGCTAGCTCTTTCTGCCTGCGATCTATCTGCAGACGTACGCATTTTCGGAGCAGGGCTGCCAGAGGCTCCCGAGACGGACCACCTAAGCTACGTTTGAAGTTTGAGGGGGCAAGACAAGCAAGCAGCCCCAGTCTCTGTGCCTCTGTGCGAGCAGTGCCATGGGCAGATGAGGCTGAGCAACAGCTTTCCAGGCTAGCTCTTTCTGCCTGCGAGCTATCTGCAGACGTTCACATTTTCGGAGAAGGGCTGCCAAAGTCGCCCGAGACAGACCACCTAATCTACGTTTGAAGTTTGAGGGGGCAAGACAAGCAAGCAGCCCCATTCTCTGTGCCTCTGTGCGAGCAGTGCCATGGGCAGATGAGGCTGAGCAACAGCTTTCCAGGCTAGCTCTTTCTGCCTGCGAGCTATCTGCAGACGTTCGCATTTCGGAGAAGGGCTGCCAAAGGCGCCCGGCACAAACAGCCAAAAGATAGTTTTGAAGTTTGAGGGGGCAAGACAAGCAAGCAGCCCCAGTCTCTGTGCCTCTGTGCGAGCAGTGCCATGGGCAGATGAGACTGAGCAACAGCCTTCCAGGCTAGCACTTTCTGCCTGCGAGCTATCTGCAGACGTTCGCATTTTTGGAGCAGGGCTGCCGGAGGCGCCCGGCACAGACCACCTAAGATACGTTTGAAGTTTGAGGGGACAAGACAAGCAAGCAGCCCCAGTCTCTGTGCCTCTGTGCGAGCAGTGCCATGGGCAGATGAGGCTGAGCAACATCTTTCCAGGCTAGCTCTTTCTGCCTGCGAGCTATCTGCAGACGTTCGCATTTTCGGAGCAGGGCTGCCGGAGGTGCCCGACACGGACCACCTAAGGTACGTTTGAAGTTTGAGGGGACAAGACAAGCAAGCAGCCCCAGTCTCTGTGCCTCTGTGCGAGCAGTGCCATGGGCAGATGAGGCTGAGCAACAGCTTTCCAGACTAGCTCTTTCTGCCTGCGAGCTATCTGCAGACGTTCGCATTTTTGGAGCAGGGCTGCAGGAGGCGCCCGAAACGGACCACCTAAGCTACGTTGGAAGTTTGAGGGGGCAAGACAAGCAAGCAGCCCCAGTCTCTGTGCCTCTGTGCGAGCAGTGCCACGGGCAGATGAGGCTGAGCAACAGCTTTCCAGGCTAGCTCTTTCTGCCTGCGAGCTATCTGCAGACGTTCGCATTTTTGGAGCAGGGCTGCCGGAGGCGCCCAGCACGGACCACCTAAGCTACGTTTGAATTTTGAGGGGACAAGACAAGCAAGCAGCCCCAGTCTCTGTGCCTCTGTGCGAGCAGTGCCATGGGCAGATGAGGCTGAGCAACAGCTTTCCAGGCTAGCTCTTTCTGCCTGCGAGCTATCTGTAGACGTTCGCATTTTTGGAGCAGGGCTGCCGGAGGCGCCCGGCACGGACCACCTAAGGTACGTTTGAAGTTTGAGGGGACAAGACAAGCAAGCAGCCCCAGTCTCTGTGCCTCTGTGCGAGCAGTGCCATGGGCAGATGAGGCTGAGCAACAGCTTTCCAGGCTAGCTCTTTCTGCCTGCGAGCTATCTGCAGACGTTCGCATTTTCGGAGAAGGGCTGCCAAAGGCGCCCGGCACAAACAGCCAAAAGATAGTTTTGAAGTTTGAGGGGGCAAGACAAGCAAGCAGCCCCAGTCTCTGTGCCTCTGTGCGAGCAGTGCCATGGGCAGATGAGACTGAGCAACAGCGTTCCAGGCTAGCACTTTCTGGCTGCGAGCTATCTGCAGACGTTCGCATTTTTGGAGCAGGGCTGCCGGAGGCGCCCGGCACAGACCACCTAAGATACGTTTGAAGTTTGAGGGGACAAGACAAGCAAGCAGCCCCAGTCTCTGTGCCTCTGTGCGAGCAGTGCCATGGGCAGATGAGGCTGAGCAACAGCTTTCCAGGCTAGCTCTTTCTGCCTGCGAGCTATCTGCAGACATTCGCATTTTCGGAGCAGGGCTGCCAAAGGCGCCAGGCTCAAACAGCCAAAAGATACTTTTGAAGTTTGAGGGGGCAAGACAAGCAAGCAGCCCCAGTCTCTGTGCCTCTGTGCGAGCAGTGCCATGGGCAGATGAGGCTGAGCAACAGATTTCCATTCTAACTCTTTCTGCCTGCGAGCTATTTGCAGACGTTAGCATTTTCAGAGCAGGGCTGCCGGAGGCGCCCGGCACGGACCACCTAAGCTACGTTTGAAGTTTGAGGGGACAAGACAAGCAAGCAGCCCCAGTCTCTGTGCCTCTGTGCGAGCAGTGCCATGGGCAGATGAGGCTGAGCAACAGCTTTCCAGGCTAGCTCTTTCTGCCTGCGAGCTATCTGCAGACGTTCGCATTTTTGGAGCAGGGCTGCCAGAGGCGCCCGGCACGTACCACCTAATCTACGTCTGAAGTTTGAGGGGGCAAGACAAGCAAGCAGCCCCAGTCTCTGTGCCTCTGTGCGAGCAGTGCCACGGGCAGATGAGGCTGAGCAACAGCTTTCCAGGCTAGCTCTTTCTGCCTGCGAGCTATCTGCAGACGTTCGCATTTTCGGAGCAGCGCTGCCGCAAGCACCCAGCACGGACCACCTAAGCTACGTTTTAAGTTTGAGGGGACAAGACAAGCAAGCAGCCCCAGTCTCTGTGCCTCTGTGCGAGCAGTGCCATGGGCAGATGAGGCTGAGCAACAGCTTTCCAGGCTAGCTCTTTCTGCCTGCGAGCTATCTGCAGACATTCGCATTTTCGGAGCAGGGCTGCCAAAGGCGCCAGGCTCAAACAGCCAAAAGATACTTTTGAAGTTTGAGGGGGCAAGACAAGCAAGCAGCCCCAGTCTCTGTGCCTCTGTGCGAGCAGTGCCATGGGCAGATGAGGCTGAGCAACAGATTTCCATTCTAGCTCTTTCTGACTGCGAGCTATTTGCAGACGTTAGCATTTTCAGAGCAGGGCTGCCGGAGGCGCCCGGCACGGACCACCTAAGCTACGTTTGAAGTTTGAGGGGACAAGACAAGCAAGCAGCCCCAGTCTCTGTGCCTCTGTGCGAGCAGTGCCATGGGCAGATGAGGCTGAGCAACAGCTTTCCAGGCTAGCTCTTTCTGCCTGCGAGCTATCTGCAGACGTTCGCATTTTTGGAGCAGGGCTGCCAGAGGCGTCCGGCACAGACCACCTAAGCTACGTTTGAAGTTTGAGGGGACAAGACAAGCAAGCAGCCCCAGTCTCTGTGCCTCTGTGCGAGCAGTGCCATGGGCAGATGAGGCTGAGCAACAGATTTCCATTCTAGCTCTTTCTGCCTGCGAGCTATCTGCAGACGTTCACATTTTCGGAGCAGGGCTGCCGGAGGCGCCCGGCACAGACCACCTAAGCTACTTTTGATGTTTGAGGGGACAAGACAAGCAAGCAGCCCCAGTCTCTGTGCCTCTGTGCGGGCAGTGCCATGGGCAGATGAGGCTGAGCAACAGCTTTCCAGGCTAGCTCTTTCTGCCTGCGAGCTATCTGCAGACGTTCGCATTTTCAGAGCAGGTCTGCCGGAGGCTCCCGAGACGGACCACCTAAGCTACGTTTGAAGTTTGAGGGGACAAGACAAGCAAGCAGCCTTAGTCTCTGTGCCTCTGTGCGAGCAGTGCCATGGGCAGATGAGGCTGAGCAACAGCTTTCCAGGCTAGCACTTTCTGCTTCGAGCTATCTGCAGACGTTCGCATTTTCGGAGAAGGGCTGTCGGAGGCGCCCGACACGGACCACCTAAGGTACGTTTGAAGTTTGACGGGGCAAGACAAGCAAGCAGCCCCAGTCTCTGTGCCTCTGTGCGAGCAGTGCCATGGGCACATGAGACTGAGCAACAGCGTTCCAGGCTAGCACTTTCTGCCTGCGAGCCATCTGCAGACGTTCGCATTTTTGGAGCAGGGCTGCCGGAGGCGCCCGGCACAGACCACCTAAGCTACGTTTGAAGTTTGAGGGGACAAGACAAGCAAGCAGCCCCAGTCTCTGTGCCTCTGTGCGAGCAGTGCCATGGGCAGATGAGGCTGAGCAACAGCTTTCCAGGCTAGCTCTTTCTGCCTGCGAGCTATCTGCAGACGTTCGCATTTTCGGAGCAGGGCTGCCGGAGGCGCCCGGCACAGACCACCTAAGCTACTTTTGATGTTTGAGGGGACAAGACAAGCAAGCAGCCCCAGTCTCTGTGCCTCTGTGCGGGCAGTGCCATGGGCAGATGAGGCTGAGCAACAGCTTTCCAGGCTAGCTCTTTCTGCCTGCGATCTATCTGCAGACGTTCGCATTTTCAGAGCAGGGCTGCCGGAGGCTCCCGAGACGGACCACCTAAGCTACGTTTGAAGTTTGAGGGGGCAAGACAAGCAAGCAGCCCCAGTCTCTGTGCCTCTGTGCGAGCAGTGCCACGGGCAGATGAGGCTGAGCAACAGCTTTCCAGGCTAGCTCTTTCTGACTGCGAGCTATCTGCAGACATTCGCATTTTCGGAGCAGGGCTGCCAAATTCGCCCGGCTCAAACAGCTGAAAGATACTTTTGAAGTTTGAGGGGGCAAGACAAGCAAGCAGCCCCAGTCTCAGTGCCTCTGTGCGAGCAGTGCCATGGGCAGATGAGGCTGAGCAACAGCTTTCCAGGCTAGCTCTTTCTGCCTGCGAGCTATCTGCAGACGTTCGCATTTTCGGAGCAGGGCTGCCGGAGGCGCCCGACACGGACCACCTAATGTACGTTTGAAGTTTGAGGGGGCAAGACAAGCAAGCAGCCCCAGTCTCTGTGCCTCTGTGCGAGCAGTGCCATGGGCAGATGAGGCTGAGCAACAGCTTTCCAGGCTAGCTCTTTCTGCCTGCGAGCTATCTGCAGACGTACGCATTTTTGGAGCAGGGCTGCCGGAGGCGCCCGGCACAGAACAGCTAAGCTACTTTTGATGTTTGAGGGGACAAGACAAGCAAGCAGCCCCAGTCTCTGTGCCTCTGTGCGGGCAGTGCCATGGGCAGATGAGGCTGAGCAACAGCTTTCCAGGCTAGCTCTTTCTGGCTGCGATCTATCTCCAGACGTTCGCATTTTCAGAGCAGGGCTGCTGGAGGCTCCCGAGACGGACCACCTAAGCTACGTTTGAAGTTTGAGGGGACAAGACAAGCAAGCAGCCCCAGTCTCTGTGCCTCTGTGCGAGCAGTGCCATGGGCAGATGAGGCTGAGCAACAGCTTTCCAGGTTAGCACTTTGTGCCTGCTAGCTATCTGCAGACGTTCGCATTTTTGGAGCAGGGCTGCCGGAGTCGCCCAGCACAGACCACCTAAGCTACGTTTGAAGTTTGAGGGGACAAGACAAGCAAGCAGCCCCAGTCTCTGTGCCTCTGTGCGAGCAGTGCCATGGGCAGATGAGGCTGAGCAACAGCTTTCCAGGCTAGCTCTTTCTGCCTGCGAGCTATCTGCAGACGTTCGCATTTTTGGAGCAGGGCTGCCGGAGGCGCCCGGCACAGACCACCTAAGCTACGTTTGAAGTTTGAGGGGACAAGACAAGCAAGCAGCCTTAGTCTCTGTGCCTCTGTGCGAGCAGTGCCATGGGCAGATGAGGCTGAGCAACAGCTTTCCAGGCTAGCTCTTTCTGCCTGCGAGCTATCTGCAGACGTTCGCATTTTTGGAGAAGGGCTGCAGGAGGCGCCCGGCACGGACCACCTAAGGTACGTTTGAAGTTTGAGGGGACAAGACAAGCAAGCAGCCCCAGTCTCTGTGCCTCTGTGCGAGCAGTGCCATGGGCAGATGAGGCTGAGCAACAGCTTTCCAGGCTAGCTCTTTCTGCCTGCGAGCTATCTGCAGACGTTCGCATTTTCGGAGAAGGGCTGCCAAAGGCGCCCGGCTCAAACAGCCAAAAGATACTTTTGAAGTTTGAGGGGGCAAGACAAGCAAGCAGCCCCAGTCTCTGTGCCTCTGTGCGAGCAGTGCCATGGGCAGATGAGGCTGAGCAACAGTTTTCCAGGCTAGCTCTTTCTGCTTCGAGCTATCTGCAGACGTTCGCATTTTCGGAGCAGGCCTGCCGGAAGCGCCCGGCACGGAACACCTAAGGTACGTTTGAAGTTTGACGGGGCAAGACAAGCAAGCAGCCCCAGTCTCTGTGCCTCTGTGCGAGCAGTGCCATGGGCAGATGAGGCTGAGCAACAGCTTTCCAGGCTAGCTCTTTCTGCCTGCGAGCTATCTGCAGATGTTCGCATTTTTGGGGCAGCGCTGCCGCAAGCACCCGGCACAAACCACCTAAGTTACGTTTGAAGTTTGAGGGGACAAGAGAAGCAAGCAGCCCCAGTCTCTGTGCCTCTGTGCGAGCAGTGCCATGGGCAGATGAGGCTGAGCAACAGCTTTCCAGGCTAGCTCTTTCTGCCTGCGTTCTATCTGCAGACTTTCGCATTTTCAGAGCAGGGCTGACGGAGGCTCCCGAGACAGACCACCTAAGCTACGTTTGATCTTTGAGGGGGCAAGGCAAGCAAGCAGCCCCAGTCTCTGTGCCTCTGTGCGAGCAGTGCCATGGGCAGATGAGGCTGAGCAACAGCTTTCCAGGCTAGCTCTTTCTGCCTGCGAGCTATCTGCAGACGTTCGCATTTTCGGAGCAGGGCTGCCGGAGGCTCCCGAGACAGACCACCTAAGCTACGTTTGAAGTTTGAGGGGGCAAGACAAGCAAGCAGCCCCAGTCTCTGTGCCTCTGTGCGAGCAGTGCCATGGGCAGATGAGGCTGAGCAACAGCTTTCCAGGCTAGCTCTTTCTGCCTGCGAGCTATCTGCAGACGTTCGCATTTTCGGAGAAGGGCTGCCAAAGGCGCCCGGCACAAACAGACAAAAGATAGTTTTGAAGTTTGAGGGGGCAAGACAAGCAAGCAGCCCCAGTCTCTGTGCCTCTGTGCGAGCAGTGCCATGGGCAGATGAGACTGAGCAACAGCGTTCCAGGCTAGCACTTTCTGGCTGCGAGCTATCTGCAGACGTTCGCATTTTTGGAGCAGGGCTGCCGGAGGCGCCCGGCACAGACCACCTAAGATACGTTTGAAGTTTGAGGGGACAAGACAAGCAAGCAGCCCCAGTCTCTGTGCCTCTGTGCGAGCAGTGCCATGGGCAGATGAGGCTGAGCAACAGCTTTCCAGGCTAGCTCTTTCTGCCTGCGAGCTATCTGCAGACGTTCGCATTTTCGGAGCAGGGCTGCCGGAGGCGCCCGGCACAGACCACCTAAGCTACTTTTGATGTTTGAGGGGACAAGACAAGCAAGCAGCCCCAGTCTCTGTGCCTCTGTGCGGGCAGTGCCATGGGCAGATGAGGCTGAGCAACAGCTTTCCAGGCTAGCTCTTTCTGCCTGCGAGCTATCTGCAGACGTTCGCATTTTCGGAGAAGGGCTGCCAAAGGCGCCCGGCACAAACAGCCAAAAGATACTTTTGAAGTTTGAGGGGGCAAGACAAGCAAGCAGCCCCAGTCTCTGTGCCTCTGTGCGAGCAGTGCCACGGGCAGATGAGGCTGAGCAACAGCTTTCCAGGCTAGCTCTTTCTGATTGCGAGCTATCTGCAGACATTCGCATTTTTGGAGCAGGGCTGCCAAATGCGCCCGGCTCAAACAGCCGAAAGATACTTTTGAAGTTTGAGGGGGCAAGACAAGCAAGCAGCCCCAGTCTCAGTGCCTCTGTGCGAGCAGTGCCATGGGCAGATGAGGCTGAGCAACAGCTTTCCAGGCTAGCTCTTTCTGCCTGCGAGCTATCTGCAGACGTTCGCATTTTCGGAGCAGGGCTGCCGGAGGCGCCCGACACGGACCACCTAAGGTACGTTTGAAGTTTGAGGGGGCAAGACAAGCAAGCAGCCCCAGTCTCTGTGCCTCTGTGCGAGCAGTGCCATGGGCAGATGAGGCTGAGCAACAGCTTTCCAGGCTAGCTCTTTCTGCCTGCGAGCTATCTGCAGACGTACGCATTTTTGGAGCAGGGCTGCCGGAGGCGCCCGGCACAGAACAGCTAAGCTACTTTTGATGTTTGAGGGGACAAGACAAGCAAGCAGCCCCAGTCTCTGTGCCTCTGTGCGGGCAGTGCCATGGGCAGATGAGGCTGAGCAACAGCTTTCCAGGCTAGCTCTTTCTGGCTGCGATCTATCTCCAGACGTTCGCATTTTCAGAGCAGGGCTGCTGGAGGCTCCCGAGACGGACCACCTAAGCTACGTTTGAAGTTTGAGGGGGCAAGACAAGCAAGCAGCCCCAGTCTCTGTGCCTCTGTGCGAGCAGTGCCATGGGCAGATGAGGCTGAGCAACAGCTTTCCAGGTTAGCACTTTGTGGCTGCTAGCTATCTGCAGACGTTCGCATTTTTGGAGCAGGGCTGCCGGAGTCGCCCAGCACAGACCACCTAAGCTACGTTTGAAGTTTGAGGGGACAAGACAAGCAAGCAGCCCCAGTCTCTGTGCCTCTGTGCGAGCAGTGCCATGGGCAGATGAGGCTGAGCAACAGCTTTCCAGGCTAGCTCTTTCTGCCTGCGAGCTATCTGCAGACGTTCGCATTTTTGGAGCAGGGCTGCCGGAGGCGCCCGGCACAGACCACCTAAGCTACGTTTGAAGTTTGAGGGGACAAGACAAGCAAGCAGCCCCAGTCTCTGTGCCTCTGTGCGAGCAGTGCCATGGGCAGATGAGGCTGAGCAACAGCTTTCAAGGCTAGCTCTTTCTGCCTGCGAGCTATCTGCAGACGTTCGCATTTTCGGAGCAGGGCTGCCGGAGGCGCCCGGCACAGACCACCTAAGCTACTTTTGATGTTTGAGGGGACAAGACAAGCAAGCAGCCCCAGTCTCTGTGCCTCTGTGCGGGCAGTGCCATGGGCAGATGAGGCTGAGCAACAGCTTTCCAGGCTAGCTCTTTCTGCCTGCGATCTATCTGCAGACGTTCGCATTTTCAGAGCAGGGCTGCCGGAGGCTCCCGAGACGGACCACCTAAGCTACGTTTGAAGTTTGAGGGGGCAAGACAAGCAAGCAGCCCCAGTCTCTGTGCCTCTGTGCGAGCAGTGCCACGGGCAGATGAGGCTGAGCAACAGCTTTCCAGGCTAGCTCTTTCTGACTGCGAGCTATCTGCAGACATTCGCATTTTCGGAGCAGGGCTGCCAAATGCGCCCGGCTCAAACAGCTGAAAGATACTTTTGAAGTTTGAGGGGGCAAGACAAGCAAGCAGCCCCAGTCTCAGTGCCTCTGTGCGAGCAGTGCCATGGGCAGATGAGGCTGAGCAACAGCTTTCCAGGCTAGCTCTTTCTGCCTGCGAGCTATCTGCAGACGTTCGCATTTTCGGAGCAGGGCTGCCGGAGGCGCCCGACACGGACCACCTAATGTACGTTTGAAGTTTGAGGGGGCAAGACAAGCAAGCAGCCCCAGTCTCTGTGCCTCTGTGCGAGCAGTGCCATGGGCAGATGAGGCTGAGCAACAGCTTTCCAGGCTAGCTCTTTCTGCCTGCGAGCTATCTGCAGACGTTCGCATTTTTGGAGAAGGGCTGCAGGAGGCGCCCGGCACGGACCACCTAAGGTACGTTTGAAGTTTGAGGGGACAAGACAAGCAAGCAGCCCCAGTCTCTGTGCCTCTGTGCGAGCAGTGCCATGGGCAGATGAGGCTGAGCAACAGCTTTCCAGGCTAGCTCTTTCTGCCTGCGAGCTATCTGCAGACGTTCGCATTTTCGGAGAAGGGCTGCAAAAGGCGCCCGGCTCAAACAGCCAAAAGATACTTTTGAAGTTTGAGGGGGCAAGACAAGCAAGCAGCCCCAGTCTCCGTGCCTCTGTGCGAGCAGTGCCATGGGCAGATGAGGCTGAGCAACAGTTTTCCAGGCTAGCTCTTTCTGCTTCGAGCTATCTGCAGACGTTCGCATTTTCGGAGCAGGCCTGCCGGAAGCGCCCGGCACGGACCACCTAAGGTACGTTTGACGTTTGACGGGGCAAGACAAGCAAGCAGCCCCAGTCTCTGTGCCTCTGTGCGAGCAGTGCCATGGGCAGATGAGGCTGAGCAACAGCTTTCCAGGCTAGCTCTTTCTGCCTGCGAGCTATCTGCAGATGTTCGCATTTTTGGGGCAGCGCTGCCGCAAGCACCCGGCACAAACCACCTAAGTTACGTTTGAAGTTTGAGGGGACAAGAGAAGCAAGCAGCCCCAGTCTCTGTGCCTCTGTGCGAGCAGTGCCATGGGCAGATGAGGCTGAGCAACAGCTTTCCAGGCTAGCTCTTTCTGCCTGCGATCTATCTGCAGACTTTCGCATTTTCAGAGCAGGGCTGACGGAGGCTCCCGAGACAGACCACCTAAGCTACGTTTGATCTTTGAGGGGGCAAGGCAAGCAAGCAGCCCCAGTCTCTGTGCCTCTGTGCGAGCAGTGCCATGGGCAGATGAGGCTGAGCAACAGCTTTCCAGGCTAGCTCTTTCTGCCTGCGAGCTATCTGCAGACGTTCGCATTTTCGGAGCAGGGCTGCCGGAGGCTCCCGAGACAGACCACCTAAGCTACGTTTGAAGTTTGAGGGGGCAAGACAAGCAAGCAGCCCCAGTCTCTGTGCCTCTGTGCGAGCAGTGCCATGGGCAGATGAGGCTGAGCAACAGCTTTCCAGGCTAGCTCTTTCTGCCTGCGAGCTATCTGCAGACGTTCGCATTTTCGGAGAAGGGCTGCCAAAGGCGCCCGGCACAAACAGACAAAAGATAGTTTTGAAGTTTGAGGGGGCAAGACAAGCAAGCAGCCCCAGTCTCTGTGCCTCTGTGCGAGCAGTGCCATGGGCAGATGAGACTGAGCAACAGCGTTCCAGGCTAGCACTTTCTGGCTGCGAGCTATCTGCAGACGTTCGCATTTTGGAGCAGGGCTGCCGGAGGCGCCCGGCACAGACCACCTAAGATACGTTTGAAGTTTGAGGGGACAAGACAAGCAAGCAGCCCCAGTCTCTGTGCCTCTGTGCGAGCAGTGCCATGGGCAGATGAGGCTGAGCAACAGCTTTCCAGGCTAGCTCTTTCTGCCTGCGAGCTATCTGCAGACGTTCGCATTTTCGGAGCAGGGCTGCCGGAGGCGCCCGGCACAGACCACCTAAGCTACTTTTGATGTTTGAGGGGACAAGACAAGCAAGCAGCCCCAGTCTCTGTGCCTCTGTGCGGGCAGTGCCATGGGCAGATGAGGCTGAGCAACAGCTTTCCAGGCTAGCTCTTTCTGCCTGCGAGCTATCTGCAGACGTTCGCATTTTCGGAGAAGGGCTGCCAAAGGCGCCCGGCACAAACAGCCAAAAGATAGTTTTGAAGTTTGAGGGGGCAAGACAAGCAAGCAGCCCCAGTCTCTGTGCCTCTGTGCGAGCAGTGCCACGGGCAGATGAGGCTGAGCAACAGCTTTCCAGGCTAGCTCTTTCTGATTGCGAGCTATCTGCAGACATTCGCATTTTTGGAGCAGGGCTGCCAAATGCGCCCGGCTCAAACAGCCGAAAGATACTTTTGAAGTTTGAGGGGGCAAGACAAGCAAGCAGCCCCAGTCTCAGTGCCTCTGTGCGAGCAGTGCCATGGGCAGATGAGGCTGAGCAACAGCTTTCCAGGCTAGCTCTTTCTGCCTGCGAGCTATCTGCAGACGTTCGCATTTTCGGAGCAGGGCTGCCGGAGGCGCCCGACACGGACCACCTAAGGTACGTTTGAAGTTTGAGGGGGCAAGACAAGCAAGCAGCCCCAGTCTCTGTGCCTCTGTGCGAGCAGTGCCATGGGCAGATGAGGCTGAGCAACAGCTTTCCAGGCTAGCTCTTTCTGCCTGCGAGCTATCTGCAGACGTACGCATTTTTGGAGCAGGGCTGCCGGAGGCGCCCGGCACAGAACAGCTAAGCTACTTTTGATGTTTGAGGGGACAAGACAAGCAAGCAGCCCCAGTCTCTGTGCCTCTGTGCGGGCAGTGCCATGGGCAGATGAGGCTGAGCAACAGCTTTCCAGGCTAGCTCTTTCTGGCTGCGATCTATCTCCAGACGTTCGCATTTTCAGAGCAGGGCTGCTGGAGGCTCCCGAGACGGACCACCTAAGCTACGTTTGAAGTTTGAGGGGGCAAGACAAGCAAGCAGCCCCAGTCTCTGTGCCTCTGTGCGAGCAGTGCCATGGGCAGATGAGGCTGAGCAACAGCTTTCCAGGTTAGCACTTTGTGGCTGCTAGCTATCTGCAGACGTTCGCATTTTTGGAGCAGGGCTGCCGGAGTCGCCCAGCACAGACCACCTAAGCTACGTTTGAAGTTTGAGGGGACAAGACAAGCAAGCAGCCCCAGTCTCTGTGCCTCTGTGCGAGCCGTGCCATGGGCAGATGAGGCTGAGCAACAGCTTTCCAGGCTAGCTCTTTCTGCCTGCGAGCTATCTGCAGACGTTCGCATTTTTGGAGCAGGGCTGCCGGAGGCGCCCGGCACAGACCACCTAAGCTACGTTTGAAGTTTGAGGGGACAAGACAAGCAAGCAGCCTTAGTCTCTGTGCCTCTGTGCGAGCAGTGCCATGGGCAGATGAGGCTGAGCAACAGCTTTCCAGGCTAGCTCTTTCTGCCTGCGAGCTATCTGCAGACGTTCGCATTTTCGGAGCAGGGCTGCAGGAGGCGCCCGGCACGGACCACCTAAGGTACGTTTGAAGTTTGAGGGGACAAGACAAGCAAGCAGCCCCAGTCTCTGTGCCTCTGTGCGAGCAGTGCCATGGGCAGATGAGGCTGAGCAACAGCTTTCCAGGCTAGCTTTTTCTGCCTGCGAGCTATCTGCAGACGTTCGCATTTTCGGAGAAGGGCTGCCAAAGGCGCCCGGCACAAACAGCCAAAAGATAGTTTTGAAGTTTGAGGGGGCAAGACAAGCAAGCAGCCCCAGTCTCTGTGCCTCTGTGCGAGCAGTGCCATGGGCAGATGAGACTGAGCAACAGCCTTCCAGGCTAGCACTTTCTGCCTGCGAGCTATCTGCAGACGTTCGCATTTTTGGAGCAGGGCTGCCGGAGGCGTCCGGCACAGACCACCTAAGATACTTTTGAAGTTTGAGGGGACAAGACAAGCAAGCAGCCCCAGTCTCTGTGCCTCTGTGCGAGCAGTGCCATGGGCAGATGAGGCTGAGCAACAGCTTTCCAGGCTAGCTCTTTCTGGCTGCGAGCTATCTGCAGATGTTCGCATTTTTGGAGCAGGGCTGCCGGAAGCACCCGGCACGTACCACCTAATCTACGTCTGAAGTTTGAGGGGGCAAGACAAGCAAGCAGCCCCAGTCTCTGTGCCTCTGTGCGAGCAGTGCCATGGGCAGATGAGGCTGAGCAACAGCTTTCCAGGCTAGCTCTTTCTGCCTGCGAGCTATCTGCAGACGTTCGCATTTTTGGAGCAGGGCTGCCGGAGGCGCCCGGCACAGACCACCTAAGCTACGTTTGAAGTTTGAGGGGACAAGACAAGCAAGCAGCCTTAGTCTCTGTGCCTCTGTGCGAGCAGTGCCATGGGCAGATGAGGCTGAGCAACAGCTTTCCAGGCTAGCTCTTTCTGCCTGCGAGCTATCTGCAGACGTTCGCATTTTCGGAGAAGGGCTGCCAAAGGCGCCCGGCACAAACAGCCAAAAGATAGTTTTGAAGTTTGAGGGGGCAAGACAAGCAAGCAGCCCCAGTCTCTGTGCCTCTGTGCGAGCAGTGCCATGGGCAGATGAGACTGAGCAACAGCGTTCCAGGCTAGCACTTTCTGGCTGCGAGCTATCTGCAGACGTTCGCATTTTTGGAGCAGGGCTGCCGGAGGCGCCCGGCACAGACCACCTAAGATACGTTTGAAGTTTGAGGGGACAAGACAAGCAAGCAGCCCCAGTCTCTGTGCCTCTGTGCGAGCAGTGCCATGGGCAGATGAGGCTGAGCAACAGCTTTCCAGGCTAGCTCTTTCTGCCTGCGAGCTATCTGCAGACTTTCGCATTTTCGGAGCAGGGCTGCCGGAGGCGCCCGGCACAGACCACCTAAGCTACTTTTGATGTTTGAGGGGACAAGACAAGCAAGCAGCCCCAGTCTCTGTGCCTCTGTGCGGGCAGTGCCATGGGCAGATGAGGCTGAGCAACAGCTTTCCAGGCTAGCTCTTTCTGCCTGCGAGCTATCTGCAGACGTTCGCATTTTCAGAGCAGGGCTGCCGGAGGCTTCCGACACGGACCACCTAAGCTACGTTTGAAGTTTGAGGGGGCAAGACAAGCAAGCAGCCCCAGTCTCTGTGCCTCTGTGCGAGCAGTGCCATGGGCAGATGAGGCTGAGCAACAGCTTTCCAGGCTAGCTCTTTCTGCCTGCGAGCTATCTGCAGATGTTCGCATTTTTGGGGCAGCGCTGCCGCAAGCACCCGGCACAAACCACCTAAGTTACGTTTGAAGTTTGAGGGGACAAGAGAAGCAAGCAGCCCCAGTCTCTGTGCCTCTGTGCGAGCAGTGCCATGGGCAGATGAGGCTGAGCAACAGCTTTCCAGGCTAGCTCTTTCTGCCTGCGATCTATCTGCAGACTTTCGCATTTTCAGAGCAGGGCTGACGGAGGCTCCCGAGACAGACCACCTAAGCTACGTTTGATCTTTGAGGGGGCAAGGCAAGCAAGCAGCCCCAGTCTCTGTGCCTCTGTGCGAGCAGTGCCATGGGCAGATGAGGCTGAGCAACAGCTTTCCAGGCTAGCTCTTTCTGCCTGCGAGCTATCTGCAGACGTTCGCATTTTCGGAGCAGGGCTGCCGGAGGCTCCCGAGACAGACCACCTAAGCTACGTTTGAAGTTTGAGGGGGCAAGACAAGCAAGCAGCCCCAGTCTCTGTGCCTCTGTGCGAGCAGTGCCATGGGCAGATGAGGCTGAGCAACAGCTTTCCAGGCTAGCTCTTTCTGCCTGCGAGCTATCTGCAGACGTTCGCATTTTCGGAGAAGGGCTGCCAAAGGCGCCCGGCACAAACAGACAAAAGATAGTTTTGAAGTTTGAGGGGGCAAGACAAGCAAGCAGCCCCAGTCTCTGTGCCTCTGTGCGAGCAGTGCCATGGGCAGATGAGACTGAGCAACAGCGTTCCAGGCTAGCACTTTCTGGCTGCGAGCTATCTGCAGACGTTCGCATTTTGGAGCAGGGCTGCCGGAGGCGCCCGGCACAGACCACCTAAGATACGTTTGAAGTTTGAGGGGACAAGACAAGCAAGCAGCCCCAGTCTCTGTGCCTCTGTGCGAGCAGTGCCATGGGCAGATGAGGCTGAGCAACAGCTTTCCAGGCTAGCTCTTTCTGCCTGCGAGCTATCTGCAGACGTTCGCATTTTCGGAGCAGGGCTGCCGGAGGCGCCCGGCACAGACCACCTAAGCTACTTTTGATGTTTGAGGGGACAAGACAAGCAAGCAGCCCCAGTCTCTGTGCCTCTGTGCGGGCAGTGCCATGGGCAGATGAGGCTGAGCAACAGCTTTCCAGGCTAGCTCTTTCTGCCTGCGAGCTATCTGCAGACGTTCGCATTTTCGGAGAAGGGCTGCCAAAGGCGCCCGGCACAAACAGCCAAAAGATAGTTTTGAAGTTTGAGGGGGCAAGACAAGCAAGCAGCCCCAGTCTCTGTGCCTCTGTGCGAGCAGTGCCACGGGCAGATGAGGCTGAGCAACAGCTTTCCAGGCTAGCTCTTTCTGATTGCGAGCTATCTGCAGACATTCGCATTTTTGGAGCAGGGCTGCCAAATGCGCCCGGCTCAAACAGCCGAAAGATACATTTGAAGTTTGAGGGGGCAAGACAAGCAAGCAGCCCCAGTCTCAGTGCCTCTGTGCGAGCAGTGCCATGGGCAGATGAGGCTGAGCAACAGCTTTCCAGGCTAGCTCTTTCTGCCTGCGAGCTATCTGCAGACGTTCGCATTTTCGGAGCAGGGCTGCCGGAGGCGCCCGACACGGACCACCTAAGGTACGTTTGAAGTTTGAGGGGGCAAGACAAGCAAGCAGCCCCAGTCTCTGTGCCTCTGTGCGAGCAGTGCCATGGGCAGATGAGGCTGAGCAACAGCTTTCCAGGCTAGCTCTTTCTGCCTGCGAGCTATCTGCAGACGTACGCATTTTTGGAGCAGGGCTGCCGGAGGCGCCCGGCACAGAACAGCTAAGCTACTTTTGATGTTTGAGGGGACAAGACAAGCAAGCAGCCCCAGTCTCTGTGCCTCTGTGCGGGCAGTGCCATGGGCAGATGAGGCTGAGCAACAGCTTTCCAGGCTAGCTCTTTCTGGCTGCGATCTATCTCCAGACGTTCGCATTTTCAGAGCAGGGCTGCTGGAGGCTCCCGAGACGGACCACCTAAGCTACGTTTGAAGTTTGAGGGGGCAAGACAAGCAAGCAGCCCCAGTCTCTGTGCCTCTGTGCGAGCAGTGCCATGGGCAGATGAGGCTGAGCAACAGCTTTCCAGGTTAGCACTTTGTGGCTGCTAGCTATCTGCAGACGTTCGCATTTTTGGAGCAGGGCTGCCGGAGTCGCCCAGCACAGACCACCTAAGCTACGTTTGAAGTTTGAGGGGACAAGACAAGCAAGCAGCCCCAGTCTCTGTGCCTCTGTGCGAGCCGTGCCATGGGCAGATGAGGCTGAGCAACAGCTTTCCAGGCTAGCTCTTTCTGCCTGCGAGCTATCTGCAGACGTTCGCATTTTTGGAGCAGGGCTGCCGGAGGCGCCCGGCACAGACCACCTAAGCTACGTTTGAAGTTTGAGGGGACAAGACAAGCAAGCAGCCTTAGTCTCTGTGCCTCTGTGCGAGCAGTGCCATGGGCAGATGAGGCTGAGCAACAGCTTTCCAGGCTAGCTCTTTCTGCCTGCGAGCTATCTGCAGACGTTCGCATTTTCGGAGCAGGGCTGCAGGAGGCGCCCGGCACGGACCACCTAAGGTACGTTTGAAGTTTGAGGGGACAAGACAAGCAAGCAGCCCCAGTCTCTGTGCCTCTGTGCGAGCAGTGCCATGGGCAGATGAGGCTGAGCAACAGCTTTCCAGGCTAGCTCTTTCTGCCTGCGAGCTATCTGCAGACGTTCGCATTTTCGGAGAAGGGCTGCCAAAGGCGCCCGGCACAAACAGCCAAAAGATAGTTTTGAAGTTTGAGGGGGCAAGACAAGCAAGCAGCCCCAGTCTCTGTGCCTCTGTGCGAGCAGTGCCATGGGCAGATGAGACTGAGCAACAGCCTTCCAGGCTAGCACTTTCTGCCTGCGAGCTATCTGCAGACGTTCGCATTTTTGGAGCAGGGCTGCCGGAGGCGCCCGGCACAGACCACCTAAGATACTTTTGAAGTTTGAGGGGACAAGACAAGCAAGCAGCCCTAGTCTCTCTGCCTCTGTGCGAGCAGTGCCATGGGCAGATGAGGCTGAGCAACAGCTTTCCAGGCTAGCTCTTTCTGGCTGCGAGCTATCTGCAGATGTTCGCATTTTTGGAGCAGGGCTGCCGGAAGCACCCGTCACGTACCACCTAATCTACGTCTGAAGTTTGAGGGGGCAAGACAAGCAAGCAGCCCCAGTCTCTGTGCCTCTGTGCGAGCAGTGCCATGGGCAGATGAGGCTGAGCAACAGCTTTCCAGGCTAGCTCTTTCTGCCTGCGAGCTATCTGCAGACGTTCGCATTTTTGGAGCAGGGCTGCCGGAGGCGCCCGGCACAGACCACCTAAGCTACGTTTGAAGTTTGAGGGGACAAGACAAGCAAGCAGCCTTAGTCTCTGTGCCTCTGTGCGAGCAGTGCCATGGGCAGATGAGGCTGAGCAACAGCTTTCCAGGCTAGCTCTTTCTGCCTGCGAGCTATCTGCAGACGTTCGCATTTTCGGAGAAGGGCTGCCAAAGGCGCCCGGCACAAACAGCCAAAAGATAGTTTTGAAGTTTGAGGGGGCAAGACAAGCAAGCAGCCCCAGTCTCTGTGCCTCTGTGCGAGCAGTGCCATGGGCAGATGAGACTGAGCAACAGCGTTCCAGGCTAGCACTTTCTGGCTGCGAGCTATCTGCAGACGTTCGCATTTTTGGAGCAGGGCTGCCGGAGGCGCCCGGCACAGACCACCTAAGATACGTTTGAAGTTTGAGGGGACAAGACAAGCAAGCAGCCCCAGTCTCTGTGCCTCTGTGCGAGCAGTGCCATGGGCAGATGAGGCTGAGCAACAGCTTTCCAGGCTAGCTCTTTCTGCCTGCGAGCTATCTGCAGACTTTCGCATTTTCGGAGCAGGGCTGCCGGAGGCGCCCGGCACAGACCACCTAAGCTACTTTTGATGTTTGAGGGGACAAGACAAGCAAGCAGCCCCAGTCTCTGTGCCTCTGTGCGGGCAGTGCCATGGGCAGATGAGGCTGAGCAACAGCTTTCCAGGCTAGCTCTTTCTGCCTTCGATCTATCTGCAGACGTTCGCATTTTCAGAGCAGGGCTGCCGGAGGCTTCCGACACGGACCACCTAAGCTACGTTTGAAGTTTGAGGGGGCAAGACAAGCAAGCAGCCCCAGTCTCTGTGCCTCTGTGCGAGCAGTGCCACGGGCAGATGAGGCTGAGCAACAGCTTTCCAGGCTAGCTCTTTCTGACTGCGAGCTATTTGCAGACATTCGCATTTTCGGAGCAGGGCTGCCAAATGCGCCCGGCTCAAACACCCGAAAGATACTTTTGAAGTTTGAGGGGGCAAGACAAGCAAGCAGCCTTAGTCTCTGTGCCTCTGTGCGAGCAGTGCCATGGGCAGATGAGGCTGAGCAACAGCTTTCCAGGCTAGCTCTTTCTGGCTGCGATCTATCTCCAGACGTTCGCATTTTCAGAGCAGGGCTGCTGGAGGCTCCCGAGACGGACCACCTAAGCTACGTTTGAAGTTTGAGGGGGCAAGACAAGCAAGCAGCCCCAGTCTCTGTGCCTCTGTGCGAGCAGTGCCATGGGCAGATGAGGCTGAGCAACAGCTTTCCAGGTTAGCACTTTGTGGCTGCTAGCTATCTGCAGACGTTCGCATTTTTGGAGCAGGGCTGCCGGAGTCGCCCAGCACAGACCACCTAAGCTACGTTTGAAGTTTGAGGGGACAAGACAAGCAAGCAGCCCCAGTCTCTGTGCCTCTGTGCAAGCAGTGCCATGGGCAGATGAGGCTGAGCAACAGCTTTCCAGGCTAGCTCTTTCTGCCTGCGAGCTATCTGCAGACGTACGCATTTTTGGAGCAGGGCTGCCGGAAGCACCCGGCACGTACCACCTAATCTACGTCTGAAGTTTGAGGGGGCAAGACAAGCAAGCAGCCCCAGTCTCTGTGCCTCTGTGCGAGCAGTGCCATGGGCAGATGAGGCTGAGCAACAGCTTTCCAGGCTAGCTCTTTCTGCCTGCGAGCTATCTGCAGACGTTCGCATTTTCGGAGAAGGGCTGCCAAAGTAGCCCGAGACAGAACACCTAAGCTACGTTTGAAGTTTGAGGGGGCAAGACAAGCAAGCAGCCCCAGTCTCTGTGCCTCTGTGCGAGCAGTGCCATGGGCAGATGAGGCTGAGCAACAGCTTTCCAGGCTAGCTCTTTCTGCCTGCGAGCTATATGCAGACGTTCGCATTTCGGAGAAGGGCTGCCAAAGGCGCCCGGCACAAACAGCCAAAAGATAGTTTTGAAGTTTGAGGGGGCAAGACAAGCAAGCAGCCCCAGTCTCTGTGCCTCTGTGCGAGCAGTGCCACGGGCAGATGAGGCTGAGCAACAGCTTTCCAGGCTAGCTCTTTCTGCCTGCGAGCTATCTGCAGACGTTCGCATTTTTGGAGCAGGGCTGCCGGAGGCGCCCGGCACAGAACAGCTAAGCTACGTTTGAAGTTTGAGGGGACAAGACAAGCAAGCAGCCCCAGTCTCTGTGCCTCTGTGCGAGCAGTGCCATGGGCAGATGAGGCTGAGCAACAGCTTTCCAGGCTAGCTCTTTCTGCCTGCGAGCTATCTGCAGACGTTCGCATTTTCGGAGCAGGGCTGCCGGAGGCGCCCGGCACAGACCAGCTAAGCTACTTTTGATGTTTGAGGGGACAAGACAAGCAAGCAGCCCCAGTCTCTGTGCCTCTGTGCGGGCAGTGCCATGGGCAGAAGAGGCTGAGCAACAGCTTTCCAGGCTAGCTCTTTCTGCCTGCGATCTATCTGCAGACGTTCGCATTTTCAGAGCAGGGCTGCCGGAGGCTCCCGAGACGGACCACCTAAGCTACGTTTGAAGTTTGAGGGGGCAAGACAAGCAAGCAGCCCCAGTCTCTGTGCCTCTGTGCGAGCAGTGCCATGGGCAGATGAGGCTGAGCAACAGCTTTCCAGGCTAGCTCTTTCTGCCTGCGAGCTATCTGCAGACATTCGCATTTTCGGAGCAGGGCTGCCAAATGCGCCCGGCTCAAACAGCCGAAAGATAATTTTGAAGTTTGAGGGGGCAAGACAAGCAAGCAGCCCCAGTCTCTGTGCCTCTGTGCGAGCAGTGCCATGGGCAGATGAGGCTGAGCAACAGCTTTCCAGGCTAGCTGTTTCTGCCTGCGAGCTATATGCAGACGTTCGCATTTTCAGAGCAGGGCTGCCGGAGGCGCCCGACACGGACCACCTAAGGTACGTTTGAAGTTTGAGGGGGCAAGACAAGCAAGCAGCCCCAGTCTCTGTGCCTCTGTGCGAGCAGTGCCATGGGCAGATGTGGCTGAGCAACAGCTTTCCAGGCTAGCTCTTTCTGCCTGCGAGCTATCTGCAGATGTTCGCATTTTTGGGGCAGCGCTGCCGCAAGCACCCGGCACGGACCACCTAAGTTACGTTTGAAGTTTGAGGGGACAAGACAAGCAAGCAGCCCCAGTCTCTGTGCCTCTGTGCGAGCAGTGCCATTGGCAGATGAGGCTGAGCAACAGCTTTCCAGGCTAGCTCTTTCTGCCTGCGAGCTATCTGCAGACGTACGCATTTTTGGAGCAGGGCTGCCGGAGGCGCCCGGCACAGAACAGCTAAGCTACTTTTGATGTTTGAGGGGACAAGACAAGCAAGCAGCCCCAGTCTCTGTGCCTCTGTGCGGGCAGTGCAATGGGCAGATGAGGCTGAGCAACAGCTTTCCAGGCTAGCTCTTTCTGGCTGCGATCTATCTCCAGACGTTCGCATTTTCAGAGCAGGGCTGCTGGCGGCTCCCGAGACGGACCACCTAAGCTACGTTTGAAGTTTGAGGGGGCAAGACAAGCAAGCAGCCCCAGTCTCTGTGCCTCTGTGCGAGCAGTGCCATGGGCAGATGAGGCTGAGCAACAGCTTTCCAGGCTAGCACCTTGTGGCTGCGATCTATCTGCAGACGTTCGCATTTTTGGAGCAGGGCTGCCGGAGGCACCCAGCATGGACCACCTAAACTACGTTTGAAGTTTGAGGGGACAAGACAAGCAAGCAGCCCCAGTCTCTGTGCCTCTGTGCGAGCAGTGCCATGGGCAGATGAGGCTGAGCAACAGCTTTCCAGGCTAGCTCTTTCTGCCTGCGATCTATCTGCAGACGTACGCATTTTCGGAGCAGGGCTGCCGGAGGCTCCCGAGACGGACCACCTAAGGTACGTTTGAAGTTTGAGGGGGCAAGACAAGCAAGCAGCCCCAGTCTCTGTGCCTCTGTGCGAGCAGTGCCATGGGCAGATGAGGCTGAGCAGCAGCTTTCCAGGCTAGCTCTTTCTGCCTGCGAGCTATCTGCAGACGTTCGCATTTTCGGAGAAGGGCTGCCAAAGGCGCCAGTCTCAAACAGCCAAAAGATAGTTTTGAAGTTTGAGGGGGCAAGACAAGCAAGCAGCCCCAGTCTCTGTGCCTCTGTGCGAGCAGTGCCATGGGCAGATGAGACTGAGCAACAGCCTTCCAGGCTAGCTCTTTCTGCCTGCGAGCTATCTGCAGACGTTCGCATTTTTGGAGCAGGGCTGCCGGAGGCGCCCGGCACAGACCACCTAAGATACGTTTGAAATTTGAGGGGACAAGACAAGCAAGCAGCCCCAGTCTCTGTGCCTCTGTGCGAGCAGTGCCATGGGCAGATGAGACTGAGCAACAGCCTTCCAGGCTAACACTTTCTGGCTGCGTGCTATCTGCAGACGTTCGCATTTTCGGAGCAGGGCTGCCTGAGGCGCCCAGCACAGACCACCTAAGCTACGTTTGAAGTTTGAGGGGACAAGACAAGCAAGCAGCCCCAGTCTCTGTGCCTCTGAGCGAGCAGTGCCATGGGCAGATGAGGCTGAGCAACAGCTTTCCAGGCTAGCTCTTTCTGCCTGCGAGCTATTTGCAGACGTTCGCATTTTCAGAGCAGGGCTGCCGGAGGCGCCCGAGACGGACCACCTAAGCTACGTTTGAAGTTTGAGGGGACAAGACAAGCAAGCAGCCCCAGTCTCTGTGCCTCTGTGTGAGCAGTGCCATGGGCAGATGAGGCTGAGCAACAGCTTTCCAGGCTAGCTCTTTCTGCCTGCGAGCTATCTGCAGACGTTCGCATTTTTGGAGCAGGGCTGCCGGAGGCGCCCGGCACAGACCATCTAAGATACGTTTGAAGTTTGAGGGGACAAGACAAGCAAGCAGCCCCAGTCTCTGTGCCTCTGTGTGAGCAGTGCCATGGGCAGATGAGGCTGAGCAACAGCTTTTCAGGCTAGCTCTTTCTGCCTGCGAGCTATCTGCAGACGTTCGCATTTTCGGAGCAGGGTTGCCGGAGGCGCCCGACACGGACTACCTAAGGTACGTTTGAAGTTTGTGGGGGCAAGACCAGCAAGCAGCCCCAGTCTCTGTGCCTCTGTGCGAGCAGTGCCATGGGCAGATGAGACTGAGCAACAGCCTTCCAGGCTAGCACTTTCTGGCTGCGAGCTATCTGCAGACGTTCGCATTTTCGGAGCAGGGCTGCCGGAGGCGCCCAGCACAGACCACCTAAGCTACGTTTGACGTTTGAGGGGACAAGACAAGCAAGCAGCCCCAGTCTCTGTGCCTCTGTGCGAGCAGTGCCATGGGCAGATGAGGCTGAGCAACAGCTTTCCAGGCTAGCTCTTTCTGGCTGCGAGCTATTTGCAGACGTTAGCATTTTCAGAGAAGGGCTGCCGGAGGCGCCCGGCACGGACCACCTAAGCTACGTTTGAAGTTTGAGGGGACAAGACAAGCAAGCAGCCCCAGTCTCTGTGCCTCTGTGTGAGCAGTGCCATGGGCAGATGAGGCTGAGCAACAGCTTTCCAGGCTAGCTCTTTCTGCTGCGAGCTATCTGCAGACGTTCGCATTTTTGGAGCAGGGCTGCCGGAGGCGCCCGGCACAGACCATCTAAGATACATTTGAAGTTTGAGGGGACAAGACAAGCAAGCAGCCCCAGTCTCTCTGCCTCTGTGCGAGCAGTGCCATGGGCAGATGAGGCTAAGCAACAGCTTTCCAGGCTAGCTCTTTCTGCCTGCGAGCTATCTGCAGACGTTCGCATTTTCGGAGCAGGGCTGCCGGAGGCGCCCGACACGAACCACCTAAGGTACGTTTGAAGTTTGAGGGGGCAAGACAAGCAAGCAGCCCCAGTCTCTGTGCCTCTGTGCGAGCAGTGCCATGGGCAGATGAGGCTGAGCAACAGTTTTCCAGGCTAGCTCTTTCTGCCTGCGAGCTATCTGCAGACGTTCGCATTTTCGGAGCAGGGCTGCCGGAGGTGCCCGACACGGACCACCTAAGGTACGTTTGAATTTTGAGGGGGCAAGACAAGCAAGCAGCCCCAGTCTCTGTGCCTCTGTGCGAGCAGTGCCATGGGCAGATGAGGCTGAGCAACAGCTTTCCAGGCTAGCTCTTTCTGCCTGCGAGCTATCTGCAGATGTTCGCATTTTTGGGGCAGCGCTGCCGCAAGCACCCGGCACGGACCACCTAAGATACGTTTGAAGTTTGAGGGGACAAGACAAGCAAGCAGCCCCAGTCTCTGTGCCTCTGTGCGAGCAGTGCCATGGGCAGATGAGGCTGAGCAACAGCCTTCCAGGCTAGCACTTTCTGGCTGCGAGCTATCTGCAGACGTTCGCATTTTTGGAGCAGGGCTGCCGGAGGCGCCCAGCACAGACCACCTAAGCTACGTTTGAAGTTTGAGGGGACAAGACAAGCAAGCAGCCCCAGTCTCTGTGCCTCTGTGCGAGCAGTGCCATGGGCAGATGAGGCTGAGCAACAGCTTTCCAGGCTAGCTCTTTCTGGCTGCGAGCTATCTGCAGACGTACGCATTTTCGGAGCAGGGCTGCCGGAGGCTCCCGAGACGGACCACCTAAGCTACGTTTGAAGTTTGAGGGGGCAAGACAAGCAAGCAGCCCCAGTCTCTGTGCCTCTGTGCGAGCAGTGCCATGGGCAGATGAGGCTGAGCAACAGCTTTCCAGGCTAGCTCTTTCTGCCTGCGAGCTATCTGCAGACATTCGCATTTTCGGAGCAGGGCTGCCAAATGCGCCCGGCTCAAACAGCCGAAAGATACTTTTGAAGTTTGAGGGGACAAGACAAGCAAGCAGCCCCAGTCTCTGTGCCTCTGTGCGAGCAGTGCCATGGGCAGATGAGGCTGAGCAACAGCTTTCCAGGCTAGCTCTTTCTGCCTGCGAGGTATCTGCAGACATTCGCATTTTCGGAGCAGGGCTGCCAAAGGCGCCCGGCTCAAATAGCCAAAAGATAATTTTGAAGTTTGAGGGGGCAAGACAAGCAAGCAGCCCCAGTCTCTGTGCCTCTGTGCGAGCAGTGCCATGGGCAGATGAGGCTGAGCAACAGCTTTCCAGGCTAGCTCTTTCTGCCTGCGAGCTATCTGCAGATGTTCGCATTTTCGGAGCAGGGCTGCCAGAGGCGCCCGAGACGGACCACCTAAGGTACGTTTGAAGTTTGAGGGGGCAAGACAAGCAAGCAGCCCCAGTTTCTGTGCCTCTGTGCGAGCAGTGCCATGGGCAGATGAGGCTGAGCAACAGCTTTCCAGGCTAGCTCTTTCTGCTTCGAGTTATCTGCAGACGTTCGCATTTTCGGAGCAGGGCTGCCAAAGGCGCCCGGCACAAACAGCCAAAAGATAGTTTTGAAGTTTGAGGGGGCAAGACAAGCAAGCAGCCCCAGTCTCTGTGCCTCTGTGCGAGCAGTGCCATGGGCAGATGAGACTGAGCAACAGCCTTCCAGGCTAGCACTTTCTGGCTGCGTGCTATCTGCAGACGTTCGCATTTTCGGAGCAGGGCTGCCGGAGGCGCCCATCACAGACCACCTAAGCTACGTTTGAAGTTTGAGGGGACAAGACAAGCAAGCAGCCCCAGTCTCTGTGCCTCTGAGCGAGCAGTGCCATGGGCAGATGAGGCTGAGCAACAGCTTTCCAGGCTAGCTCTTTCTGGCTGCGAGCTATTTGCAGACGTTCGCATTTTCAGAGCAGGGCTGCCGGAGGCGCCCGAGACGGACCACCTAAGGTACGTTTGAAGTTTGAGGGGACAAGACAAGCAAGCAGCCCCAGTCTCTGTGCCTCTGTGTGAGCAGTGCCATGGGCAGATGAGGCTGAGCAACAGCTTTCCAGGCTAGCTCTTTCTGCCTGCGAGCTATCTGCAGACGTTCGCATTTTTGGAGCAGGGCTGCCGGGGGCGCCCGGCACAGACCATCTAAGATACGTTTGAAGTTTGAGGGGACAAGACAAGCAAGCAGCCCCAGTCTCTGTGCCTCTGTGTGAGCCGTGCCATGGGCAGATGAGGCTGAGCAACAGCTTTTCAGGCTAGCTCTTTCTGCCTGCGAGCTATCTGCAGACGTTCGCATTTTCGGAGCAGGGTTGCCGGAGGCGCCCGACACGGACCACCTAAGGTACGTTTGAAGTTTGAGGGGGCAAGACAAGCAAGCAGCCCCAGTCTCTGTGCCTCTGTGCGAGCAGTGCCATGGGCAGATGAGACTGAGCAACAGCCTTCCAGGCTAGCACTTTCTGGCTGCGAGCTATCTGCAGACGTTCGCATTTTCGGAGCAGGGCTGCCGGAGGCGCCCAGCACAGACCACCTAAGCTACGTTTGAAGTTTGAGGGGACAAGACAAGCAAGCAGCCCCAGTCTCTGTGCCTCTGTGTGAGCAGTGCCATGGGCAGATGAGGCTGAGCAACAGCTTTCCAGGCTAGCTCTTTCTGCTGCGAGCTATCTGCAGACGTTCGCATTTTTGGAGCAGGGCTGCCGGAGGCGCCCGGCACAGACCATCTAAGATACATTTGAAGTTTGAGGGGACAAGACAAGCAAGCAGCCCCAGTCTCTGTGCCTCTGTGCGAGCAGTGCCATGGGCAGATGAGGCTGAGCAACAGCTTTCCAGGCTAGCTCTTTCTGCCTGCGAGCTATCTGCAGACGTTCGCATTTTCGGAGCAGGGCTGCCGGAGGCGCCCGACACGGACCACCTAAGGTACGTTTGAAGTTTGAGGGGGCAAGACAAGCAAGCAGCCCCAGTCTCTGTGCCTCTGTGCGAGCAGTGCCATGGGCAGATGAGGCTGAGCAACAGCTTTCCAGGCTAGCTCTTTCTGCCTGCGAGCTATCTGCAGATGTTCGCATTTTTGGGGCAGGGCTGCCGGAGGCGCCCGGCACAGACCACCTAAGCTACTTTTGATGTTTGAGAGGACAAGACAAGCAAGCAGCCCAAGTCTCTGTGCCTCCGTGCGAGCAGTGCCATGGGCAGATGAGGCTGAGCAACAGCTTTCCAGGCTAGCTCTTTCTGCCTGCGAGCTATCTGCAGACGTTCGCATTTTTGGAGCAGGGCTGCCGGAGGCGCCCGGCACAGACCACCTAAGATACGTTTGAAGTTTGAGGGGACAAGACAAGCAAGCAGCCCCAGTCTCTGTGCCTCTGTGCGAGCAGTGCCATGGGCAGATGAGGCTGAGCAACAGTTTTCCAGGCTAGCTCTTTCTGCCTGCGAGCTATCTGCAGACGTTCGCATTTTCGGAGCAGGGCTGCCGGAGGTGCCCGACACGGACCACCTAAGGTACGTTTGAATTTTGAGGGGGCAAGACAAGCAAGCAGCCCCAGTCTCTGTGCCTCTGTGCGAGCAGTGCCATGGGCAGATGAGGCTGAGCAACAGCTTTCCAGGCTAGCTCTTTCTGCCTGCGAGCTATCTGCAGATGTTCGCATTTTTGGGGCAGCGCTGCCGCAAGCACCCGGCACGGACCACCTAAGATACGTTTGAAGTTTGAGGGGACAAGACAAGCAAGCAGACACAGTCTCTGTGCCTCTGTGCGAGCAGTGCCATGGGCAGATGAGGCTGAGCAATAGCCTTCCAGGCTAGAACTTTCTGGCTGCGAGCTATCTGCAGACGTTCGCATTTTTGGAGCAGGGCTGCCGGAGGCGCCCAGCACAGACCACCTAAGCTACGTTTGAAGTTTGAGGGGACAAGACAAGCAAGCAGCCCCAGTCTCTGTGCCTCTGTGCGAGCAGTGCCATGGGCAGATGAGGCTGAGCAACAGCTTTCCAGGCTAGCTCTTTCTGCCTGCGAGCTATCTGCAGACGTACGCATTTTCGGAGCAGGGCTGCCGGAGGCTCCCGAGACGGACCACCTAAGCTACGTTTGAAGTTTGAGGGGGCAAGACAAGCAAGCAGCCCCAGTCTCTGTGCCTCTGTGCGAGCAGTGCCATGGGCAGATGAGGCTGAGCAACAGCTTTCCAGGCTAGCTCTTTCTGCCTGCGAGGTATCTGCAGACATTCGCATTTTCGGAGCAGGGCTGCCAAAGTCGCCCGGCTCAAACAGCCAAAAGATAATTTTGAAGTTTGAGGGGGCAAGACAAGCAAGCAGCCCCAGTCTCTGTGCCTCTGTGCGAGCAGTGCCATGGGCAGATGAGGCTGAGCAACAGCTTTCCAGGCTAGCTCTTTCTGCCTGCGAGCTATCTGCAGATGTTCGCATTTTCGGAGCAGGGCTGCCAGAGGCGCCCGAGACGGACCACCTAAGCTACGTTTGAAGTTTGAGGGGACAAGACAAGCAAGCAGCCCCAGTCTCTGTGCCTCTGTGTGAGCAGTGCCATGGGCAGATGAGGCTGAGCAACAGCTTTCCAGGCTAGCTCTTTCTGCCTGCGAGCTATCTGCAGACGTTCGCATTTTTGGAGCAGGGCTGCCGGAGGCGCCCGGCACAGACCATCTAAGATACGTTTGAAGTTTGAGGGGACAAGACAAGCAAGCAGCCCCAGTCTCTGTGCCTCTGTGTGAGCAGTGCCATGGGCAGATGAGGCTGAGCAACAGCTTTTCAGGCTAGCTCTTTCTGCCTGCGAGCTATCTGCAGACGTTCGCATTTTCGGAGCAGGGTTGCCGGAGGCGCCCGACACGGACCACCTAAGGTACGTTTGAAGTTTGAGGGGGCAAGACAAGCAAGCAGCCCCAGTCTCTGTGCCTCTGTGCGAGCAGTGCCATGGGCAGATGAGACTGAGCAACAGCCTTCCAGGCTAGCACTTTCTGGCTGCGAGCTATCTGCAGACGTTCGCATTTTCGGAGCAGGGCTGCCGGAGGCGCCCAGCACAGACCACCTAAGCTACGTTTGAAGTTTGAGGGGACAAGACAAGCAAGCAGCCCCAGTCTCTGTGCCTCTGTGCGAGCAGTGCCATGGGCAGATGAGGCTGAGCAACAGCTTTCCAGGCTAGCTCTTTCTGGCTGCGAGCTATTTGCAGACGTTAGCATTTTCAGAGCAGGGCTGCCGGAGGCGCCCGGCACGGACCACCTAAGCTACGTTTGAAGTTTGAGGGGACAAGACAAGCAAGCAGCCCCAGTCTCTGTGCCTCTGTGTGAGCAGTGCCATGGGCAGATGAGGCTGAGCAACAGCTTTCCAGGCTAGCTCTTTCTGCTGCGAGCTATCTGCAGACGTTCGCATTTTTGGAGCAGGGCTGCCGGAGGCGCCCGGCACAGACCATCTAAGATACATTTGAAGTTTGAGGGGACAAGACAAGCAAGCAGCCCCAGTCTCTGTGCCTCTGTGCGAGCAGTGCCATGGGCAGATGAGGCTGAGCAACAGCTTTCCAGGCTAGCTCTTTCTGCCTGCGAGCTATCTGCAGACGTTCGCATTTTCGGAGCAGGGCTGCCGGAGGCGCCCGACACGGACCACCTAAGGTACGTTTGAAGTTTGAGGGGGCAAGACAAGCAAGCAGCCCCAGTCTCTGTGCCTCTGTGCGAGCAGTGCCATGGGCAGATGAGGCTGAGCAACAGCTTTCCAGGCTAGCTCTTTCTGCCTGCGAGCTATCTGCAGATGTTCGCATTTTTGGGGCAGGGCTGCCGGAGGCGCCCGGCACAGACCACCTAAGCTACTTTTGATGTTTGAGAGGACAAGACAAGCAAGCAGCCCAAGTCTCTGTGCCTCTGTGCGAGCAGTGCCATGGGCAGATGAGGCTGAGCAACAGCCTTCCAGGCTAGCTCTTTCTGGCTGCGAGCTATCTGCAGACGTTCGCATTTTCGGAGAAGGGCTGCCAAAGGCGCCCGGCACAAACAGCCAAAAGAGAGTTTTGAAGTTTGAGGGGGCAGGACAAGCAAGCAGCCCCAGTCTCTGTGCCTCTGTGCGAGCAGTGCCATGGGCAGATGAGGCTGAGCAACAGCTTTCCAGGCTAGCTCTTTCTGCCTGCGAGCTATCTGCAGACGTTCGCATTTTCGGAGCAGGGCTGCCGGAGGCGCCCGACACGGACCACCTAAGGTACGTTTGAAGTTTGAGGGGACAAGACAAGCAAGCAGCCCCAGTCTCTGTGCCTCTGTGCGAGCAGTGCCATGGGCAGATGAGGCTGAGCAACAGCCTTCCAGGCTAGCACTTTCTGGCTGCGAGCTATTTGCAGACGTTAGCATTTTCAGAGCAGGGCTGCCGGAGGCGCCCGGCACGGACCACCTAAGTTACGTTTGAAGTTTGAGGGGACAAGACAAGCAAGCAGCCCCAGTCTCTGTGCCTCTGTGCGAGCAGTGCCATGGGCAGATGAGGCTGAGCAACAGCTTTCCAGGCTAGCTCTTTCTGGCTGCGAGCTATCTGCAGACGTTCGCATTTTCGGAGAAGGGCTGCCAAAGGCGCCCGGCACAAACAGCCAAAAGAGAGTTTTGAAGTTTGAGGGGGCAAGACAAGCAAGCAGCCCCAGTCTCTGTGCCTCTGTGCGAGCAGTGCCATGGGCAGATGAGACTGAGCAACAGCCTTCCAGGCTAGCTCTTTCTGCCTGCGAGCTATGTGCAGACGTTCGCATTTTTGGAGCAGGGCTGCCGGAGGCGCCCGGCACAGACCACCTAAGATACGTTTGAAGTTTGAGGGGACAAGACAAGCAAGCAGCCCCAGTCTCTGTGCCTCTGTGCGAGCAGTGCCATGGGCAGATGAGGCTGAGCAACAGCTTTCCAGGCTAGCTCTTTCTGCCTGCGAGCTATCTGCAGACGTTCGCATTTTCGGAGAAGGGCTGCCAAAGGCGCCCGGCACAAACAGCCAAAAGAGAGTTTTGAAGTTTGAGGGGGCAAGACAAGCAAGCAGCCCCAGTCTCTGTGCCTCTGTGCGAGCAGTGCCATGGGCAGATGAGGCTGAGCAACAGCTTTCCAGGCTAGCTCTTTCTGCCTGCGAGCTATCTGCAGACGTTCGCATTTTCGGAGCATTGCTGCCGGAGGCGCCCGACACGGACCACCTAAGGTACGTTTGAAGTTTGAGGGGGCAAGACAAGCAAGCAGCCCCAGTCTCTGTGCCTCTGTGCGAGCAGTGCCATGGGCAGATGAGACTGAGCAACAGCCTTCCAGACTAGCTCTTTCTGCCTGCGAGCTATGTGCAGACGTTCGCATTTTTGGAGCAGGGCTGCCGGAGGCGCCCGGCACAGACCACCTAAGATACGTTTGAAGTTTGAGGGGACAAGACAAGCAAGCAGCCCCAGTCTCTGTGCCTCTGTGCGAGCAGTGCCATGGGCAGATGAGGCTGAGCAACAGCTTTCCAGGCTAGCTCTTTCTGGCTGCGAGCTATCTGCAGACGTTCGCATTTTCGGAGAAGGGCTGCCAAAGGCGCCCGGCACAAACAGCCAAAAGAGAGTTTTGAAGTTTGAGGGGGCAAGACAAGCAAGCAGCCCCAGTCTCTGTGCCTCTGTGCGAGCAGTGCCATGGGCAGATGAGGCTGAGCAACAGCTTTCCAGGCTAGCTCTTTCTGCCTGCGAGCTATCTGCAGACGTTCGCATTTTCGGAGCATTGCTGCCGGAGGCGCCCGACACGGACCACCTAAGGTACGTTTGAAGTTTGAGGGGGCAAGACAAGCAAGCAGCCCCAGTCTCTGTGCCTCTGTGCGAGCAGTGCCATGGGCAGATGAGACTGAGCAACAGCCTTCCAGACTAGCTCTTTCTGCCTGCGAGCTATGTGCAGACGTTCGCATTTTTGGAGCAGGGCTGCCGGAGGCGCCCGGCACAGACCACCTAAGATACGTTTGAAGTTTGAGGGGACAAGACAAGCAAGCAGCCCCAGTCTCTGTGCCTCTGTGCGAGCAGTGCCATGGGCAGATGAGGCTGAGCAACAGCTTTCCAGGCTAGCTCTTTCTGGCTGCGAGCTATCTGCAGACGTTCGCATTTTCGGAGAAGGGCTGCCAAAGGCGCCCGGCACAAACAGCCAAAAGAGAGTTTTGAAGTTTGAGGGGGCAAGACAAGCAAGCAGCCCCAGTCTCTGTGCCTCTGTGCGAGCAGTGCCATGGGCAGATGAGGCTGAGCAACAGCTTTCCAGGCTAGCTCTTTCTGCCTGCGAGCTATCTGCAGACGTTCGCATTTTCGGAGCAGGGCTGCCGGAGGCGCCCGACACAAACAGCCAAAAGAGAGTTTTGAAGTTTGAGGGGGCAAGACAAGCAAGCAGCCCCAGTCTCTGTGCCTCTGTGCGAGCAGTGCCATGGGCAGATGAGGCTGAGCAACAGCCTTCCAGGCTAGCTCTTTCTGCCTGCGAGCTATGTGCAGACGTTCGCATTTTTGGAGCAGGGCTGCCGGAGGCGCCCGGCACAGACCACCTAAGATACGTTTGAAGTTTGAGGGGACAAGACAAGCAAGCAGCCCCAGTCTCTGTGCCTCTGTGCGAGCAGTGCCATGGGCAGATGAGGCTGAGCAACAGCTTTCCAGGCTAGCTCTTTCTGCCTGCGAGCTATCTGCAGACGTTCGCATTTTTGGAGCAGGGCTGCCGGAGGCGCCCGGCACAGACCATCTAAGATACGTTTGAAGTTTGAGGGGACAAGACAAGCAAGCAGCCCCAGTCTCTGTGCCTCTGTGCGAGCAGTGCCATGGGCAGATGAGGCTGAGCAACAGCCTTCCAGGCTAGCATTTTCTGGCTGCGTGCTATCTGCAGACGTTCGCATTTTCGGAGCAGGGCTGCCGGAGGCGCCCAGCACAGACCACCTAAGCTACGTTTGAAGTTTGAGGGGGCAAGACAAGCAAGCAGCCCCAGTCTCTGTGCCTCTGTGCAAGCAGTGCCATGGGCAGATGAGGCTGAGCAACAGCTTTCCAGGCTAGCTCTTTCTGCCTGCGAGCTATTTGCAGACGTTCGCATTTTCAGAGCAGGGCTGCCGGAGGCGCCCGACACGGACCACCTAAGCTACGTTTGAAGTTTGAGGGGGCAAGACAAGCAAGCAGCCCCAGTCTCTGTGCCTCTGTGCGAGCAGTGCCATGGGCAGATGAGGCTGAGCAACAGCTTTCCAGGCTAGCTCTTTCTGCCTGCGAGCTATCTGCAGATGTTCGCATTTTTGAGGCAGCGCTGCTGCAAGCACCCGGCACGGACCACCTAAGGTACGTTTGAAGTTTGAAGGGACAAGACAAGCAAGCAGCCCCAGTCTCTGTGCCTCTGTGCGAGCAGTGCCATGGGCAGATGAGGCTGAGAAACAGCTTTCCAGGCTAGCTCTTTCTGCCTGCGAGCTATCTGCAGACGTTCGCATTTTCGGAGCAGGGCTACCGGATGCGCCCGGCACAGACCATCTAAGATACGTTTGAAGTTTGAGGGGACAAGACAAGCAAGCAGCCCCAGTCTCTGTGCCTCTGTGCGAGCAGTGCCATGGGCAGATGAGGCTGAGCAACAGCTTTCCAGGCTAGCTCTTTCTGCCTGCGAGCTATCTGCAGACGTTCGCATTTTTGGAGCAGGGCTGCCGGAGGCGCCCGACACGGACCACCTAAGGTACGTTTGAAGTTTGAGGGGGCAATACAAGCAAGCAGCCCCAGTCTCTGTGCCTCTGTGCGAGCAGTGCCATGGGCAGATGAGACTGAGCAACAGCCTTCCAGACTAGCTCTTTCTGCCTGCGAGCTATGTGCAGACGTTCGCATTTTTGGAGCAGGGCTGCCGGAGGCGCCCGGCACAGACCACCTAAGATACGTTTGAAGTTTGAGGGGACAAGACAAGCAAGCAGCCCCAGTCTCTGTGCCTCTGTGCGAGCAGTGCCATGGGCAGATGAGGCTGAGCAACAGCTTTACAGGCTAGCTCTTTCTGGCTGCGAGCTATCTGCAGACGTTCGCATTTTCGGAGAAGGGCTGCCAAAGGCGCCCGGCACAAACAGCCAAAAGAGAGTTTTGAAGTTTGAGGGGGCAAGACAAGCAAGCAGCCCCAGTCTCTGTGCCTCTGTGCGAGCAGTGCCATGGGCAGATGAGGCTGAGCAACAGCTTTCCAGGCTAGCTCTTTCTGCCTGCGAGCTATCTGCAGACGTTCGCATTTTTGGAGCAGGGCTGCCGGAGGCGCCCGACACGGACCACCTAAGGTACGTTTGAAGTTTGAGGGGGCAAGACAAGCAAGCAGCCCCAGTCTCTGTGCCTCTGTGCGAGCAGTGCCATGGGCAGATGAGGCTGAGCAACAGCCTTCCAGGCTAGCACTTTCTGGCTGCGAGCTATTTGCAGACGTTAGCATTTTCAGAGCAGGGCTGCCGGAGGCGCCCGGCACGGACCACCTAAGTTACGTTTGAAGTTTGAGGGGACAAGACAAGCAAGCAGCCCCAGTCTCTGTGCCTCTGTGCGAGCAGTGCCATGGGCAGATGAGGCTGAGCAACAGCTTTCCAGGCTAGCTCTTTCTGGCTGCGAGCTATCTGCAGACGTTCGCATTTTCGGAGAAGGGCTGCCAAAGGCGCCCGGCACAAACAGCCAAAAGAGAGTTTTGAAGTTTGAGGGGGCAAGACAAGCAAGCAGCCCCAGTCTCTGTGCCTCTGTGCGAGCAGTGCCATGGGCAGATGAGGCTGAGCAACAGCTTTCCAGGCTAGCTCTTTCTGCCTGCGAGCTATCTGCAGACGTTCGCATTTTCGGAGCAGGGCTGCCGGAGGCGCCTGACACGGACCACCTAAGGTACGTTTGAAGTTTGAGGGGGCAAGACAAGCAAGCAGCCCCAGTCTCTGTGCCTCTGTGCGAGCAGTGCCATGGGCAGATGAGACTGAGCAACAGCCTTCCAGACTAGCTCTTTCTGCCTGCGAGCTATGTGCAGACGTTCGCATTTTTGGAGCAGGGCTGCCGGAGGCGCCCGGCACAGACCACCTAAGATACGTTTGAAGTTTGAGGGGTCAAGACAAGCAAGCAGCCCCAGTCTCTGTGCCTCTGTGCGAGCAGTGCCATGGGCAGATGAGGCTGAGCAACAGCTTTCCAGGCTAGCTCTTTCTGCCTGCGAGCTATCTGCAGATGTTCGCATTTTCGGAGCAGGGCTGCCAAAGGCGCCCGGCACAAACAGCCAAAAGAGAGTTTTGAAGTTTGAGGGGGCAAGACAAGCAAGCAGCCCCAGTCTCTGTGCCTCTGTGCGAGCAGTGCCATGGGCAGATGAGGCTGAGCAACAGCTTTCCAGGCTAGCTCTTTCTGCCTGCGAGCTATCTGCAGACGTTCGCATTTTTGGAGCAGGGCTGCCGGAGGCGCCCGACACGGACCACCTAAGGTACGTTTGAAGTTTGAGGGGGCAAGACAAGCAAGCAGCCCCAGTCTCTGTGCCTCTGTGCGAGCAGTGCCATGGGCAGATGAGGCTGAGCAACAGCCTTCCAGGCTAGCACTTTCTGGCTGCGAGCTATTTGCAGACGTTAGCATTTTCAGAGCAGGGCTGCCGGAGGCGCCCGGCACGGACCACCTAAGTTACGTTTGAAGTTTGAGGGGACAAGACAAGCAAGCAGCCCCAGTCTCTGTGCCTCTGTGCGAGCAGTGCCATGGGCAGATGAGGCTGAGCAACAGCTTTCCAGGCTAGCTCTTTCTGGCTGCGAGCTATCTGCAGACGTTCGCATTTTCGGAGAAGGGCTGCCAAAGGCGCCCGGCACAAACAGCCAAAAGAGAGTTTTGAAGTTTGAGGGGGCAAGACAAGCAAGCAGCCCCAGTCTCTGTGCCTCTGTGCGAGCAGTGCCATGGGCAGATGAGGCTGAGCAACAGCTTTCCAGGCTAGCTCTTTCTGCCTGCGAGCTATCTGCAGACGTTCGCATTTTCGGAGCAGGGCTGCCGGAGGCGCCCGACACGGACCACCTAAGGTACGTTTGAAGGTTGAGGGGGCAAGACAAGCAAGCAGCCCCAGTCTCTGTGCCTCTGTGCGAGCAGTGCCATGGGCAGATGAGACTGAGCAACAGCCTTCCAGACTAGCTCTTTCTGCCTGCGAGCTATGTGCAGACGTTCGCATTTTTGGAGCAGGGCTGCCGGAGGCGCCCGGCACAGACCACCTAAGATACGTTTGAAGTTTGAGGGGACAAGACAAGCAAGCAGCCCCAGTCTCTGTGCCTCTGTGCGAGCAGTGCCATGGGCAGATGAGGCTGAGCAACAGCTTTCCAGGCTAGCTCTTTCTGGCTGCGAGCTATCTGCAGACGTTCGCATTTTCGGAGAAGGGCTGCCAAAGGCGCCCGGCACAAACAGCCAAAAGAGAGTTTTGAAGTTTGAGGGGGCAAGACAAGCAAGCAGCCCCAGTCTCTGTGCCTCTGTGCGAGCAGTGCCATGGGCAGATGAGGCTGAGCAACAGCTTTCCAGGCTAGCTCTTTCTGCCTGCGAGCTATCTGCAGACGTTCGCATTTTTGGAGCAGGGCTGCCGGAGGCGCCCGACACGGACCACCTAAGGTACGTTTGAAGTTTGAGGGGGCAAGACAAGCAAGCAGCCCCAGTCTCTGTGCCTCTGTGCGAGCAGTGCCATGGGCAGATGAGGCTGAGCAACAGCCTTCCAGGCTAGCACTTTCTGGCTGCGAGCTATTTGCAGACGTTAGCATTTTCAGAGCAGGGCTGCCGGAGGCGCCCGGCACGGACCACCTAAGTTACGTTTGAAGTTTGAGGGGACAAGACAAGCAAGCAGCCCCAGTCTCTGTGCCTCTGTGCGAGCAGTGCCATGGGCAGATGAGGCTGAGCAACAGCTTTCCAGGCTAGCTCTTTCTGGCTGCGAGCTATCTGCAGACGTTCGCATTTTCGGAGAAGGGCTGCCAAAGGCGCCCGGCACAAACAGCCAAAAGAGAGTTTTGAAGTTTGAGGGGGCAAGACAAGCAAGCAGCCCCAGTCTCTGTGCCTCTGTGCGAGCAGTGCCATGGGCAGATGAGACTGAGCAACAGCCTTCCAGGCTAGCTCTTTCTGCCTGCGAGCTATGTGCAGACGTTCGCATTTTTGGAGCAGGGCTGCCGGAGGCGGCCGGCACAGACCACCTAAGATAGGTTTGAAGTTTGAGGGGACAAGACAAGCAAGCAGCCCCAGTCTCTGTGCCTCTGTGCGAGCAGTGCCATGGGCAGATGAGGCTGAGCAACAGCTTTCCAGGCTAGCTCTTTCTGGCTGCGAGCTATCTGCAGACGTTCGCATTTTCGGAGAAGGGCTGCCAAAGGCGCCCGGCACAAACAGCCAAAAGAGAGTTTTGAAGTTTGAGGGGGCAAGACAAGCAAGCAGCCCCAGTCTCTGTGCCTCTGTGCGAGCAGTGCCATGGGCAGATGAGGCTGAGCAACAGCTTTCCAGGCTAGCTCTTTCTGCCTGCGAGCTATCTGCAGACGTTCGCATTTTCGGAGCAGGGCTGCCGGAGGCGCCCGACACGGACCACCTAAGGTACGTTTGAAGTTTGAGGGGGCAAGACAAGCAAGCAGCCCCAGTCTCTGTGCCTCTGTGCGAGCAGTGCCATGGGCAGATGAGGCTGAGCAACAGCTTTCCAGGCTAGCTCTTTCTGGCTGCGAGCTATTTGCAGACGTTAGCATTTTCAAAGCAGGGCTGCCGGAGGTGCCCGGCACGGACCACCTAAGCTACGTTTGAAGTTTGAGGGGACAAGACAAGCAAGCAGCCCCAGTCTCTGTGCCTCTGTGCGAGCAGTGCCATGGGCAGATGAGGCTGAGCAACAGCTTTCCAGGCTAGCTCTTTCTGCCTGCGAGCTATCTGCAGACGTTCGCATTTTTGGAGCAGGGCTGCCGGAGGCGCCCGGCACAGACCATCTAACATACGTTTGAAGTTTGAGGGGACAAGACAAGCAAGCAGCCCCAGTCTCTGTGCCTCTGTGCGAGCAGTGCCATGGGCAGATGAGGCTGAGCAACAGCTTTCCAGGCTAGCTCTTTCTGCCTGCGAGCTATCTGCAGACGTTCGCATTTTCGGAGCAGGGCTGCCGGAGGCGCCCGGCACGGACCACCTAAGGTACGTTTGAAGTTTGAGGGGGCAAGACAAGCAAGCAGCCCCAGTCTCTGTGCCTCTGTGCGAGCAGTGCCATGGGCAGATGAGGCTGAGCAACAGCTTTCCAGGCTAGCTCTTTCTGCCTGCGAGCTATCTGCAGATGTTCGCATTTTTGGGGCAGGGCTGCCGGAGGCGCCCGGCACAGACCACCTAAGCTACTTTTGATGTTTGAGGGGACAAGACAAGCAAGCAGCTCAAGTCTCTGTGCCTCCGTGCGAGCAGTGCCATGGGCAGATGAGGCTGAGCAACAGCTTTCCAGGCTAGCTCTTTCTGCCTGCGAGCTATCTGCAGACGTTCGCATTTTTGAAGCAGGGCTGCCGGAGGCGCCCGGCACAGACAACCTAAGATACGTTTGAAGTTTGAGGGGACAAGACAAGCAAGCAGCCCCAGTCTCTGTGCCTCTGTGCGAGCAGTGCCATGGGCAGATGAGGCTGAGCAACAGCTTTCCAGGCTAGCTCTTTCTGCCTGCGAGCTATCTGCAGACGTTCGCTTTTTCGGAGCAGGGCTGCCGGAGGCGCCCGAGACGGACCACCTAAGGTACGTTTGAAGTTTGAGAGGGCAAGACAAGCAAGCAGCCCCAGTCTCTGTGCCTCTGTGCGAGCAGTGCCATGGGCAGATGAGGCTGAGCAACAGCTTTCCAGGCTAGCTCTTTCTGCTTCGAGTTATCTGCAGACGTTCGCATTTTAGGAGAAGGGCTGCCAAAGGCGCCCGGCACAAACAGCCAAAAGATATTTTTGAAGTTTGAGGGGGCAAGACAAGCAAGCAGCCCCAGTCTCTGTGCCTCTGTGCGAGCAGTGCCATGGGCAGATGAGACTGAGCAACAGCTTTCCAGGCTAGCACTTTCTGGCTGCGAGCTATCTGCAGACGTTCGCATTTTTGGAGCAGGGCTGCCGGAGGCGCCCAGCACGGACCACCTAAGGTACGTTTGAAGTTTGAGGGGGCAAGACAAGCAAGCAGCCCCAGTCTCTGTGCCTCTGTGCGAGCAGTGCCATGGGCAGATGAGACTGAGCAACAGCCTTCCAGGCTAGCACTTTCTGCCTGCGAGCTATCTGCAGACGTTCGCATTTTTGGAGCAGGGCTGCCGGAGGCGCCCGGCACAGACCACCTATGATACGTTTGAAGTTTGAGGGGACAAGACAAGCAAGCAGCCCCAGTCTCTGTGCCTCTGTGCGAGCAGTGCCATGGGCAGATGAGGCTGAGCAACAGCTTTCCAGGCTAGCTCTTTCTGGCTGCGAGCTATCTGCAGACGTTCGCATTTTCGGAGAAGGGCTGCCAAAGGCGCCCGGCACAAACAGCCAAAAGAGAGTTTTGAAGTTTGAGGGGGCAAGACAAGCAAGCAGCCCCAGTCTCTGTGCCTCTGTGCGAGCAGTGCCATGGGCAGATGAGGCTGAGCAACAGCTTTCCAGGCTAGCTCTTTCTGCCTGCGAGCTATCTGCAGACGTTCGCATTTTCGGAGCAGGGCTGCCAAAGGCGCCCGACACGGACCACCTAAGGTACGTTTGAAGTTTGAGGGGGCAAGACAAGCAAGCAGCCCCAGTCTCTGTGCCTCTGTGCGAGCAGTGCCATGGGCAGATGAGGCTGAGCAACAGCCTTCCAGGCTAGCACTTTCTGGCTGCGAGCTATTTGCAGACGTTAGCATTTTCAGAGCAGGGCTGCCGGAGGCGCCCGGCACGGACCACCTAAGTTACGTTTGAAGTTTGAGGGGACAAGACAAGCAAGCAGCCCCAGTCTCTGTGTCTCTGTGCGAGCAGTGCCATGGGCAGATGAGGCTGAGCAACAGCTTTCCAGGCTAGCTCTTTCTGGCTGCGAGCTATCTGCAGACGTTAGCACTTTCGGAGAAGGGCTGCCAAAGGCGCCCGGCACAAACAGCCAAAAAGAGACTTTTGAAGTTTGAGGGGGCAAGACAAGCAAGCAGCCCCAGTCTCTGTGCCTCTGTGCGAGCAGTGCCATGGGCAGATGAGACTGAGCAACAGCCTTCCAGGCTAGCTCTTTCTGCCTGCGAGCTATGTGCAGATGTTCGCATTTTTGGAGCAGGGCTGCCAAAGGCGCCCGGCACAAACAGCCAAAAGAGAGTTTTGAAGTTTGAGGGGGCAAGACAAGCAAGCAGCCCCAGTCTCTGTGCCTCTGTGCGAGCAGTGCCATGGGCAGATGAGGCTGAGCAACAGCTTTCCAGGCTAGCTCTTTCTGGCTGCGAGCTATCTGCAGACGTTCGCATTTTCGGAGAAGGGCTGCCAAAGGCGCCCGGCACAAACAGCCAAAAGAGAGTTTTGAAGTTTGAGGGGGCAAGACAAGCAAGCAGCCCCAGTCTCTGTGCCTCTGTGCGAGCAGTGCCATGGGCAGATGAGACTGAGCAACAGCCTTCCAGGCTAGCTCTTTCTGCCTGCGAGCTATGTGCAGACGTTCGCATTTTTGGAGCAGGGCTGCCGGAGGCGGCCGGCACAGACCACCTAAGATAGGTTTGAAGTTTGAGGGGACAAGACAAGCAAGCAGCCCCAGTCTCTGTGCCTCTGTGCGAGCAGTGCCATGGGCAGATGAGGCTGAGCAACAGCTTTCCAGGCTAGCTCTTTCTGGCTGCGAGCTATCTGCAGACGTTCGCATTTTCGGAGAAGGGCTGCCAAAGGCGCCCGGCACAAACAGCCAAAAGAGAGTTTTGAAGTTTGAGGGGGCAAGACAAGCAAGCAGCCCCAGTCTCTGTGCCTCTGTGCGAGCAGTGCCATGGGCAGATGAGGCTGAGCAACAGCTTTCCAGGCTAGCTCTTTCTGCCTGCGAACTATCTGCAGACGTTCGCATTTTCGGAGCAGGGCTGCCGGAGGCGCCCGACACGGACCACCTAAGGTACGTTTGAAGTTTGAGGGGGCAAGACAAGCAAGCAGCCCCAGTCTCTGTGCCTCTGTGCGAGCAGTGCCATGGGCAGATGAGGCTGAGCAACAGCTTTCCAGGCTAGCTCTTTCTGGCTGCGAGCTATTTGCAGACGTTAGCATTTTCAAAGCAGGGCTGCCGGAGGTGCCCGGCACGGACCACCTAAGCTACGTTTGAAGTTTGAGGGGACAAGACAAGCAAGCAGCCCCAGTCTCTGTGCCTCTGTGCGAGCAGTGCCATGGGCAGATGAGGCTGAGCAACAGCTTTCCAGGCTAGCTCTTTCTGCCTGCGAGCTATCTGCAGACGTTCCCATTTTTGGAGCAGGGCTGCCGGAGGCGCCCGGCACAGACCATCTAACATACGTTTGAAGTTTGAGGGGACAAGACAAGCAAGCAGCCCCAGTCTCTGTGCCTCTGTGCGAGCAGTGCCATGGGCAGATGAGGCTGAGCAACAGCTTTCCAGGCTAGCTCTTTCTGCCTGCGAGCTATCTGCAGACGTTCGCATTTTCGGAGCAGGGCTGCCGGAGGCGCCCGGCACGGACCACCTAAGGTACGTTTGAAGTTTGAGGGGGCAAGACAAGCAAGCAGCCCCAGTCTCTGTGCCTCTGTGCGAGCAGTGCCATGGGCAGATGAGGCTGAGCAACAGCTTTCCAGGCTAGCTCTTTCTGCCTGCGAGCTATCTGCAGATGTTCGCATTTTTGGGGCAGGGCTGCCGGAGGCGCCCGGCACAGACCACCTAAGCTACTTTTGATGTTTGAGGGGACAAGACAAGCAAGCAGCTCAAGTCTCTGTGCCTCCGTGCGAGCAGTGCCATGGGCAGATGAGGCTGAGCAACAGCTTTCCAGGCTAGCTCTTTCTGCCTGCGAGCTATCTGCAGACGTTCGCATTTTTGGAGCAGGGCTGCCGGAGGCGCCCGGCACAGACAACCTAAGATACGTTTGAAGTTTGAGGGGACAAGACAAGCAAGCAGCCCCAGTCTCTGTGCCTCTGTGCGAGCAGTGCCATGGGCAGATGAGGCTGAGCAACAGCTTTCCAGGCTAGCTCTTTCTGCCTGCGAGCTATCTGCAGACGTTCGCTTTTTCGGAGCAGGGCTGCCGGAGGCGCCCGAGACGGACCACCTAAGGTACGTTTGAAGTTTGAGGGGGCAAGACAAGCAAGCAGCCCCAGTCTCTGTGCCTCTGTGCGAGCAGTGCCATGGGCAGATGAGGCTGAGCAACAGCTTTCCAGGCTAGCTCTTTCTGCTTCGAGTTATCTGCAGACGTTCGCATTTTAGGAGAAGGGCTGCCAAAGGCGCCCGGCACAAACAGCCAAAAGATATTTTTGAAGTTTGAGGGGGCAAGACAAGCAAGCAGCCCCAGTCTCTGTGCCTCTGTGCGAGCAGTGCCATGGGCAGATGAGACTGAGCAACAGCTTTCCAGGCTAGCACTTTCTGGCTGCGAGCTATCTGCAGACGTTCGCATTTTTGGAGCAGGGCTGCCGGAGGCGCCCAGCACGGACCACCTAAGCTACGTTTGAAGTTTGAGGGGGCAAGACAAGCAAGCAGCCCCAGTCTCTGTGCCTCTGTGCGAGCAGTGCCATGGGCAGATGAGACTGAGCAACAGCCTTCCAGGCTAGCACTTTCTGCCTGCGAGCTATCTGCAGACTTTCGCATTTTTGGAGCAGGGCTGCCGGAGGCGCCCGGCACAGACCACCTATGATACGTTTGAAGTTTGAGGGGACAAGACAAGCAAGCAGCCCCAGTCTCTGTGCCTCTGTGCGAGCAGTGCCATGGGCAGATGAGGCTGAGCAACAGCTTTCCAGGCTAGCTCTTTCTGGCTGCGAGCTATCTGCAGACGTTCGCATTTTCGGAGAAGGGCTGCCAAAGGCGCCCGGCACAAACAGCCAAAAGAGAGTTTTGAAGTTTGAGGGGGCAAGACAAGCAAGCAGCCCCAGTCTCTGTGCCTCTGTGCGAGCAGTGCCATGGGCAGATGAGGCTGAGCAACAGCTTTCCAGGCTAGCTCTTTCTGCCTGCGAGCTATCTGCAGACGTTCGCATTTTCGGAGCAGGGCTGCCAAAGGCGCCCGACACGGACCACCTAAGGTACGTTTGAAGTTTGAGGGGGCAAGACAAGCAAGCAGCCCCAGTCTCTGTGCCTCTGTGCGAGCAGTGCCATGGGCAGATGAGGCTGAGCAACAGCCTTCCAGGCTAGCACTTTCTGGCTGCGAGCTATTTGCAGACGTTAGCATTTTCAGAGCAGGGCTGCCGGAGGCGCCCGGCACGGACCACCTAAGCTACGTTTGAAGTTTGAGGGGACAAGACAAGCAAGCAGCCCCAGTCTCTGTGCCTCTGTGCGAGCAGTGCCATGGGCAGATGAGGCTGAGCAACAGCTTTCCAGGCTAGCTCTTTCTGCCTGCGAGCTATCTGCAGACGTTCGCATTTTTGGAGCAGGGCTGCCGGAGGCGCCCGGCACAGACCATCTAACATACGTTTGAAGTTTGAGGGGACAAGACAAGCAAGCAGCCCCAGTCTCTGTGCGTCTGTGCGAGCAGTGCCATGGGCAGATGAGGCTGAGCAACAGCTTTCCAGGCTAGCTCTTTCTGCCTGCGAGCTATCTGCAGACGTTCGCATTTTCGGAGCAGGGCTGCCGGAGGCGCCCGGCACGGACCACCTAAGGTACGTTTGAAGTTTGAGGGGGCAAGACAAGCAAGCAGCCCCAGTCTCTGTGCCTCTGTGCGAGCAGTGCCATGGGCAGATGAGGCTGAGCAACAGCTTTCCAGGCTAGCTCTTTCTGCCTGCGAGCTATCTGCAGATGTTCGCATTTTTGGGGCAGTGCTGCCGGAGGCGCCCGGCACAGACCACCTAAACTACTTTTGATGTTTGAGGGGACAAGACAAGCAAGCAGCTCAAGTCTCTGTGCCTCCGTGCGAGCAGTGCCATGGGCAGATGAGGCTGAGCAACAGCTTTCCAGGCTAGCTCTTTCTGCCTGCGAGCTATCTGCAGACGTTCGCATTTTTGGAGCAGGGCTGCCGGAGGCGCCCGGCACAGACAACCTAAGATACGTTTGAAGTTTGAGGGGACAAGACAAGCAAGCAGCCCCAGTCTCTGTGCCTCTGTGCGAGCAGTGCCATGGGCAGATGAGGCTGAGCAACAGCTTTCCAGGCTAGCTCTTTCTGCCTGCGAGCTATCTGCAGACGTTCGCTTTTTCGGAGCAGGGCTGCCGGAGGCGCCCGAGACGGACCACCTAAGGTACGTTTGAAGTTTGAGGGGGCAAGACAAGCAAGCAGCCCCAGTCTCTGTGCCTCTGTGCGAGCAGTGCCATGGGCAGATGAGGCTGAGCAACAGCTTTCCAGGCTAGCTCTTTCTGCTTCGAGTTATCTGCAGACGTTCGCATTTTAGGAGAAGGGCTGCCAAAGGCGCCCGGCACAAACAGCCAAAAGATATTTTTGAAGTTTGAGGGGGCAAGACAAGCAAGCAGCCCCAGTCTCTGTGCCTCTGTGCGAGCAGTGCCATGGGCAGATGAGACTGAGCAACAGCCTTCCAGGCTAGCACTTTCTGGCTGCGAGCTATCTGCAGACGTTCGCATTTTTGGAGCAGGGCTGCCGGAGGCGCCCAGCACGGACCACCTAAGGTACGTTTGAAGTTTGAGGGGGCAAGACAAGCAAGCAGCCCCAGTCTCTGTGCCTCTGTGCGAGCAGTGCCATGGGCAGATGAGACTGAGCAACAGCCTTCCAGGCTAGCACTTTCTGCCTGCGAGCTATCTGCAGACGTTCGCATTTTTGGAGCAGGGCTGCCGGAGGCGCCCGGCACAGACCACCTAAGATACGTTTGAAGTTTGAGGGGACAAGACAAGCAAGCAGCCCCAGTCTCTGTGCCTCTGTGCGAGCAGTGCCATGGGCAGATGAGGCTGAGCAACAGCTTTCCAGGCTAGCTCTTTCTGCCTGCGAGCTATCTGCAGACGTTCGCATTTTCGGAGAAGGGCTGCCAAAGGCGCCCGGCACAAACAGCCAAAAGAGAGTTTTGAAGTTTGAGGGGGCAAGACAAGCAAGCAGCCCCAGTCTCTGTGCCTCTGTGCGAGCAGTGCCATGGGCAGATGAGGCTGAGCAACAGCTTTCCAGGCTAGCTCTTTCTGCCTGCGAGCTATCTGCAGACGTTCGCATTTTCGGAGCAGGGCTGCCAAAGGCGCCCGACACGGACCACCTAAGGTACGTTTGAAGTTTGAGGGGGCAAGACAAGCAAGCAGCCCCAGTCTCTGTGCCTCTGTGCGAGCAGTGCCATGGGCAGATGAGGCTGAGCAACAGCCTTCCAGGCTAGCACTTTCTGGCTGCGAGCTATTTGCAGACGTTAGCATTTTCAGAGCAGGGCTGCCGGAGGCGCCCGGCACGGACCACCTAAGTTACGTTTGAAGTTTGAGGGGACAAGACAAGCAAGCAGCCCCAGTCTCTGTGTCTCTGTGCGAGCAGTGCCATGGGCAGATGAGGCTGAGCAACAGCTTTCCAGGCTAGCTCTTTCTGGCTGCGAGCTATCTGCAGACGTTAGCATTTTCGGAGAAGGGCTGCCAAAGGCGCCCGGCACAAACAGCCAAAAGAGACTTTTGAAGTTTGAGGGGGCAAGACAAGCAAGCAGCCCCAGTCTCTGTGCCTCTGTGCGAGCAGTGCCATGGGCAGATGAGACTGAGCAACAGCCTTCCAGGCTAGCTCTTTCTGCCTGCGAGCTATGTGCAGATGTTCGCATTTTTGGAGCAGGGCTGCCAAAGGCGCCCGGCACAAACAGCCAAAAGAGAGTTTTGAAGTTTGAGGGGGCAAGACAAGCAAGCAGCCCCAGTCTCTGTGCCTCTGTGCGAGCAGTGCCATGGGCAGATGAGGCTGAGCAACAGCTTTCCAGGCTAGCTCTTTCTGCCTGCGAGCTATCTGCAGACGTTCGCATTTTTAGAGCAGGGCTGCCGGAGGCGCCCGACACGGACCACCTAAGGTACGTTTGAAGTTTGAGGGGGCAAGACAAGCAAGCAGCCCCAGTCTCTGTGCCTCTGTGCGAGCAGTGCCATGGGCAGATGAGACTGAGCAACAGCCTTCCAGACTAGCTCTTTCTGCCTGCGAGCTATGTGCAGACGTTCGCATTTTTGGAGCAGGGCTGCCGGAGGCGCCCGGCACAGACCACCTAAGATACGTTTGAAGTTTTAGGGGACAAGACAAGCAAGCAGCCCCAGTCTCTGTGCCTCTGTGCGAGCAGTGCCATGGGCAGATGAGGCTGAGCAACAGCTTTCCAGGCTAGCTCTTTCTGGCTGCGAGCTATCTGCAGACGTTCGCATTTTCGGAGAAGGGCTGCCAAAGGCGCCCGGCACAAACAGCCAAAAGAGAGTTTTGAAGTTTGAGGGGGCAAGACAAGCAAGCAGCCCCAGTCTCTGTGCCTCTGTGCGAGCAGTGCCATGGGCAGATGAGGCTGAGCAACAGCTTTCCAGGCTAGCTCTTTCTGCCTGCGAGCTATCTGCAGACGTTCGCATTTTTGGAGCAGGGCTGCCGGAGGCGCCCGACACGGACCACCTAAGGTACGTTTGAAGTTTGAGGGGGCAAGACAAGCAAGCAGCCCCAGTCTCTGTGCCTCTGTGCGAGCAGTGCCATGGGCAGATGAGGCTGAGCAACAGCTTTCCAGGCTAGCTCTTTCTGCCTGCGAGCTATCTGCAGACGTTCGCTTTTTTGGAGCAGGGCTGCCGGAGGCGCCCGACACGGACCACCTAAGGTACGTTTGAAGTTTGAGGGGGCAAGACAAGCAAGCAGCCCCAGTCTCTGTGCCTCTGTGCGAGCAGTGCCATGGGCAGATGAGGCTGAGCAACAGCCTTCCAGGCTAGCACTTTCTGGCTGCGAGCTATTTGCAGACGTTAGCATTTTCAGAGCAGGGCTGCCGGAGGCGCCCGGCACGGACCACCTAAGTTACGTTTGAAGTTTGAGGGGACAAGACAAGCAAGCAGCCCCAGTCTCTGTGCCTCTGTGCGAGCAGTGCCATGGGCAGATGAGGCTGAGCAACAGCTTTCCAGGCTAGCTATTTCTGGCTGCGAGCTATCTGCAGACGTTCGCATTTTCGGAGAAGGGCTGCCAAAGGCGCCCGGCACAAACAGCCAAAAGAGAGTTTTGAAGTTTGAGGGGGCAAGACAAGCAAGCAGCCCCAGTCTCTGTGCCTCTGTGCGAGCAGTGCCATGGGCAGATGAGACTGAGCAACAGCCTTCCAGGCTAGCTCTTTCTGCCTGCGAGCTATGTGCAGACGTTCGCATTTTTGGAGCAGGGCTTCCGGAGGCGGCCGGCACAGACCACCTAAGATACGTTTGAAGTTTGAGGGGACAAGACAAGCAAGCAGCCCCAGTCTCTGTGCCTCTGTGCGAGCAGTGCCATGGGCAGATGAGGCTGAGCAACAGCTTTCCAGGCTAGCTCTTTCTGGCTGCAAGCTATCTGCAGACGTTCGCATTTTCGGAGAAGGGCTGCCAAAGGCGCCCGGCACAAACAGCCAAAAGAGAGTTTTGAAGTTTGAGGTGGCAAGACAAGCAAGCAGCCCCAGTCTCTGTGCCTCTGTGCGAGCAGTGCCATGGGCAGATGAGGCTGAGCAACAGCTTTCCAGGCTAGCTCTTTCTGCCTGCGAGCTATCTGCAGACGTTCGCATTTTCGGAGCAGGGCTGCCGGAGGCGCCCGACACGGACCACCTAAGGTACGTTTGAAGTTTGAGGGGGCAAGACAAGCAAGCAGCCCCAGTCTCTGTGCCTCTGTGCGAGCAGTGCCATGGGCAGATGAGGCTGAGCAACAGCTTTCCAGGCTAGCTCTTTCTGGCTGCGAGCTATTTGCAGACGTTAGCATTTTCAAAGCAGGGCTGCCGGAGGCGCCCGGCACGGACCAGCTAAGCTACGTTTGAAGTTTGAGGGGACAAGACAAGCAAGCAGCCCCAGTCTCTGTGCCTCTGTGCGAGCAGTGCCATGGGCAGATGAGGCTGAGCAACAGCTTTCCAGGCTAGCTCTTTCTGCCTGCGAGCTATCTGCAGACGTTCGCATTTTTGGAGCAGGGCTGCCGGAGGCGCCCGGCACAGACCATCTAAGATACGTTTGAAGTTTGAGGGGACAAGACAAGCAAGCAGCCCCAGTCTCTGTGCCTCTGTGCGAGCAGTGCCATGGGCAGATGAGGCTGAGCAACAGCTTTCCAGGCTAGCTCTTTCTGGCTGCGAGCTATCTGCAGACGTTCGCATTTTCGGAGAAGGGCTGCCAAAGGCGCCCGGCACAAACAGCCAAAAGAGAGTTTTGAAGTTTGAGGTGACAAGACAAGCAAGCAGCCCCAGTCTCTGTGCCTCTGTGCGAGCAGTGCCATGGGCAGATGAGGCTGAGCAACAGCTTTCCAGGCTAGCTCTTTCTGCCTGCGAGCTATCTGCAGACGTTCGCATTTTCGGAGCAGGGCTGCCGGAGGCGCCCGACACGGACCACCTAAGGTACGTTTGAAGTTTGAGGGGGCAAGACAAGCAAGCAGCCCCAGTCTCTGTGCCTCTGTGCGAGCAGTGCCATGGGCAGATGAGGCTGAGCAACAGCTTTCCAGGCTAGCTCTTTCTGGCTGCGAGCTATTTGCAGACGTTAGCATTTTCAAAGCAGGGCTGCCGGAGGCGCCCGGCACGGACCAGCTAAGCTACGTTTGAAGTTTGAGGGGACAAGACAAGCAAGCAGCCCCAGTCTCTGTGCCTCTGTGCGAGCAGTGCCATGGGCAGATGAGGCTGAGCAACAGCTTTCCAGGCTAGCTCTTTCTGCCTGCGAGCTATCTGCAGACGTTCGCATTTTCGGAGCAGGGCTGCCGGAGGCGCCCGGCACGGACCACCTAATGTACGTTTGAAGTTTGAGGGGGCAAGACAAGCAAGCAGCCCCAGTCTCTGTGCCTCTGTGCGAGCAGTGCCATGGGCAGATGAGGCTGAGCAACAGCTTTCCAGGCTAGCTCTTTCTGCCTGCGAGCTATCTGCAGACGTTCGCATTTTTGGGGCAGGGCTGCCGGAGGCGCCCGGCACAGACCACCTAAGCTACTTTTGATGTTTGAGGGGACAAGTCAAGCAAGCAGCCCAAGTCTCTGTGCCTCCGTGCGAGCAGTGCCATGGGCAGATGAGGCTGAGCAACAGCTTTCCAGGCTAGCTCTTTCTGCCTGCGAGCTATCTGCAGACGTTCGCATTTTTGGAGCAGGGCTGCCGGAGGCGCCCGGCACAGACAACCTAAGATACGTTTGAAGTTTGAGGGGACAAGACAAGCAAGCAGCCCCAGTCTCTGTGCCTCTGTGCGAGCAGTGCCATCGGCAGATGAGGCTGAGCAACAGCTTTCCAGGCTAGCTCTTTCTGCCTGCGAGCTATCTGCAGACGTTCGCATTTTCGGAGCAGGGCTGCCGGAGGCGCCCGAGACGGACCACCTAAGCTACGTTTGAAGTTTGAGGGGGCAAGACAAGCAAGCAGCCCCAGTCTCTGTGCCTCTGTGCGAGCAGTGCCATGGGCAGATGAGGCTGAGCAACAGCTTTCCAGGCTAGCTCTTTCTGCCTGCGAGTTATCTGCAGACGTTCGCATTTTTGGAGCAGGGCTGCCAAAGGCGCCCGGCACAAACAGCCAAAAGATATTTTTGAAGTTTGAGGGGGCAAGACAAGCAAGCAGCCCCAGTCTCTGTGCCTCTGTGCGAGCAGTGCCATGGGCAGATGAGACTGAGCAACAGCCTTCCAGGCTAGCACTTTCTGGCTGCGAGCTATCTGCAGACGTTCGCATTTTTGGAGCAGGGCTGCCGGAGGCGCCCAGCACGGACCACCTAAGATACGTTTGAAGTTTGAGGGGACAAGACAAGCAAGCAGCCCCAGTCTCTGTGCCTCTGTGCGAGCAGTGCCATGGGCAGATGAGGCTGAGCAACAGCTTTCCAGGCTAGCTCTTTCTGCCTGCGAGCTATCTGCAGACGTTCGCATTTTCGGAGAAGGGCTGCCAAAGGCGCCCGGCACAAACAGCGAAAAGAGAGTTTTGAAGTTTGAGGGGGCAAGACAAGCAAGCAGCCCCAGTCTCTGTGCCTCTGTGCGAGCAGTGCCATGGGCAGATGAGGCTGAGCAACAGCTTTCCAGGCTAGCTCTTTCTGCCTGCGAGCTATCTGCAGACGTTCGCATTTTCGGAGCAGGGCTGCCAAAGGCGCCCGACACGGACCACCTAAGGTACGTTTGAAGTTTGAGGGGGCAAGACAAGCAAGCAGCCCCAGTCTCTGTGCCTCTGTGCGAGCAGTGCCATGGGCAGATGAGGCTGAGCAACAGCCTTCCAGGCTAGCACTTTCTGGCTGCGAGCTATTTGCAGACGTTAGCATTTTCAGAGCAGGGCTGCCGGAGGCGCCCGGCACGGACCACCTAAGTTACGTTTGAAGTTTGAGGGGACAAGACAAGCAAGCAGCCCCAGTCTCTGTGTCTCTGTGCGAGCAGTGCCATGGGCAGATGAGGCTGAGCAACAGCTTTCCAGGCTAGCCCTTTCTGTCTGCGAGCTATCTGCAGACGTTAGCATTTTCGGAGAAGGGCTGCCAAAGGCGCCCGGCACAAACAGCCAAAAGAGAGTTTTGAAGTTTGAGGGGGCAAGACAAGCAAGCAGCCCCAGTCTCTGTGCCTCTGTGCGAGCAGTGCCATGGGCAGATGAGACTGAGCAACAGCCTTCCAGGCTAGCTCTTTCTGCCTGCGAGCTATGTGCAGACGTTCGCATTTTTGGAGCAGGGCTGCCGGAGGCGGCCGGCACAGACCACCTAAGATAGGTTTGAAGTTTGAGGGGACAAGACAAGCAAGCAGCCCCAGTCTCTGTGCCTCTGTGCGAGCAGTGCCATGGGCAGATGAGGCTGAGCAACAGCTTTCCAGGCTAGCTCTTTCTGGCTGCGAGCTATCTGCAGACGTTCGCATTTTCGGAGAAGGGCTGCCAAAGGCGCCCGGCACAAACAGCCAAAAGAGAGTTTTGAAGTTTGAGGGGGCAAGACAAGCAAGCAGCCCCAGTCTCTGTGCCTCTGTGCGAGCAGTGCCATGGGCAGATGAGGCTGAGCAACAGCTTTCCAGGCTAGCTCTTTCTGCCTGCGAGCTATCTGCAGACGTTCGCATTTTTGGAGCAGGGCTGCCGGAGGCGCCCGACACGGACCACCTAAGGTACGTTTGAAGTTTGAGGGGACAAGACAAGCAAGCAGCCCCAGTCTCTGTGCCTCTGTGCGAGCAGTGCCATTGGCAGATGAGGCTGAGCAACAGCTTTCCAGGCTAGCTCTTTCTGGCTGCGAGCTATTTGCAGACGTTAGCATTTTCAGAGCAGGTCTGCCGGAGGCGCCCGGCACGGACCACCTAAGCTACGTTTGAAGTTTGAGGGGACAAGACAAGCAAGCAGCCCCAGTCTCTGTGCCTCTGTGCGAGCAGTGCCATGGGCAGATGAGGCTGAGCAACAGCTTTCCAGGCTAGCTCTTTCTGCCTGCGAGCTATCTGCAGACGTTCGCATTTTTGGAGCAGGGCTGCCGGAGGCGCCCGGCACAGACCATCTAACATAAGTTTGAAGTTTGAGGGGACAAGACAAGCAAGCAGCCCCAGTCTCTGTGCCTCTGTGCGAGCAGTGCCATGGGCAGATGAGGCTGAGCAACAGCTTTCCAGGCTAGCTCTTTCTGCCTGCGAGCTATCTGCAGACGTTCGCATTTTCGGAGCAGGGCTGACGGAGGCGCCCGGCACGGACCACCTAAGGTACGTTTGAAGTTTGAGGGGGCAAGACAAGCAAGCAGCCCCAGTCTCTGTGCCTCTGTGCGAGCAGTGCCATGGGCAGATGAGGCTGAGCAACAGCTTTCCAGGCTAGCTCTTTCTGCCTGCGAGCTATCTGCAGACGTTCGCATTTTCGGAGCAGGGCTGCCAAAGGCGCCCGGCACAAACAGCCAAAAGATATTTTTGAAGTTTGAGGGGGCAAGACAAGCAAGCAGCCCCAGTCTCTGTGCCTCTGTGCGAGCAGTGCCATGGGCAGATTAGACTGAGCAACAGCCTTCCAGGCTAGAACTTTCTGACTGCGTGCTATCTGCAGACGTTCGCATTTTCGGAGCAGGGCTGCCGGAGGCGCCCAGCACAGACCACCTAAGGTACGTTTGAAGTTTGAGGGGGCAAGACAAGCAAGCAGCCCCAGTCTCTGTGCCTCTGTGCGAGCAGTGCCATGGGCAGAAGAGGCTGAGCAACAGCTTTCCAGGCTAGCTCTTTCTGCCTGCGAGCTATCTGCAGACGTACGCATTTTCGGAGCAGGTCTGCCGGAGGCTCCCGAGACGGACCACTTAAGCTACGTTTGAAGTTTGAGGGGGCAAGACAAGCAAGCAGCCCCAGTCTCTGTGCCTCTGTGCGAGCAGTGCCATGGGCAGATGAGGCTGAGCAACAGCTTTCCAGGCTAGCTCTTTCTGCCTGCGAGCTATCTGCAGACGTTCGCATTTTTGGAGCAGGGCTGCCGGAGGCGCCCGGCACAGACAACCTAAGCTACTTTTGATGTTTGAGGGGACAAGACAAGCAAGCAGCCCCAGTCTCTGTGCCTCTGTGCGGGCAGTGCCATGGCCAGATGAGACTGAGCAACAGCTTTCCAGGCTAGCTCTTTCTGGCTGCGATCTATCTCCAGACGTTCGCATTTTCAGAGCAGGGCTGCCGGCGGCTCCAGAGACGGACAACCTAAGCTACGTTTGAAGTTTGAGGGGGCAAGACAAGCAAGCAGCCCCAGTCTCTGTGCCTCTGTGCGAGCAGTGCCATGGGCAGATGAGGCTGAGCAACAGCTTTCCAGGCTAGCTCTTTCTGCCTGCGAGCTATATGCAGACATTCGCATTTTCGGAGCAGGGCTGCCAAAGGCGCCCGGCTCAAACAGCCAAAAGATACGTTTGAAGTTTGAGGGGGCAAGACAAGCAAGCAGCCCCAGTCTCTGTGCCTCTGTGCGAGCAGTGCCATGCGCAGATGAGACTGAGCAACAGCCTTCCAGGCTAGAACTTTCTGACTGCGTGCTATCTGCAGACGTTCGCATTTTTTGAGCAGGGCTGCCGGAGGCGCCCGGCACAGACCACCTAAGCTACGTTTGAACTTTGAGGGGACAAGACAAGCAAGCAGCCCCAGTCTCTGTGCCTCTGTGCGAGCAGTGCCATGGGCAGATGAGGCTGAGCAACAGCTTTCCAGGCTAGCTCTTTCTGCCTGCGAGCTATCTGCAGACGTTCGCATTTTTGGAGTAGGGCTGCCGGAGGCGCCCGACACGGACCACCTAAGCTACGTTTGAAGTTTGAGGGGGCAAGACAAGCAAGCAGCCCAAGTCTCTGTGCCTCTGTGCGAGCAGTGCCATGGGCAGATGAGGCTGAGCAACAGCTTTCCAGGCTAGCTCTTTCTGCCTGCGAGCTATCTGCAGACGTTCGCATTTTTGGGGCAGCGCTGCCGCAAGCACCCGGCACGGACCACCTAAGTTACGTTTGAAGTTTGAGGGGACAAGACAAGCAAGCAGCCCCAGTCTCTGTGCCTCTGTGCGAGCAGTGCCATGGGCAGATGAGACTGAGCAACAGCCTTCCAGGCTAGAACTTTCTGACTGCGTGATATCTGCAGACGTTCGCATTTTTGGAGCAGGGCTGCCGGAGGCGCCCAGCACAGACCACCTAAGCTACGTTTGAAGTTTGAGGGGACAAGACAAGCAAGCAGCCCCAGTCTCTGTGCCTCTGTGCGAGCAGTGCCATGGGCAGATGAGGCTGAGCAACAGCTTTCCAGGCTAGCTCTTTCTGCCTGCGAGCTATTTGCAGACGTTAGCATTTTTAGAGCAGGGCTGCCAGAGGCGCCCGAGACGGACCACCTAAGCTACGTTTGAAGTTTGAGGGGACAAGACAAGCAAGCAGCCCCAGTCTCTGTGCCTCTGTGTGAGCAGTGCCATGGGCAGATGAGGCTGAGCAACAGCTTTCCAGGCTAGCTCTTTCTGCCTGAGAGCTATCTGCAGACGTTCGCATTTTTGGAGCAGGGCTGCCGGAGGCGCCCGGCACAGACCATCTAAGATACGTTTGAAGTTTGAGGGGACAAGACAAGCAAGCAGCCCCAGTCTCTGTGCCTCTGTGCGAGCAGTGCCATGGGCAGATGAGGCTGAGCAACAGCTTTCCAGGCTAGCTCTTTCTGCCTGCCAGCTATCTGCAGACGTTCGCATTTTCGGAGCAGGGCTGCCGGAGGGGCCCGGCACAGACCACCTAAGCTACTTTTGATGTTTGAGGGGACAAGACAAGCAAGCAGCCCCAGTCTCTGTGCCTCTGTGCGGGCAGTGCCATCGGCAGATGAGGCTGAGCAACAGCTTTCCAGGCTAGCTCTTTCTGGCTGCGATCTATCTCCAGATGTTCGCATTTTTGGAGCAGGGCTGCCGGCGGCGCCCGACACGGACCACCTAAGCTACGTTTGAAGTTTGAGGGGGCAAGACAAGCAAGCAGCCCCAGTCTCTGTGCCTCTGTGCGAGCAGTGCCATGGGCAGATGAGGCTGAGCAACAGCCTTCCAGGCTAGCATTTTCTGGCTGCGTGCTATCTGCAGACGTTCGCATTTTTGGAGCAGGGCTGCCGGAGGCGCCCGGCACAGACCATCTAAGATACGTTTGAAGTTTGAGGGGACAGGACATGCAAGCACCCCCAGTCTCTGTGCCTCTGTGCGAGCAGTGCCATGGGCAGATGAGGCTGAGCAACAGCTTTCCAGGCTAGCTCTTTCTGCCTGCGAGCTATCTGCAGACGTTCGCATTTTTGGGGCAGCGCTGCCGCAAGCACCCGGCACGGACCACCTAAGTTACGTTTGAAGTTTGAGGGGACAAGACAAGCAAGCAGCCCCAGTCTCTGTGCCTCTGTGCGAGCAGTGCCATGGGCAGATGAGGCTGAGCAACAGCTTTCCAGGCTAGCTCTTTCTGGCTGCGAGCTATCTGCAGACATTCGCGTTTTCGGAGTAGGGCTGCCAAAGGTGCCCGGCACAAACAGCCAAAAGATACTTTTGAAGTTTCAGGGGGCAAGACAAGCAAGCAGCCCCAGTCTCTGTGCCTCTGTGCGAGCAGTGCCATGGGCAGATGAGACTGAGCAACAGCTTTCCAGGCTAGCTCTTTCTGCCTGCGAGCTATCTGCAGATGTTCGCATTTTCGGAGCAGGGCTGCCGGAGGCGCCCGGCACAGACCACCTAAGCTACGTTTGAAGTTTGAGGGGGCAAGACAAGCAAGCAGCCCCAGTCTCTGTGCCTCTGTGCGAGCAGTGCCATGGGCAGATGAGGCTGAGCAACAGCTTTCCAGGCTAGCTCTTTCTGCCTGCGAGCTATCTGCAGACGTTCGCATTTTCGGAGCAGGGCTGCCGGAGGTTCGCGAGACGGACCACCTAAGCTAAGTTTGAAGTTTGAGGGGGCAAGACAAGCAAGCAGCCCCAGTCTCTGTGCCTCTGTGCGAGCAGTGCCATGGGCAGATGAGACTGAGCAACAGCCTTCCAGGCTAGCACTTTCTGGCTGCGAGCTATTTCCAGACGTTAGCATTTTCGGAGCAGGGCTGCCGGAGGCGCCCGGCACGGACCACCTAAGTTACGTTTGAAGTTTGAGGGGACAAGACAAGCAAGCAGCCCCAGTCTCTGTGCCTCTGTGCGAGCAGTGCCATGGGCAGATGAGGCTGAGCAACAGCTTTCCAGGCTAGCTCTTTCTGGCTGCGAGCTATCTGCAGACGTTCGCATTTTTGGAGCAGGGCTGCCGGAGGCGCCCGGCACAGACCACCAAAGGTATGTTTGAAGTTTGAGGGGACAAGACAAGCAAGCAGCCCCAGTCTCTGTGCCTCTGTGCGAGCAGTGCCATGGGCAGATGAGGCTGAGCAACAGCTTTCCAGGCTAGCTCTTTCTGGCTGCGAGCTATCTGCAGACATTCGCGTTTTCGGAGTAGGGCTGCCAAAGGCGCCTGGCACAAACAGCCAAAAGATACTTTTGAAGTTTGAGGGGGCAAGACAAGCAAGCAGCCCCAGTCTCTGTGCCTCTGTGCGAGCAGTGCCATGGGCAGATGAGACTGAGCAACAGCTTTCCAGGCTAGCTCTTTCTGCCTGCGAGCTATCTGCAGATGTTCGCATTTTCGGAGCAGGGCTGCCGGAGGCGCCCGGCACAGACCACCTAAGGTACGTTTGAAGTTTGAGGGGGCAAGACAAGCAAGCAGCCCCAGTCTCTGTGCCTCTGTGCGAGCAGTGCCATGGGCAGATGAGGCTGAGCAACAGCTTTCCAGGCTAGCTCTTTCTGCCTGCGAGCTATCTGCAGACGTTCGCATTTTCAGAGCAGGGCTGCCGGAGGTTCGCGAGACGGACCACCTAAGCTACGTTTGAAGTTTGAGGGGGCAAGACAAGCAAGCAGCCCCAGTCTCTGTGCCTCTGTGCGAGCAGTGCCATGGGCAGATGAGACTGAGCAACAGCCTTCCAGGCTAGCACTTTCTGGCTGCGAGCTATCTGCAGACGTACGCATTTTCGGAGCAGGGCTGCCGGAGGCGCCCGGCACGGACCACCTAAGTTACGTTTGAAGTTTGAGGGGACAAGACAAGCAAGCAGCCCCAGTCTCTGTGCCTCTGTGCGAGCAGTGCCATGGGCAGATGAGGCTGAGCAACAGCTTTCCAGGCTAGCTCTTTCTGCCTGCGAGCTATCTGTAGACGTTCGCATTTTTGGAGCAGGGCTGCCGGAGGCGCCCGGCACAGACCACCTAAGCTACTTTTGATGTTTGAGGGGACAAGACAAGCAAGCAGCCCCAGTCTCTGTGCCTCTGTGCGAGCAGTGCCATGGGCAGATGAGGCTGAGCAACAGCTTTCCAGACTAGCTCTTTCTGCCTGCGAGCTATCTGCAGACGTTCGCATTTTCTGAGCAGGACTGCCGGAGGCTCCCGAGACGAACCACTTAAGCTACGTTTGAAGTTTGAGGGGGTAATACAAGCAAGCAGCCCCAGTCTCTGTGCCTCTGTGCGAGCAGTGCCATGGGCAGATGAGGCTGAGCAACAGCCTTCCAGGCTAGCTCTTTCTGTTTGCGAGCTATCTGCAGACGTTCGCATTTTTGGAGCAGGGGTGCCGGAGGCGCCCGGCACAGAGCACCTAAGATACGTTTGAAGTTTGAGGGGGCAAGACAAGCAAGCAGCCCCAGTCTCTGTGCCTCTGTGTGAGCAGTGCCATGGACAGATGAGGCTGAGCAACAGCTTTCCAGGCTAGCTCTTTCTGCCTGCGAGCTATCTGCAGACGTTCGCATTTTCGGAGCAGGGCTGCCGGAGGCGCCCGACACGGACCACCTAAGCTACGTTTGAAGTTTGAGGGGGCAAGACAAGCAAGCAGCCCCAGTCTCTGTGCCTCTGTGCGAGCAGTACCATGGGCAGATGAGGCTGAGCAACAGCTTTCCAGGCTAGCTCTTTCTGGCTGCGATCTATCTGCAGACGTTCGCATTTTCAGAGCAGGGCTCCCGGAGGCTCCCGAGACGGACCACCTAAGATACGTTTGAAGTTTGAGGGGGCAAGACAAGCAAGCAGCCCCAGTCTCTGTGCCTCTGTGCGAGCAGTGCCATGGGCAGATGAGGCTGAGCAACAGCTTTCCAGGCTAGCTCTTTCTGGCTGCGATCTATCTGCAGACATTCGCATTTTCGGAGCAGGGCTGCCAAAGGCGCCCGGCTCAAACAGCCAAAAGATACGTTTGAAGTTTGAGGGGCCAAGACAAGCAAGCAGCCCTAGTCTCTGTGCCTCTGTGCGAGCAGTGCCATGGGCAGATGAGACTGAGCAACAGCCTTCCAGGCTAGCACTTTCTGGCTGCTAGCTATCTGCAGACGTTCGCATTTTCGGAGCAGGGCTGCCGGAGGCGCCCGACACGGACCACCTAAGGTACGTTTGAAGTTTGAGGGGGCAAGACAAGCAAGCAGCCCCAGTCTCTGTGCCTCTGTGCGAGCAGTGCCATGGGCAGATGATGCTGAGCAACAGCTTTCCAGGCTAGCTCTTTCTGCCTGCGAGCTATCTGCAGACGTTCGCATTTTTGGGGCAGCGCTGCCGCAAGCACCCGGCACGGACCACCTAAGTTACGTTTGAAGTTTGAGGGGACAAGACAAGCAAGCAGCCCCAGTCTCTGTGCCTCTGTGCGAGCAGTGCCATGGGCAGATGAGGCTGAGCAACAGCTTTGCAGGCTAGCTCTTTCTGCCTGCGAGCTATCTGCAGATGTTCGCATTTTCGGAGCAGGGCTGCCGGAGGCGCCCGGCACGGACCACCTAAGCTACGTTTGAAGTTTGAGGGGGCAAGACAAGCAAGCAGCCCCAGTCTCTGTGCCTCTGTGCGAGCAGTGCCATGGGCAGATGAGGCTGAGCAACAGCTTTCCAGGCTAGCTCTTTCTGGCTGCGAGCTATCTGCAGACATTCGCGTTTTCGGAGTAGGGCTGCCGGAGGCGCCCGGCACAAACAGCCAAAAGATACTTTTGAAGTTTCAGGGGGCAAGACAAGCAAGCAGCCCCAGTCTCTGTGCCTCTGTGCGAGCAGTGCCATGGGCAGATGAGACTGAGCAACAGCTTTCCAGGCTAGCTCTTTCTGCCTGCGAGCTATCTGCAGATGTTCGCATTTTCGGAGCAGGGCTGCCGGAGGCGCCCGGCACGGACCACCTAAGCTACGTTTGAAGTTTGAGGGGGCAAGACAAGCAAGCAGCCCCAGTCTCTGTGCCTCTGTGCGAGCAGTGCCATGGGCAGATGAGGCTGAGCAACAGCTTTCCAGGCTAGCTCTTTCTGCCTGCGAGCTATCTGCAGACGTTCGCATTTTCGGAGAAGGGCTGCCGGAGGTTCGCGAGACGGACCACCTAAGCTAAGTTTGAAGTTTGAGGGGGCAAGACAAGCAAGCAGCCCCAGTCTCTGTGCCTCTGTGCGAGCAGTGCCATGGGCAGATGAGACTGAGCAACAGCTTTCCAGGCTAGCTCTTTCTGCCTGCGAGCTATCTGCAGACGTTCGCATTTTTGGAGCAGGGCTGCCGGAGGCGCCAGGCACAGACCATCTAAGATAATTTTGAAGTTTGAGGGGACAAGACAAGCAAGCAGCCCCAGTCTCTGTGCCTCTGTGCGAGCAGTGCCATGGGCAGATGAGGCTGAGCAACAGCTTTCCAGGCTAGCTCTTTCTGCCTGCGAGCTATCTGCAGACGTTCGCATTTTCGGAGCAGGGCTGCCGGAGGCGCCCGAGACGGACCACCTAAGCTACGTTTGAAGTTTGAGGGGGCAAGACAAGCAAGCAGCCCCAGTCTCTGTGCCTCTGTGCGAGCAGTGCCATGGGCAGATGAGGCTGAGCAACAGCTTTCCAGGCTAGCTCTTTCTGCCTGCGAGCTATCTGCAGACGTTCGCATTTTTGGGGCAGCGCTGCCGCAAGCACCCGGCACGGACCACCTAAGTTACGTTTGAAGTTTGAGGGGACAAGACAAGCAAGCAGCCCCAGTCTCTGTGCCTCTGTGCGAGCAGTGCCATGGGCAGATGAGGCTGAGCAACAGCTTTCCAGGCTAGCTCTTTCTGCCTGCGAGCTATCTGCAGACGTTCGCATTTTTGGAGCAGGGCTGCCGGAGACGCCCGGCACAGACCACCTAAGGTACGTTTGAAGTTTGAGGGGACAAGACAAGCAAGCAGCCCCAGTCTCTGTGCCTCTGTGCGAGCAGTGCCATGGGCAGATGAGGCTGAGCAACAGCTTTCCAGGCTAGCTCTTTCTGCCTGCGAGCTATCTGCAGACGTTCGCATTTTCGGAGCAGGGCTGACGGAGGTTCGCGAGACGGACCACCTAAGCTAAGTTTGAAGTTTGAGGGGGCAAGACAAGCAAGCAGCCCCAGTCTCTGTGCCTCTGTGCGAGCAGTGCCATGGGCAGATGAGACTGAGCAACAGCCTTCCAGGCTAGCACTTTCTGGCTGCGAGCTATCTGCAGACGTACGCATTTTCGGAGCAGGGCTGCCGGAGGCGCCCGGCACGGACCACCTAAGTTACGTTTGAAGTTTGAGGGGACAAGACAAGCAAGCAGCCCCAGTCTCTGTGCCTCTGTGCGAGCAGTGCCATGGGCAGATGAGGCTGAGCAACAGCTTTCCAGGCTAGCTCTTTCTGCCTGCGAGCTATCTGTAGACGTTCGCATTTTTGGAGCAGGGCTGCCGGAGGCGCCCGGCACAGACCACCTAAGCTACTTCTGATGTTTGAGGGGACAAGACAAGCAAGCAGCCCAAGTCTCTGTGCCTCCGTGCGAGCAGTGCCATGGGCAGATGAGGCTGAGCAACAGCTTTCCAGACTAGCTCTTTCTGCCTGCGAGCTATCTGCAGACGTTCGCATTTTCTGAGCAGGACTGCCGGAGGCTCCCGAGACGGACCACTTAAGCTACGTTTGAAGTTTGAGGGGGCAATACAAGCAAGCAGCCCCAGTCTCTGTGCCTCTGTGCGAGCAGTGCCATGGGCAGATGAGGCTAAGCAACAGCCTTCCAGGCTAGCTCTTTCTGTTTGCGAGCTATCTGCAGACGTTCGCATTTTTGGAGCAGGGGTGCCGGAGGCGCCCGGCACAGAGCACCTAAGATACGTTTGAAGTTTAAGGGGGCAAGACAAGCAAGCAGCCCCAGTCTCTGTGCCTCTGTGTGAGCAGTGCCATGGACAGATGAGGCTGAGCAACAGCTTTCCAGGCTAGCTCTTTCTGCCTGCGAGCTATCTGCAGACGTTCGCATTTTCGGAGCAGGGCTGCCGGAGGCGCCTGAGACGGACCACCTAAGGTACGTTTGAAGTTTGAGGGGGCAAGACAAGCAAGCAGCCCCAGTCTCTGTGCCTCTGTGCGAGCAGTACCATGGGCAGATGAGGCTGAGCAACAGCTTTCCAGGCTAGCTCTTTCTGGCTGCGATCTATCTGCAGACGTTCGCATTTTCAGAGCAGGGCTGCCGGAGGCTCCCGAGACGGACCACCTAAGATACGTTTGAAGTTTGAGGGGGCAAGACAAGCAAGCAGCCCCAGTCTCTGTGCCTCTGTGCGAGCAGTGCCATGGGCAGATGAGGCTGAGCAACAGCTTTCCAGGCTAGCTCTTTCTGGCTGCGAGCTATCTGCAGACATTCGCATTTTCGGAGCAGGGCTGCCAAAGGCGCTCGGCTCAAACAGCCAAAAGATACGTTTGAAGTTTGAGGGGTCAAGACAAGCAAGCAGCCCCAGTCTCTGTGCCTCTGTGCGAGCAGTGCCATGGGCAGATGAGGCTGAGCAACAGCTTTCCAGGCTAGCTCTTTCTGCCTGCGAGCTATCTGCAGACGTTCGCATTTTTGGAGCAGGGCTGCCGGAGGCGCCAGGCACAGACCATCTAAGATAATTTTGAAGTTTGAGGGGACAAGACAAGCAAGCAGCCCCAGTCTCTGTGCCTCTGTGCGAGCAGTGCCATGGGCAGATGAGGCTGAGCAACAGCTTTCCAGGCTAGCTCTTTCTGCCTGCGAGCTATCTGCAGACGTTCGCATTTTTGGAGCAGGGCTGCCGGAGGCGCCCGGCACAGACAACCTAAGATACGTTTGAAGTTTGAGGGGGCAAGACAAGCAAGCAGCCCCAGTCTCTGTGCCTCTGTGCGAGCAGTGCCATCGGCAGATGAGGCTGAGCAACAGCTTTCCAGGCTAGCTCTTTCTGCCTGCGAGCTATCTGCAGACGTTCGCATTTTCGGAGCAGGGCTGCCGGAGGCGCCCGAGACGGACCACCTAAGCTACGTTTGAAGTTTGAGGGGGCAAGACAAGCAAGCAGCCCCAGTCTCTGTGCCTCTGTGCGAGCAGTGCCATGGGCAGATGAGGCTGAGCAACAGCTTTCCAGGCTAGCTCTTTCTGCCTGCGAGTTATCTGCAGACGTTCGCATTTTTGGAGCAGGGCTGCCAAAGGCGCCCGGCACAAACAGCCAAAAGATATTTTTGAAGTTTGAGGGGGCAAGACAAGCAAGCAGCCCCAGTCTCTGTGCCTCTGTGCGAGCAGTGCCATGGGCAGATGAGGCTGAGCAACAGCCTTCCAGGCTAGCACTTTCTGGCTGCGAGCTATCTGCAGACGTTCGCATTTTTGGAGCAGGGCTGCCGGAGGCGCCCAGCACGGACCACCTAAGATACGTTTGAAGTTTGAGGGGACAAGACAAGCAAGCAGCCCCAGTCTCTGTGCCTCTGTGCGAGCAGTGCCATGGGCAGATGAGGCTGAGCAACAGCTTTCCAGGCTAGCTCTTTCTGCCTGCGAGCTATCTGCAGACGTTCGCATTTTCGGAGAAGGGCTGCCAAAGGCGCCCGGCACAAACAGCGAAAAGAGAGTTTTGAAGTTTGAGGGGGCAAGACAAGCAAGCAGCCCCAGTCTCTGTGCCTCTGTGCGAGCAGTGCCATGGGCAGATGAGGCTGAGCAACAGCTTTCCAGGCTAGCTCTTTCTGCCTGCGAGCTATCTGCAGACGTTCGCATTTTCGGAGCAGGGCTGCCAAAGGCGCCCGACACGGACCACCTAAGGTACGTTTGAAGTTTGAGGGGGCAAGACAAGCAAGCAGCCCCAGTCTCTGTGCCTCTGTGCGAGCAGTGCCATGGGCAGATGAGGCTGAGCAACAGCCTTCCAGGCTAGCACTTTCTGGCTGCGAGCTATTTGCAGACGTTAGCATTTTCAGAGCAGGGCTGCCGGAGGCGCCCGGCACGGACCACCTAAGTTACGTTTGAAGTTTGAGGGGACAAGACAAGCAAGCAGCCCCAGTCTCTGTGTCTCTGTGCGAGCAGTGCCATGGGCAGATGAGGCTGAGCAACAGCTTTCCAGGCTAGCCCTTTCTGTCTGCGAGCTATCTGCAGACGTTAGCATTTTCGGAGAAGGGCTGCCAAAGGCGCCCGGCACAAACAGCCAAAAGAGAGTTTTGAAGTTTGAGGGGGCAAGACAAGCAAGCAGCCCCAGTCTCTGTGCCTCTGTGCGAGCAGTGCCATGGGCAGATGAGACTGAGCAACAGCCTTCCAGGCTAGCTCTTTCTGCCTGCGAGCTATGTGCAGACGTTCGCATTTTTGGAGCAGGGCTGCCGGAGGCGGCCGGCACAGACCACCTAAGATAGGTTTGAAGTTTGAGGGGACAAGACAAGCAAGCAGCCCCAGTCTCTGTGCCTCTGTGCGAGCAGTGCCATGGGCAGATGAGGCTGAGCAACAGCTTTCCAGGCTAGCTCTTTCTGGCTGCGAGCTATCTGCAGACGTTCGCATTTTCGGAGAAGGGCTGCCAAAGGCGCCCGGCACAAACAGCCAAAAGAGAGTTTTGAAGTTTGAGGGGGCAAGACAAGCAAGCAGCCCCAGTCTCTGTGCCTCTGTGCGAGCAGTGCCATGGGCAGATGAGGCTGAGCAACAGCTTTCCAGGCTAGCTCTTTCTGCCTGCGAGCTATCTGCAGACGTTCACATTTTTGGAGCAGGGCTGCCGGAGGCGCCCGACACGGACCACCTAAGGTACGTTTGAAGTTTGAGGGGACAAGACAAGCAAGCAGCCCCAGTCTCTGTGCCTCTGTGCGAGCAGTGCCATTGGCAGATGAGGCTGAGCAACAGCTTTCCAGGCTAGCTCTTTCTGGCTGCGAGCTATTTGCAGACGTTAGCATTTTCAGAGCAGGTCTGCCGGAGGCGCCCGGCACGGACCACCTAAGCTACGTTTGAAGTTTGAGGGGACAAGACAAGCAAGCAGCCCCAGTCTCTGTGCCTCTGTGCGAGCAGTGCCATGGGCAGATGAGGCTGAGCAACAGCTTTCCAGGCTAGCTCTTTCTGCCTGCGAGCTATCTGCAGACGTTCGCATTTTTGGAGCAGGGCTGCCGGAGGCGGCCGGCACAGACCATCTAACATAAGTTTGAAGTTTGAGGGGACAAGACAAGCAAGCAGCCCCAGTCTCTGTGCCTCTGTGCGAGCAGTGCCATGGGCAGATGAGGCTGAGCAACAGCTTTCCAGGCTAGCTCTTTCTGCCTGCGAGCTATCTGCAGACGTTCGCATTTTCGGAGCAGGGCTGACGGAGGCGCCCGGCACGGACCACCTAAGGTACGTTTGAAGTTTGAGGGGGCAAGACAAGCAAGCAGCCCCAGTCTCTGTGCCTCTGTGCGAGCAGTGCCATGGGCAGATGAGGCTGAGCAACAGCTTTCCAGGCTAGCTCTTTCTGCCTGCGAGCTATCTGCAGACGTTCGCATTTTCGGAGCAGGGCTGCCAAAGGCGCCCGGCACAAACAGCCAAAAGATATTTTTGAAGTTTGAGGGGGCAAGACAAGCAAGCAGCCCCAGTCTCTGTGCCTCTGTGCGAGCAGTGCCATGGGCAGATTAGACTGAGCAACAGCCTTCCAGGCTAGAACTTTCTGACTGCGTGCTATCTGCAGACGTTCGCATTTTCGGAGCAGGGCTGCCGGAGGCGCCCAGCACAGACCACCTAAGGTACGTTTGAAGTTTGAGGGGGCAAGACAAGCAAGCAGCCCCAGTCTCTGTGCCTCTGTGCGAGCAGTGCCATGGGCAGAAGAGGCTGAGCAACAGCTTTCCAGGCTAGCTCTTTCTGCCTGCGAGCTATCTGCAGACGTACGCATTTTCGGAGCAGGTCTGCCGGAGGCTCCCGAGACGGACCACTTAAGCTACGTTTGAAGTTTGAGGGGGCAAGACAAGCAAGCAGCCCCAGTCTCTGTGCCTCTGTGCGAGCAGTGCCATGGGCAGATGAGGCTGAGCAACAGCTTTCCAGGCTAGCTCTTTCTGCCTGCGAGCTATCTGCAGACGTTCGCATTTTTGGAGCAGGGCTGCCGGAGGCGCCCGGCACAGACAACCTAAGGTACTTTTGATGTTTGAGGGGACAAGACAAGCAAGCAGCCCCAGTCTCTGTGCCTCTGTGCGGGCAGTGCCATGGCCAGATGAGACTGAGCAACAGCTTTCCAGGCTAGCTCTTTCTGGCTGCGATCTATCTCCAGACGTTCGCATTTTCAGAGCAGGGCTGCCGGCGGCTCCAGAGACGGACAACCTAAGCTACGTTTGAAGTTTGAGGGGGCAAGACAAGCAAGCAGCCCCAGTCTCTGTGCCTCTGTGCGAGCAGTGCCATGGGCAGATGAGGCTGAGCAACAGCTTTCCAGGCTAGCTCTTTCTGCCTGCGAGCTATATGCAGACATTCGCATTTTCGGAGCAGGGCTGCCAAAGGCGCCCGGCTCAAACAGCCAAAAGATACGTTTGAAGTTTGAGGGGGCAAGACAAGCAAGCAGCCCCAGTCTCTGTGCCTCTGTGCGAGCAGTGCCATGCGCAGATGAGACTGAGCAACAGCCTTCCAGGCTAGAACTTTCTGACTGCGTGCTATCTGCAGACGTTCGCATTTTTTGAGCAGGGCTGCCGGAGGCGCCCGGCACAGACCACCTAATCTACGTTTGAACTTTGAGGGGACAAGACAAGCAAGCAGCCCCAGTCTCTGTGCCTCTGTGCGAGCAGTGCCATGGGCAGATGAGGCTGAGCAACAGCTTTCCAGGCTAGCTCTTTCTGCCTGCGAGCTATCTGCAGACGTTCGCATTTTTGGAGTAGGGCTGCCGGAGGCGCCCGACACGGACCACCTAAGCTACGTTTGAAGTTTGAGGGGGCAAGACAAGCAAGCAGCCCAAGTCTCTGTGCCTCTGTGCGAGCAGTGCCATGGGCAGATGAGGCTGAGCAACAGCTTTCCAGGCTAGCTCTTTCTGCCTGCGAGCTATCTGCAGACGTTCGCATTTTTGGGGCAGCGCTGCCGCAAGCACCCGGCACGGACCACCTAAGTTACGTTTGAAGTTTGAGGGGACAAGACAAGCAAGCAGCCCCAGTCTCTGTGCCTCTGTGCGAGCAGTGCCATGGGCAGATGAGACTGAGCAACAGCCTTCCAGGCTAGAACTTTCTGACTGCGTGATATCTGCAGACGTTCGCATTTTTGGAGCAGGGCTGCCGGAGGCGCCCAGCACAGACCACCTAAGCTACGTTTGAAGTTTGAGGGGACAAGACAAGCAAGCAGCCCCAGTCTCTGTGCCTCTGTGCGAGCAGTGCCATGGGCAGATGAGGCTGAGCAACAGCTTTCCAGGCTAGCTCTTTCTGCCTGCGAGCTATTTGCAGACGTTAGCATTTTTAGAGCAGGGCTGCCAGAGGCGCCCGAGACGGACCACCTAAGCTACGTTTGAAGTTTGAGGGGACAAGACAAGCAAGCAGCCCCAGTCTCTGTGCCTCTGTGCGAGCAGTGCCATGGGCAGATGAGGCTGAGCAACAGCTTTCCAGGCTAGCTCTTTCTGCCTGAGAGCTATCTGCAGACGTTCGCATTTTTGGAGCAGGGCTGCCGGAGGCGCCCGGCACAGACCATCTAAGATACGTTTGAAGTTTGAGGGGACAAGACAAGCAAGCAGCCCCAGTCTCTGTGCCTCTGTGCGAGCAGTGCCATGGGCAGATGAGGCTGAGCAACAGCTTTCCAGGCTAGCTCTTTCTGCCTGCCAGCTATCTGCAGACGTTCGCATTTTCGGAGCAGGGCTGCCGGAGGGGCCCGGCACAGACCACCTAAGCTACTTTTGATGTTTGAGGGGACAAGACAAGCAAGCAGCCCCAGTCTCTGTGCCTCTGTGCGGGCAGTGCCATCGGCAGATGAGGCTGAGCAACAGCTTTCCAGGCTAGCTCTTTCTGGCTGCGATCTATCTCCAGATGTTCGCATTTTTGGAGCAGGGCTGCCGGCGGCGCCCGACACGGACCACCTAAGCTACGTTTGAAGTTTGAGGGGGCAAGACAAGCAAGCAGCCCCAGTCTCTGTGCCTCTGTGCGAGCAGTGCCATGGGCAGATGAGGCTGAGCAACAGCCTTCCAGGCTAGCATTTTCTGGCTGCGTGCTATCTGCAGACGTTCGCATTTTTGGAGCAGGGCTGCCGGAGGCGCCCGGCACAGACCATCTAAGATACGTTTGAAGTTTGAGGGGACAGGACATGCAAGCACCCCCAGTCTCTGTGCCTCTGTGCGAGCAGTGCCATGGGCAGATGAGGCTGAGCAACAGCTTTCCAGGCTAGCTCTTTCTGCCTGCGAGCTATCTGCAGACGTTCGCATTTTTGGGGCAGCGCTGCCGCAAGCACCCGGCACGGACCACCTAAGTTACGTTTGAAGTTTGAGGGGACAAGACAAGCAAGCAGCCCCAGTCTCTGTGCCTCTGTGCGAGCAGTGCCATGGGCAGATGAGGCTGAGCAACAGCTTTCCAGGCTAGCTCTTTCTGGCTGCGAGCTATCTGCAGACATTCGCGTTTTCGGAGTAGGGCTGCCAAAGGTGCCCGGCACAAACAGCCAAAAGATACTTTTGAAGTTTCAGGGGGCAAGACAAGCAAGCAGCCCCAGTCTCTGTGCCTCTGTGCGAGCAGTGCCATGGGCAGATGAGACTGAGCAACAGCTTTCCAGGCTAGCTCTTTCTGCCTGCGAGCTATCTGCAGATGTTCGCATTTTCGGAGCAGGGCTGCCGGAGGCGCCCGGCACAGACCACCTAAGCTACGTTTGAAGTTTGAGGGGGCAAGACAAGCAAGCAGCCCCAGTCTCTGTGCCTCTGTGCGAGCAGTGCCATGGGCAGATGAGGCTGAGCAACAGCTTTCCAGGCTAGCTCTTTCTGCCTGCGAGCTATCTGCAGACGTTCGCATTTTCGGAGCAGGGCTGCCGGAGGTTCGCGAGACGGACCACCTAAGCTAAGTTTGAAGTTTGAGGGGGCAAGACAAGCAAGCAGCCCCAGTCTCTGTGCCTCTGTGCGAGCAGTGCCATGGGCAGATGAGACTGAGCAACAGCCTTCCAGGCTAGCACTTTCTGGCTGCGAGCTATTTCCAGACGTTAGCATTTTCGGAGCAGGGCTGCCGGAGGCGCCCGGCACGGACCACCTAAGTTACGTTTGAAGTTTGAGGGGACAAGACAAGCAAGCAGCCCCAGTCTCTGTGCCTCTGTGCGAGCAGTGCCATGGGCAGATGAGGCTGAGCAACAGCTTTCCAGGCTAGCTCTTTCTGGCTGCGAGCTATCTGCAGACGTTCGCATTTTTGGAGCAGGGCTGCCGGAGGCGCCCGGCACAGACCACCAAAGGTATGTTTGAAGTTTGAGGGGACAAGACAAGCAAGCAGCCCCAGTCTCTGTGCCTCTGTGCGAGCAGTGCCATGGGCAGATGAGGCTGAGCAACAGCTTTCCAGGCTAGCTCTTTCTGGCTGCGAGCTATCTGCAGACATTCGCGTTTTCGGAGTAGGGCTGCCAAAGGCGCCTGGCACAAACAGCCAAAAGATACTTTTGAAGTTTGAGGGGGCAAGACAAGCAAGCAGCCCCAGTCTCTGTGCCTCTGTGCGAGCAGTGCCATGGGCAGATGAGACTGAGCAACAGCTTTCCAGGCTAGCTCTTTCTGCCTGCGAGCTATCTGCAGATGTTCGCATTTTCGGAGCAGGGCTGCCGGAGGCGCCCGGCACAGACCACCTAAGGTACGTTTGAAGTTTGAGGGGGCAAGACAAGCAAGCAGCCCCAGTCTCTGTGCCTCTGTGCGAGCAGTGCCATGGGCAGATGAGGCTGAGCAACAGCTTTCCAGGCTAGCTCTTTCTGCCTGCGAGCTATCTGCAGACGTTCGCATTTTCAGAGCAGGGCTGCCGGAGGTTCGCGAGACGGACCACCTAAGCTACGTTTGAAGTTTGAGGGGGCAAGACAAGCAAGCAGCCCCAGTCTCTGTGCCTCTGTGCGAGCAGTGCCATGGGCAGATGAGACTGAGCAACAGCCTTCCAGGCTAGCACTTTCTGGCTGCGAGCTATCTGCAGACGTACGCATTTTCGGAGCAGGGCTGCCGGAGGCGCCCGGCACGGACCACCTAAGTTACGTTTGAAGTTTGAGGGGACAAGACAAGCAAGCAGCCCCAGTCTCTGTGCCTCTGTGCGAGCAGTGCCATGGGCAGATGAGGCTGAGCAACAGCTTTCCAGGCTAGCTCTTTCTGCCTGCGAGCTATCTGTAGACGTTCGCATTTTTGGAGCAGGGCTGCCGGAGGCGCCCGGCACAGACCACCTAAGCTACTTTTGATGTTTGAGGGGACAAGACAAGCAAGCAGCCCAAGTCTCTGTGCCTCCGTGCGAGCAGTGCCATGGGCAGATGAGGCTGAGCAACAGCTTTCCAGACTAGCTCTTTCTGCCTGCGAGCTATCTGCAGACGTTCGCATTTTCTGAGCAGGACTGCCGGAGGCTCCCGAGACGAACCACTTAAGCTACGTTTGAAGTTTGAGGGGGCAATACAAGCAAGCAGCCCCAGTCTCTGTGCCTCTGTGCGAGCAGTGCCATGGGCAGATGAGGCTGAGCAACAGCCTTCCAGGCTAGCTCTTTCTGTTTGCGAGCTATCTGCAGACGTTCGCATTTTTGGAGCAGGGGTGCCGGAGGCGCCCGGCACAGAGCACCTAAGATACGTTTGAAGTTTGAGGGGGCAAGACAAGCAAGCAGCCCCAGTCTCTGTGCCTCTGTGTGAGCAGTGCCATGGACAGATGAGGCTGAGCAACAGCTTTCCAGGCTAGCTCTTTCTGCCTGCGAGCTATCTGCAGACGTTCGCATTTTCGGAGCAGGGCTGCCGGAGGCGCCCGACACGGACCACCTAAGCTACGTTTGAAGTTTGAGGGGGCAAGACAAGCAAGCAGCCCCAGTCTCTGTGCCTCTGTGCGAGCAGTACCATGGGCAGATGAGGCTGAGCAACAGCTTTCCAGGCTAGCTCTTTCTGGCTGCGATCTATCTGCAGACGTTCGCATTTTCAGAGCAGGGCTCCCGGAGGCTCCCGAGACGGACCACCTAAGATACGTTTGAAGTTTGAGGGGGCAAGACAAGCAAGCAGCCCCAGTCTCTGTGCCTCTGTGCGAGCAGTGCCATGGGCAGATGAGGCTGAGCAACAGCTTTCCAGGCTAGCTCTTTCTGGCTGCGATCTATCTGCAGACATTCGCATTTTCGGAGCAGGGCTGCCAAAGGCGCCCGGCTCAAACAGCCAAAAGATACGTTTGAAGTTTGAGGGGCCAAGACAAGCAAGCAGCCCTAGTCTCTGTGCCTCTGTGCGAGCAGTGCCATGGGCAGATGAGACTGAGCAACAGCCTTCCAGGCTAGCACTTTCTGGCTGCTAGCTATCTGCAAACGTTCGCATTTTCGGAGCAGGGCTGCCGGAGGCGCCCGACACGGACCACCTAAGGTACGTTTGAAGTTTGAGGGGGCAAGACAAGCAAGCAGCCCCAGTCTCTGTGCCTCTGTGCGAGCAGTGCCATGGGCAGATGATGCTGAGCAACAGCTTTCCAGGCTAGCTCTTTCTGCCTGCGAGCTATCTGCAGACGTTCGCATTTTTGGGGCAGCGCTGCCGCAAGCACCCGGCACGGACCACCTAAGTTACGTTTGAAGTTTGAGGGGACAAGACAAGCAAGCAGCCCCAGTCTCTGTGCCTCTGTGCGAGCAGTGCCATGGGCAGATGAGGCTGAGCAACAGCTTTCCAGGCTAGCTCTTTCTGCCTGCGAGCTATCTGCAGATGTTCGCATTTTCGGAGCAGGGCTGCCGGAGGCGCCCGGCACGGACCACCTAAGCTACGTTTGAAGTTTGAGGGGGCAAGACAAGCAAGCAGCCCCAGTCTCTGTGCCTCTGTGCGAGCAGTGCCATGGGCAGATGAGACTGAGCAACAGCCTTCCAGGCTAGCACTTTCTGGCTGCTAGCTATCTGCAGACGTTCGCATTTTTGGAGCAGGGCTGCCGGAGGCGCCCGGCACAGACCACCTAAGGTACGTTTGAAGTTTGAGGGGACAAGACAAGCAAGCAGCCCCAGTCTCTGTGCCTCTGTGCGAGCAGTGCCATGGGCAGATGAGGCTGAGCAACAGCTTTCCAGGCTAGCTCTTTCTGGCTGCGAGCTATCTGCAGACATTCGCGTTTTCGGAGTAGGGCTGCCAAAGGCGCCCGGCACAAACAGCCAAAAGATACTTTTGAAGTTTCAGGGGGCAAGACAAGCAAGCAGCCCCAGTCTCTGTGCCTCTGTGCGAGCAGTGCCATGGGCAGATGAGACTGAGCAACAGCTTTCCAGGCTAGCTCTTTCTGCCTGCGAGCTATCTGCAGATGTTCGCATTTTCGGAGCAGGGCTGCCGGAGGCGCCCGGCACGGACCACCTAAGCTACGTTTGAAGTTTGAGGGGGCAAGACAAGCAAGCAGCCCCAGTCTCTGTGCCTCTGTGCGAGCAGTGCCATGGGCAGATGAGGCTGAGCAACAGCTTTCCAGGCTAGCTCTTTCTGCCTGCGAGCTATCTGCAGACGTTCGCATTTTCGGAGAAGGGCTGCCGGAGGTTCGCGAGACGGACCACCTAAGCTAAGTTTGAAGTTTGAGGGGGCAAGACAAGCAAGCAGCCCCAGTCTCTGTGCCTCTGTGCGAGCAGTGCCATGGGCAGATGAGACTGAGCAACAGCTTTCCAGGCTAGCTCTTTCTGCCTGCGAGCTATCTGCAGACGTTCGCATTTTTGGAGCAGGGCTGCCGGAGGCGCCAGGCACAGACCATCTAAGATAATTTTGAAGTTTGAGGGGACAAGACAAGCAAGCAGCCCCAGTCTCTGTGCCTCTGTGCGAGCAGTGCCATGGGCAGATGAGGCTGAGCAACAGCTTTCCAGGCTAGCTCTTTCTGCCTGCGAGCTATCTGCAGACGTTCGCATTTTCGGAGCAGGGCTGCCGGAGGCGCCCGAGACGGACCACCTAAGCTACGTTTGAAGTTTGAGGGGTCAAGACAAGCAAGCAGCCCCAGTCTCTGTGCCTCTGTGCGAGCAGTGCCATGGGCAGATGAGGCTGAGCAACAGCTTTCCAGGCTAGCTCTTTCTGCCTGCGAGCTATCTGCAGACGTTCGCATTTTTGGGGCAGCGCTGCCGCAAGCACCCGGCACGGACCACCTAAGTTACGTTTGAAGTTTGAGGGGACAAGACAAGCAAGCAGCCCCAGTCTCTGTGCCTCTGTGCGAGCAGTGCCATGGGCAGATGAGGCTGAGCAACAGCTTTCCAGGCTAGCTCTTTCTGCCTGCGAGCTATCTGCAGACGTTCGCATTTTTGGAGCAGGGCTGCCGGAGACGCCCGGCACAGACCACCTAAGGTACGTTTGAAGTTTGAGGGGACAAGACAAGCAAGCAGCCCCAGTCTCTGTGCCTCTGTGCGAGCAGTGCCATGGGCAGATGAGGCTGAGCAACAGCTTTCCAGGCTAGCTCTTTCTGGCTGCGAGCTATCTGCAGACATTCGCGTTTTCGGAGTAGGGCTGCCAAAGGCGCCCGGCACAAACAGCCAAAAGATACTTTTGAAGTTTCAGGGGGCAAGACAAGCAAGCAGCCCCAGTCTCTGTGCCTCTGTGCGAGCAGTGCCATGGGCAAATGAGACTGAGCAACAGCTTTCCAGGCTAGCTCTTTCTGCCTGCGAGCTATCTGCAGATGTTCGCATTTTCGGAGCAGGGCTGCCGGAGGCGCCCGGCACAGACCACCTAAGCTACGTTTGAAGTTTGAGGGGGCAAGACAAGCAAGCAGCCCCAGTCTCTGTGCCTCTGTGCGAGCAGTGCCATGGGCAGATGAGGCTGAGCAACAGCTTTCCAGGCTAGCTCTTTCTGCCTGCGAGCTATCTGCAGACGTTCGCATTTTCGGAGCAGGGCTGCCGGAGGTTCGCGAGACGGACCACCTAAGCTAAGTTTGAAGTTTGAGGGGGCAAGACAAGCAAGCAGCCCCAGTCTCTGTGCCTCTATGCGAGCAGTGCCATGGGCAGATGAGACTGAGCAACAGCCTTCCAGGCTAGCACTTTCTGGCTGCGAGCTATCTGCAGACGTACGCATTTTCGGAGCAGGGCTGCCGGAGGCGCCCGGCACGGACCACCTAAGTTACGTTTGAAGTTTGAGGGGACAAGACAAGCAAGCAGCCCCAGTCTCTGTGCCTCTGTGCGAGCAGTGCCATGGGCAGATGAGGCTGAGCAACAGCTTTCCAGGCTAGCTCTTTCTGCCTGCGAGCTATCTGTAGACGTTCGCATTTTTGGAGCAGGGCTGCCGGAGGCGCCCGGCACAGACCACCTAAGCTACTTCTGATGTTTGAGGGGACAAGACAAGCAAGCAGCCCAAGTCTCTGTGCCTCCGTGCGAGCAGTGCCATGGGCAGATGAGGCTGAGCAACAGCTTTCCAGACTAGCTCTTTCTGCCTGCGAGCTATCTGCAGACGTTCGCATTTTCTGAGCAGGACTGCCGGAGGCTCCCGAGACGGACCACTTAAGCTACGTTTGAAGTTTGAGGGGGCAATACAAGCAAGCAGCCCCAGTCTCTGTGCCTCTGTGCGAGCAGTGCCATGGGCAGATGAGGCTGAGCAACAGCCTTCCAGGCTAGCTCTTTCTGTTTGCGAGCTATCTGCAGACGTTCGCATTTTTGGAGCAGGGGTGCCGGAGGCGCCCGGCACAGAGCACCTAAGATACGTTTGAAGTTTAAGGGGGCAAGACAAGCAAGCAGCCCCAGTCTCTGTGCCTCTGTGTGAGCAGTGCCATGGACAGATGAGGCTGAGCAACAGCTTTCCAGGCTAGCTCTTTCTGCCTGCGAGCTATCTGCAGACGTTCGCATTTTCGGAGCAGGGCTGCCGGAGGCGCCTGAGACGGACCACCTAAGGTACGTTTGAAGTTTGAGGGGGCAAGACAAGCAAGCAGCCCCAGTCTCTGTGCCTCTGTGCGAGCAGTACCATGGGCAGATGAGGCTGAGCAACAGCTTTCCAGGCTAGCTCTTTCTGGCTGCGATCTATCTGCAGACGTTCGCATTTTCAGAGCAGGGCTGCCGGAGGCTCCCGAGACGGACCACCTAAGATACGTTTGAAGTTTGAGGGGGCAAGACAAGCAAGCAGCCCCAGTCTCTGTGCCTCTGTGCGAGCAGTGCCATGGGCAGATGAGGCTGAGCAACAGCTTTCCAGGCTAGCTCTTTCTGGCTGCGAGCTATCTGCAGACATTCGCATTTTCGGAGCAGGGCTGCCAAAGGCGCTCGGCTCAAACAGCCAAAAGATACGTTTGAAGTTTGAGGGGTCAAGACAAGCAAGCAGCCCCAGTCTCTGTGCCTCTGTGCGAGCAGTGCCATGGGCAGATGAGGCTGAGCAACAGCTTTCCAGGCTAGCTCTTTCTGCCTGCGAGCTATCTGCAGACGTTCGCATTTTTGGAGCAGGGCTGCCGGAGGCGCCAGGCACAGACCATCTAAGATAATTTTGAAGTTTGAGGGGACAAGACAAGCAAGCAGCCCCAGTCTCTGTGCCTCTGTGCGAGCAGTGCCATGGGCAGATGAGGCTGAGCAACAGCTTTCCAGGCTAGCTCTTTCTGCCTGCGAGCTATCTGCAGACGTTCGCATTTTCGGAGCAGGGCTGCCGGAGGCGCCCGACACGGACCACCTAAGCTACGTTTGAAGTTTGAGGGGGCAAGACAAGCAAGCAGCCCCAGTCTCTGTGCCTCTGTGCGAGCAGTGCCATGGGCAGATGAGGCTGAGCAACACCTTTCCAGGCTAGCTCTTTCTGCCTGCGAGCTATCTGCAGACGTTCGCATTTTTGGGGCAGCGCTGCCGCAAGCACCCGGCACGGACCACCTAAGTTAAGTTTGAAGTTTGAGGGGACAAGACAAGCAAGCAGCCCCAGTCTCTGTGCCTCTGTGCGAGCAGTGCCATGGGCAAATGAGACTGAGCAACAGCTTTCCAGGCTAGCTCTTTCTGCCTGCGAGCTATCTGCAGATGTTCGCATTTTCGGAGCAGGGCTGCCGGAGGCTCCCGAGACGGACCACCTAAGCTACGTTTGAAGTTTGAGGGGGCAAGACAAGCAAGCAGCCCCAGTCTCTGTGCCTCTGTGCGAGCAGTGCCATGGGCAGATGAGGCTGAGCAACAGCTTTCCAGGCTAGCTCTTTCTGCCTGCGAGCTATCTGCAGACGTTCGCATTTTCGGAGCAGGGCTGCCGGAGGTTCGCGAGACGGACCACCTAAGCTAAGTTTGAAGTTTGAGGGGGCAAGACAAGCAAGCAGCCCCAGTCTCTGTGCCTCTGTGCGAGCAGTGCCATGGGCAGATGAGACTGAGCAACAGCCTTCCAGGCTAGCACTTTCTGGCTGCGAGCTATCTGCAGACGTACGCATTTTCGGAGCAGGGCTGCCGGAGGCGCCCGGCACGGACCACCTAAGTTACGTTTGAAGTTTGAGGGGACAAGACAAGCAAGCAGCCCCAGTCTCTGTGCCTCTGTGCGAGCAGTGCCATGGGCAGATGAGGCTGAGCAACAGCTTTCCAGGCTAGCTCTTTCTGCCTGCGAGCTATCTGTAGACGTTCGCATTTTTGGAGCAGGGCTGCCGGAGGCGCCCGGCACAGACCACCTAAGCTACTTCTGATGTTTGAGGGGACAAGACAAGCAAGCAGCCCAAGTCTCTGTGCCTCCGTGCGAGCAGTGCCATGGGCAGATGAGGCTGAGCAACAGCTTTCCAGACTAGCTCTTTCTGCCTGCGAGCTATCTGCAGACGTTCGCATTTTCTGAGCAGGACTGCCGGAGGCTCCCGAGACGGACCACTTAAGCTACGTTTGAAGTTTGAGGGGGCAATACAAGCAAGCAGCCCCAGTCTCTGTGCCTCTGTGCGAGCAGTGCCATGGGCAGATGAGGCTGAGCAACAGCCTTCCAGGCTAGCTCTTTCTGTTTGCGAGCTATCTGCAGACGTTCGCATTTTTGGAGCAGGGGTGCCGGAGGCGCCCGGCACAGAGCACCTAAGATACGTTTGAAGTTTGAGGGGGCAAGACAAGCAAGCAGCCCCAGTCTCTGTGCCTCTGTGTGAGCAGTGCCATGGACAGATGAGGCTGAGCAACAGCTTTCCAGGCTAGCTCTTTCTGCCTGCGAGCTATCTGCAGACGTTCGCATTTTCGGAGCAGGGCTGCCGGAGGCGCCTGAGACGGACCACCTAAGGTACGTTTGAAGTTTGAGGGGGCAAGACAAGCAAGCAGCCCCAGTCTCTGTGCCTCTGTGCGAGCAGTACCATGGGCAGATGAGGCTGAGCAACAGCTTTCCAGGCTAGCTCTTTCTGGCTGCGATCTATCTGCAGACGTTCGCATTTTCAGAGCAGGGCTGCCGGAGGCTCCCGAGACGGACCACCTAAGATACGTTTGAAGTTTGAGGGGGCAAGACAAGCAAGCAGCCCCAGTCTCTGTGCCTCTGTGCGAGCAGTGCCATGGGCAGATGAGACTGAGCAACAGCCTTCCAGGCTAGCACTTTCTGGCTGCTAGCTATCTGCAGACGTTCGCATTTTCGGAGCAGGGCTGCCGGAGGCGCCCGGCACGGACCATCTAAGATACGTTTGAAGTTTGAGGGGACAAGACAAGCAAGCAGCCCCAGTCTCTGTGCCTCTGTGCGAGCAGTGCCATGGGCAGATGAGGCTGAGCAACAGCTTTCCAGGCTAGCTCTTTCTGCCTGAGAGCTATCTGCAGACGTTCGCATTTTCGGAGCAGGGCTGCCGGAGTAGCCGGGCACGGACCACCTAAGCTACGTTTGAAGTTTGAGGGGACAAGACAAGCAAGCAGCCCCAGTCTCTGTGCCTCTGTGTGAGCAGTGCCATGGGCAGATGAGGCTGAGCAACAGCTTTCCAGGCTAGCTCTTTCTGCCTGCGAGCTATCTGCAGACGTTCGCATTTTTGGAGCAGGGGTGCCGGAGGCGCCCGGCACAGAGCACCTAAGGTACGTTTGAAGTTTGAGGGGCCAAGACAAGCAAGCAGCCCCAGTCTCTGTGCCTCTGTGCGAGCAGTACCATGGGCAGATGAGGCTGAGCAACAGCTTTCCAGGCTAGCTCTTTCTGGCTGCGATCTATCTCCAGACGTTCGCATTTTCAGAGCAGGGCTGCCGGAGGCTCCCGAGACGGACCACCTAAGCTACGTTTGAAGTTTGAGGGGGCAAGACAAGCAAGCAGCCCCAGTCTCTGTGCCTCTGTGCGAGCAGTGCCATGGGCAGATGAGGCTGAGCAACAGCTTTCCAGGCTAGCTCTTTCTGCCTGCGAGCTATCTGCAGACGTTCGCATTTTTGGAGCAGGGCTGCCGGAGGCGCCCAGCACAGACCACCTAAGCTACGTTTGAAGTTTGAGGGGCCAAGATAAGCAAGCAGCCCCAGTCTCTGTGCCTCTGTGCGAGCAGTGCCATGGGCAGATGAGGCTGAGCAACAGCCTTCCAGGCTAGCTCTTTCTGTTTGCGAGCTATCTGCAGACGTTCGCATTTTTGGAGCAGGGGTGCCGGAGGCGCCCGGCACAGAGCACCTAAGATACGTTTGAAGTTTAAGGGGGCAAGACAAGCAAGCAGCCCCAGTCTCTGTGCCTCTGTGTGAGCAGTGCCATGGACAGATGAGGCTGAGCAACAGCTTTCCAGGCTAGCTCTTTCTGCCTGCGAGCTATCTGCAGACGTTCGCATTTTCGGAGCAGGGCTGCCGGAGGCGCCTGAGACGGACCACCTAAGGTACGTTTGAAGTTTGAGGGGGCAAGACAAGCAAGCAGCCCCAGTCTCTGTGCCTCTGTGCGAGCAGTACCATGGGCAGATGAGGCTGAGCAACAGCTTTCCAGGCTAGCTCTTTCTGGCTGCGATCTATCTGCAGACGTTCGCATTTTCAGAGCAGGGCTGCCGGAGGCTCCCGAGACGGACCACCTAAGATACGTTTGAAGTTTGAGGGGGCAAGACAAGCAAGCAGCCCCAGTCTCTGTGCCTCTGTGCGAGCAGTGCCATGGGCAGATGAGGCTGAGCAACAGCTTTCCAGGCTAGCTCTTTCTGGCTGCGAGCTATCTGCAGACATTCGCATTTTCGGAGCAGGGCTGCCAAAGGCGCCCGGCTCAAACAGCCAAAAGATACGTTTGAAGTTTGAGGGGTCAAGACAAGCAAGCAGCCCCAGTCTCTGTGCCTCTGTGCGAGCAGTGCCATGGGCAGATGAGACTGAGCAACAGCCTTCCAGGCTAGCACTTTCTGGCTGCTAGCTATCTGCAGACGTTCGCATTTTCGGAGCAGGGCTGCCGGAGGCGCCCGGCACGGACCATCTAAGATACGTTTGAAGTTTGAGGGGACAAGACAAGCAAGCAGCCCCAGTCTCTGTGCCTCTGTGCGAGCAGTGCCATGGGCAGATGAGGCTGAGCAACAGCTTTCCAGGCTAGCTCTTTCTGCCTGAGAGCTATCTGCAGACGTTCGCATTTTCGGAGCAGGGCTGCCGGAGTAGCCGGGCACGGACCACCTAAGCTACGTTTGAAGTTTGAGGGGACAAGACAAGCAAGCAGCCCCAGTCTCTGTGCCTCTGTGTGAGCAGTGCCATGGGCAGATGAGGCTGAGCAACAGCTTTCCAGGCTAGCTCTTTCTGCCTGCGAGCTATCTGCAGACGTTCGCATTTTTGGAGCAGGGCTGCCGGAGGCGCCCGGCACAGAGCACCTAAGGTACGTTTGAAGTTTGAGGGGGCAAGACAAGCAAGCAGCCCCAGTCTCTGTGCCTCTGTGCGAGCAGTACCATGGGCAGATGAGGCTGAGCAACAGCTTTCCAGGCTAGCTCTTTCTGGCTGCGATCTATCTCCAGACGTTCGCATTTTCAGAGCAGGGCTGCCGGAGGCTCCCGAGACGGACCACCTAAGCTACGTTTGAAGTTTGAGGGGGCAAGACAAGCAAGCAGCCCCAGTCTCTGTGCCTCTGTGCGAGCAGTGCCATGGGCAGATGAGGCTGAGCAACAGCTTTCCAGGCTAGCTCTTTCTGCCTGCGAGCTATCTGCAGACGTTCGCATTTTCGGAGCAGGGCTGCCGGAGGCGCCCAGCACAGACCACCTAAGCTACGTTTGAAGTTTGAGGGGCCAAGATAAGCAAGCAGCCCCAGTCTCTGTGCCTCTGTGCGAGCAGTGCCATGGGCAGATGAGACTGAGCAACAGCCGTCCAGTCTAGCACTTTATGGCTGCGAGCTATCTGCAGACGTTCGCATTTTCGGAGCAGGGCTGCCGGAGGCGCCCAGCATAGACCACCTAAGCTACGTTTGAAGTTTGAGGGGACAAGACAAGCAAGCAGCCCCAGTCTCTGTGCCTCTGTGCGAGCAGTGCCATGGGCAGATGAGGCTGAGCAACAGCTTTCCATGCTAGCTCTTTCTGGCTGCGAGCTATTTGCAGACGTTAGCATTTTCGGAGCAGGGCTGCCGGAGGCGCCCGGCACGGACCATCTAAGATACGTTTGAAGTTTGAGGGGACAAGACAAGCAAGCAGCCCCAGTCTCTGTGCCTCTGTGCGAGCAGTGCCATGGGCAGATGAGGCTGAGCAACAGCTTTCCAGGCTAGCTCTTTCTGCCTGAGAGCTATCTGCAGACGTTCGCATTTTCGGAGCAGGGCTGCCGGAGACGCCCGACACGGACCACCTAAGGTACGTTTGAAGTTTGAGGGGGCAAGACAAGCAAGCAGCCCCAGTCTCTGTGCCTCTGTGCGAGCAGTGCCATGGGCAGATGAGGCTGAGCAACAGCTTTCAAGGCTAGCTCTTTCTGGCTGCGAGCTATCTGCAGACGTTCGCATTTTCGGAGCAGGACTGCCGGAGGCTCCCGAGACGGACCACCTAAGCTACGTTTGAAGTTTGAGGGGGCAAGACAAGCAAGCAGCCCCAGTCTCTGTGCCTCTGTGCGAGCAGTGCCATGGGCAGATGAGACTGAGCAACAGCCTTCCAGGCTAGCACTTTCTGGCTGCGAGCTATCTGCAGACGTTCGCATTTTCGGAGCAGGGCTGCCGGAGGCGCCCAGCACAGACCACCTAAGCTACGTTTGAAGTTTGAGGGGACAAGACAAGCAAGCAGCCCCAGTCTCTGTGCCTCTGTGCGAGCAGTGCCATGGGCAGATGAGGCTGAGCAACAGCCTTCCAGAGTAGCTCTTTCTGGCTGCGAGCTATTTGCAGACGTTAGCATTTTCGGAGCAGGGCTGCCGGAGGCGCCCGGCACGGACCATCTAAGATACGTTTGAAGTTTGAGGGGACAAGACAAGCAAGCAGCCCCAGTCTCTGTGCCTCTGTGCGAGCAGTGCCATGGGCAGATGAGGCTGAGCAACAGCTTTCCAGGCTAGCTCTTTCTGCCTGAGAGCTATCTGCAGACGTTCGCATTTTCGGAGCAGGGCTGCCGGAGACGCCCGACACGGACCACCTAAGGTACGTTTGAAGTTTGAGGGGGCAAGACAAGCAAGCAGCCCCAGTCTCTGTGCCTCTGTGCGAGCAGTGCCATGGGCAGATGAGGCTGAGCAACAGCTTTCAAGGCTAGCTCTTTCTGGCTGCGAGCTATCTGCAGACGTTCGCATTTTCGGAGCAGGACTGCCGGAGGCTCCCGAGACGGACCACCTAAGCTACGTTTGAAGTTTGAGGGGGCAAGACAAGCAAGCAGCCCCAGTCTCTGTGCCTCTGTGCGAGCAGTGCCATGGGCAGATGAGACTGAGCAACAGCCTTCCAGGCTAGCACTTTCTGGCTGCGAGCTATCTGCAGACGTTCGCATTTTCGGAGCAGGGCTGCCGGAGGCGCCCAGCACAGACCACCTAAGCTACGTTTGAAGTTTGAGGGGACAAGACAAGCAAGCAGCCCCAGTCTCTGTGCCTCTGTGCGAGCAGTGCCATGGGCAGATGAGGCTGAGCAACAGCCTTCCAGAGTAGCTCTTTCTGGCTGCGAGCTATTTGCAGACGTTAGCATTTTCAGAGCAGGGCTGCCGGAGGCGCCCGGCACGGACCACCTAAGCTACGTTTGAAGTTTGAGGGGGCAAGACAAGCAAGCAGCCCCAGTCTCTGTGCCTCTGTGCGAGCAGTGCCATGGGCAGATGAGGCTGAGCAACAGCTTTCCAGGCTAGCTCTTTCTGCCTGCGAGCTATCTGCAGACGTTCCCATTTTTGGAGCAGGGCTGCCAGAGGCGCCCGGCACAGACCACCTAAGATACGTTTGAAGTTTGAGGGGGCGAGACAAGCAAGCAGCCCCAGTCTCTGTGCCTCTGTGCGAGCAGTGCCATGGGCAGATGAGGCTGAGCAACAGCTTTCCAGGCTAGCTCTTTCTGCCTGCGAGCTATCTGCAGACGTTCGCATTTTCGGAGCAGGGCTGCCGGAGGCGCCCGACACGGACCACCTAAGGTACGTTTGAAGTTTGAGGGGGCAAGACAAGCAAGCAGCCCCAGTCTCTGTGCCTCTGTGCGAGCACTACCATGGGCAGATGAGGCTGAGCAACAGCTTTCCAGGCTAGCTCTTTCTGGCTGCGATCTATCTCCAGACGTTCGCATTTTCAGAGCAGGGCTGCCGGAGGCTCCCGAGACGGACCACCTAAGCTACGTTTGAAGTTTGAGGGGGCAAGACAAGCAAGCAGCCCCAGTCTCTGTGCCTCTGTGCGAGCAGTGCCATGGGCAGATGAGGCTGAGCAACAGCTTTCCAGGCTAGCTCTTTCTGCCTGCGAGCTATCTGCAGACGTTCGCATTTTTGGAGCAGGGCTGCCGGAGGCGCCCAGCACAGACCACCTAAGCTACGTTTGAAGTTTGAGGGGCCAAGATAAGCAAGCAGCCCCAGTCTCTGTGCCTCTGTGCGAGCAGTGCCATGGGCAGATGAGACTGAGCAACAGCCGTCCAGTCTAGCACTTTGTGGCTGCGAGCTATCTGCAGACGTTCGCATTTTCGGAGCAGGGCTGCCGGAGGCGCCCAGCACAGACCACCTAAGCTACGTTTGAAGTTTGAGGGGACAAGACAAGCAAGCAGCCCCAGTCTCTGTGCCTCTGTGCGAGCAGTGCCATGGGCAGATGAGGCTGAGCAACAGCTTTCCATGCTAGCTCTTTCTGGCTGCGAGCTATTTGCAGACGTTAGCATTTTCGGAGCAGGGCTGCCGGAGGCGCCCGGCACGGACCATCTAAGATACGTTTGAAGTTTGAGGGGACAAGACAAGCAAGCAGCCCCAGTCTCTGTGCCTCTGTGCGAGCAGTGCCATGGGCAGATGAGGCTGAGCAACAGCTTTCCAGGCTAGCTCTTTCTGCCTGAGAGCTATCTGCAGACGTTCGCATTTTCGGAGCAGGGCTGCCGGAGACGCCCGACACGGACCACCTAAGGTACGTTTGAAGTTTGAGGGGGCAAGACAAGCAAGCAGCCCCAGTCTCTGTGCCTCTGTGCGAGCAGTGCCATGGGCAGATGAGGCTGAGCAACAGCTTTCAAGGCTAGCTGTTTCTGGCTGCGAGCTATCTGCAGACGTTCGCATTTTCGGAGCAGGACTGCCGGAGGCTCCCGAGACGGACCACCTAAGCTACGTTTGAAGTTTGAGGGGGCAAGACAAGCAAGCAGCCCCAGTCTCTGTGCCTCTGTGCGAGCAGTGCCATGGGCAGATGAGACTGAGCAACAGCCTTCCAGGCTAGCACTTTCTGGCTGCGAGCTATCTGCAGACGTTCGCATTTTCGGAGCAGGGCTGCCGGAGGCGCCCAGCACAGACCACCTAAGCTACGTTTGAAGTTTGAGGGGACAAGACAAGCAAGCAGCCCCAGTCTCTGTGCCTCTGTGCGAGCAGTGCCATGGGCAGATGAGGCTGAGCAACAGCCTTCCAGAGTAGCTCTTTCTGGCTGCGAGCTATTTGCAGACGTTAGCATTTTCAGAGCAGGGCTGCCGGAGGCGCCCGGCACGGACCACCTAAGCTACGTTTGAAGTTTGAGGGGGCAAGACAAGCAAGCAGCCCCAGTCTCTGTGCCTCTGTGCGAGCAGTGCCATGGGCAGATGAGGCTGAGCAACAGCTTTCCAGGCTAGCTCTTTCTGCCTGCGAGCTATCTGCAGACGTTCCCATTTTTGGAGCAGGGCTGCCAGAGGCGCCCGGCACAGACCACCTAAGATACGTTTGAAGTTTGAGGGGGCGAGACAAGCAAGCAGCCCCAGTCTCTGTGCCTCTGTGCGAGCAGTGCCATGGGCAGATGAGGCTGAGCAACAGCTTTCCAGGCTAGCTCTTTCTGCCTGCGAGCTATCTGCAGACGTTCGCATTTTCGGAGCAGGGCTGCCGGAGGCGCCCGACACGGACCACCTAAGGTACGTTTGAAGTTTGAGGGGGCAAGACAAGCAAGCAGCCCCAGTCTCTGTGCCTCTGTGCGAGCAGTACCATGGGCAGATGAGGCTGAGCAACAGCTTTCCAGGCTAGCTCTTTCTGGCTGCGATCTATCTCCAGACGTTCGCATTTTCAGAGCAGGGCTGCCGGAGGCTCCCGAGACGGACCACCTAAGCTACGTTTGAAGTTTGAGGGGGCAAGACAAGCAAGCAGCCCCAGTCTCTGTGCCTCTGTGCGAGCAGTGCCATGGGCAGATGAGGCTGAGCAACAGCTTTCCAGGCTAGCTTTTTCTGCCTGCGAGCTATCTGCAGACGTTCGCATTTTCGGAGCAGGGCTGCCAAAGACGCCCGGCTCAAACAGCCAAAAGATACGTTTGAAGTTTGAGGGGGCAAGACAAGCAAGCAGCCCCAGTCTCTGTGCCTCTGTGCGAGCAGTGCCATGGGCAGATGAGACTGAGCAACAACCTTCCAGGCTAGCACTTTCTGCCTGCGAGCTATCTGCAGACGTTCGCATTTTCGGAGCAGGGCTGCCGGAGGCGCCCAGCACAGACCACCTAAGCTACGTTTGAAGTTTGAGTGGACAAGACAAGCAAGCAGCCCCAGTCTCTGTGCCTCTGTGCGAGCAGTGCCATGGGCAGATGAGGCTGAGCAACAGCCTTCCAGACTAGCTCTTTCTGGCTGCGAGCTATTTGCAGACGTTAGCATTTTCAGAGCAGGGCTGCCGGAGGCGCCCGGCACGGACCACCTAAGCTACGTTTGAAGTTTGAGGGGACAAGACAAGCAAGCAGCCCCAGTCTCTGTGCCTCTGTGCGAGCAGTGCCATGGGCAGATGAGGCTGAGCAACAGCTTTCCAGGCTAGCTCTTTCTGCCTGCGAGCTATCTGCAGACGTTCGCATTTTTGGAGCAGGGCTGCCGGAGGCGCCCGGCACAGAGCACCTAAGATACGTTTGAAGTTTGAGGGGGCAAGACAAGCAAGCAGCCCCAGTCTCTGTGCCTCTGTGCGAGCAGTGCCATGGGCAGATGAGGCTGAGCAACAGCTTTCTAAGCTAGCTCTTTCTGGCTGCGATCTATCTCCAGACGTTCGCATTTTCAGAGCAGGGCTGCCGGATGCTCCCGAGACGGACCACCTAAGCTACGTTTGAAGTTTGAGGGGTCAAGACAAGCAAGCAGCCCCAGTCTCTGTGCCTCTGTGCGAGCAGTGCCAGGGGCAGATGAGACTGAGCAACAGCCTTCCAGGCTAGCAATTTCTGCCTGCGAGCTATCTGCAGACGCTCGCATTTTCGGAGCAGGGCTGCCGGAGGCGCCCGGCACGGACCATCTAAGATACGTTTGAAGTTTGAGGGGACAAGACAAGCAAGCAGCCCCAGTCTCTGTGCCTCTGTGCGAGCAGTGCCATGGGCAGATGAGGCTGAGCAACAGCTTTCCAGGCTAGCTCTTTCTGCCTGAGAGCTATCTGCAGACGTTCGCATTTTCGGAGCAGGGCTGCCGGAGGTTCGCGAGACGGACCACCTAAGCTAAGTTTGAAGTTTGAGGGGGCAAGACAAGCAAGCAGCCCCAGTCTCTGTGCCTCTGTGCGAGCAGTGCCATGGGCAGATGAGACTGAGCAACAGCCTTCCAGGCTAGCACTTTTTGGCTGCGAGCTATTTCCAGACGTTAGCATTTTCGGAGCAGGGCTGCCGGAGTCGCCCGGCACGGACCACCTAAGTTACGTTTGAAGTTTGAGGGGACAAGACAAGCAAGCAGCCCCAGTCTATGTGCCTCTGTGCGAGCAGTGCCATGGGCAGATGAGGCTGAGCAACAGCTTTCCAGGCTAGCTCTTTCTGGCTGCGAGCTATCTGCAGACGTTCGCATTTTTGGAGCAGGGCTGCCGGAGGCGCCCGGCACAGACCACCAAAGGTACGTTTGAAGTTTGAGGGGACAAGACAAGCAAGCAGCCCCAGTCTCTGTGCCTCTGTGCGAGCAGTGCCATGGGCAGATGAGGCTGAGCAACAGCTTTCCAGGCTAGCTCTTTCTGGCTGCGAGCTATCTGCAGACATTCGCGTTTTCGGAGCAGGGCTGCCAAAGGCGCCTGGCACAAACAGCCAAAAGATACTTTTGAAGTTTGAGGGGGCAAGACAAGCAAGCAGCCCCAGTCTCTGTGCCTCTGTGTGAGCAGTGCCATGGGCAGATGAGACTGAGCAACAGCTTTCCAGGCTAGCTCTTTCTGCCTGCGAGCTATCTGCAGATGTTCGCATTTTCGGAGCAGGGCTGCCGGAGGCGCCCGGCACAGACCACCTAAGGTACGTTTGAAGTTTGAGGGGGCAAGACAAGCAAGCAGCCCCAGTCTCTGTGCCTCTGTGCGAGCAGTGCCATGGGCAGATGAGGCTGAGCAACAGCTTTCCAGGCTAGCTCTTTCTGCCTGCGAGCTATCTGCAGACGTTCGCATTTTCGGAGCAGGGCTGCCGGAGGCGCCCGGCACAGACCACCTAAGGTACGTTTGAAGTTTGAGGGGGCAAGACAAGCAAGCAGCCCCAGTCTCTGTGCCTCTGTGCGAGCAGTGCCATGGGCAGATGAGACTGAGCAACAGCCTTCCAGGCTAGCACTTTCTGGCTGCGAGCTATCTGCAGACGTACGCATTTTCAGAGCAGGGCTGCCGGAGGCGCCCGGCACGGACCACCTAAGTTACGTTTGAAGTTTGAGGGGACAAGACAAGCAAGCAGCCCCAGTCTCTGTGCCTCTGTGTGAGCAGTGCCATGGGCAGATGAGGCTGAGCAACAGCTTTCCAGGCTAGCTCTTTCTGCCTGCGAGCTATCTGCAGACGTTCGCATTTTTGGAGCAGGGGTGCCGGAGGCGCCCGGCACAGAGCACCTAAGGTACGTTTGAAGTTTGAGGGTCAAGACAAGCAAGCAGCCCCAGTCTCTGTGCCTCTGTGCGAGCAGTACCATGGGCAGATGAGGCTGAGCAACAGCTTTCCAGGCTAGCTCTTTCTGCCTGCGATCTATCTCCAGACGTTCGCATTTTCAGAGCAGGGCTGCCGGAGGCTCCCGAGACGGACCACCTAAGCTACGTTTGAAGTTTGAGGGGGCAAGACAAGCAAGCAGCCCCAGTCTCTGTGCCTCTGTGCGAGCAGTGCCATGGGCAGATGAGGCTGAGCAACAGCTTTCCAGGCTAGCTCTTTCTGCCTGCGAGCTATCTGCAGACGTTCGCATTTTTGGAGCAGGGCTGCCGGAGGCGCCCAGCACAGACCACCTAAGCTACGTTTGAAGTTTGAGGGGCCAAGATAAGCAAGCAGCCCCAGTCTCTGTGCCTCTGTGCGAGCAGTGCCATGGGCAGATGAGACTGAGCAACAGCCTTCCAGTCTAGCACTTTCTGGCTGCGAGCTATCTGCAGACGTTCGCATTTTCAGAGCAGGGCTGCCGGAGGCGCCCAGCACAGACCACCTAAGCTACGTTTGAAGTTTGAGGGGACAAGACAAGCAAGCACCCCCAGTCTCTGTGCCTCTGTGCGAGCAGTGCCATGGGCAGATGAGGCTGAGCAACAGCTTTCCATGCTAGCTCTTTCTGGCTGCGAGCTATTTGCAGACGTTAGCATTTTCGGAGCAGGGCTGCCGGAGGCGCCCGGCACGGACCATCTAAGATACGTTTGAAGTTTGAGGGGACAAGACAAGCAAGCAGCCCCAGTCTCTGTGCCTCTGTGCGAGCAGTGCCATGGGCAGATGAGGCTGAGCAACAGCTTTCCAGGCTAGCTCTTTCTGCCTGAGAGCTATCTGCAGACGTTCGCATTTTCGGAGCAGGGCTGCCGGAGACGCCCGAGACGGACCACCTAAGGTACGTTTGAAGTTTGAGGGGGCAAGACAAGCAAGCAACCCCAGTCTCTGTGCCTCTGTGCGAGCAGTGCCATGGGCAGATGAGGCTGAGCAACAGCTTTCAAGGCTAGCTCTTTCTGGCTGCGAGCTATCTGCAGACGTTCGCATTTTCGGAGCAGGACTGCCGGAGGCTCCCGAGACGGACCACCTAAGCTACGTTTGAAGTTTGAGGGGGCAAGACAAGCAAGCAGCCCCAGTCTCTGTGCCTCTGTGCGAGCAGTGCCATGGGCAGATGAGACTGAGCAACAGCCTTCCAGGCTAGCACTTTCTGGCTGCGAGCTATCTGCAGACGTTCGCATTTTCGGAGCAGGGCTGCCGGAGGCGCCCAGCACAGACCACCTAAGCTACGTTTGAAGTTTGAGGGGACAAGACAAGCAAGCAGCCCCAGTCTCTGTGCCTCTGTGCGAGCAGTGCCATGGGCAGATGAGGCTGAGCAACAGCCTTCCAGAGTAGCTCTTTCTGGGTGCGAGCTATTTGCAGACGTTAGCATTTTCAGAGCAGGGCTGCCGGAGGCGCCCGGCACGGACCACCTAAGCTACGTTTGAAGTTTGAGGGGACAAGACAAGCAAGCAGCCCCAGTCTCTGTGCCTCTGTGCGAGCAGTGCCATGGGCAGATGAGGCTGAGCAACAGCTTTCCAGGCTAGCTCTTTCTGCCTGCGAGCTATCTGCAGACGTTCCCATTTTTGGAGCAGGGCTGCCAGAGGCGCCCGGCACAGACCACCTAAGATACGTTTGAAGTTTGAGGGGGCGAGACAAGCAAGCAGCCCCAGTCTCTGTGCCTCTGTGCGAGCAGTGCCATGGGCAGATGAGGCTGAGCAACAGCTTTCCAGGCTAGCTCTTTCTGCCTGCGAGCTATCTGCAGACGTTCGCATTTTCGGAGCAGCGCTGCCGGAGGCGCCCGACACGGACCACCTAAGGTACGTTTGAAGTTTGAGGGGGCAAGACAAGCAAGCAGCCCCAGTCTCTGTGCCTCTGTGCGAGCAGTACCATGGGCAGATGAGGCTGAGCAACAGCTTTCCAGGCTAGCTCTTTCTGGCTGCGATCTATCTGCAGACGTTCGCATTTTCAGAGCAGGGCTGCCGGAGGCTCCCGAGACGGACCACCTAAGCTACGTTTGAAGTTTGAGGGGGCAAGACAAGCAAGCAGCCCCAGTCTCTGTGCCTCTGTGCGAGCAGTGCCATGGGCAGATGAGGCTGAGCAACAGCTTTCCAGGCTAGCTTTTTCTGCCTGCGAGCTATCTGCAGACGTTCGCATTTTCGGAGCAGGGCTGCCAAAGACGCCCGGCTCAAACAGCCAAAAGATACGTTTGAAGTTTGAGGGGGCAAGACAAGCAAGCAGCCCCAGTCTCTGTGCCTCTGTGCGAGCAGTGCCATGGGCAGATGAGACTGAGCAACAGCCTTCCAGGCAAGCACTTTCTGCCTGCGAGCTATCTGCAGACGTTCGCATTTTCGGAGCAGGGCTGCCGGAGGCGCCCAGCACAGACCACCTAAGCTACGTTTGAAGTTTGAGTGGACAAGACAAGCAAGCAGCCCCAGTCTCTGTGCCTCTGTGCGAGCAGTGCCATGGGCAGATGAGGCTGAGCAACAGCCTTCCAGACTAGCTCTTTCTGGCTGCGAGCTATTTGCAGACGTTAGCATTTTCAGAGCAGGGCTGCCGGAGGCGCCCGGCACGGACCACCTAAGCTACGTTTGAAGTTTGAGGGGACAAGACAAGCAAGCAGCCCCAGTCTCTGTGCCTCTGTGCGAGCAGTGCCATGGGCAGATGAGGCTGAGCAACAGCTTTCCAGGCTAGCTCTTTCTGGCTGCGAGCTATCTGCAGACGTTCGCATTTTTGGAGCAGGGCTGCCGGAGGCGCCCGGCACAGAGCACCTAAGATACGTTTGAAGTTTGAGGGGGCAAGACAAGCAAGCAGCCCCAGTCTCTGTGCCTCTGTGCGAGCAGTGCCATGGGCAGATGAGGCTGAGCAACAGCTTTCTAAGCTAGCTCTTTCTGGCTGCGATCTATCTCCAGACGTTCGCATTTTCAGAGCAGGGCTGCCGGATGCTCCCGAGACGGACCACCTAAGCTACGTTTGAAGTTTGAGGGGTCAAGACAAGCAAGCAGCCCCAGTCTCTGTGCCTCTGTGCGAGCAGTGCCAGGGGCAGATGAGACTGAGCAACAGCCTTCCAGGCTAGCAATTTCTGCCTGCGAGCTATCTGCAGACGTTCGCATTTTCGGAGCAGGGCTGCCGGAGGCGCCCAGCACAGACCACCTAAGCTACGTTTGAAGTTTGAGGGGACAAGACAAGCAAGCAGCCCCAGTCTCTGTGCCTCTGTGCGAGCAGTGCCATGGGCAGATGAGGCTGAGCAACAGCCTTCCAGACTAGCTCTTTCTGGCTGCGAGCTATTTGCAGACGTTAGCATTTTCAGAGCAGGGCTGCCGGAGGCGCCCGGCACGGACCACCTAAGCTACGTTTGAAGTTTGAGGGGACAAGACAAGCAAGCAGCCCCAGTCTCTGTGCCTCTGTGCGAGCAGTGCCATGGGCAGATGAGGCTGAGAAACAGCTTTCCAGGCTAGCTCTTTCTGCCTGCGAGCTATCTGCAGACGTTCCCATTTTTGGAGCAGGGCTGCCGGAGGCGCCCGGCACAGACCACCTAAGATACGTTTGAAGTTTGAGGTGGCAAGACAAGCAAGCAGCCCCAGTCTCTGTGCCTCTGTGCGAGCAGTACCATGGGCAGATGAGGCTGAGCAACAGCTTTCCAGGCTAGCTCTTTCTGGCTGCGAGCTATTTGCAGACGTTCGAAATTTCAGAGCAGGGCTGCCGGAGGCTCCCGAGACGGACCACCTAAGGTACGTTTGAAGTTTGAGGGGGCAAGACAAGCAAGCAGCCCCAGTCTCTGTGCCTCTGTGCGAGCAGTGCCATGGGCAGATGAGACTGAGCAACAGCTTTCCAGGCTAGCTCTTTCTGCCTGCGAGCTATCTGCAGATGTTCGCATTTTCGGAGCAGGGCTGCCGGAGGCGCCCGGCACAGACCACCTAAGCTACGTTTGAAGTTTGAGGGGACAAGACAAGCAAGCAGCCCCAGTCTCTGTGCCTCTGTGCGAGCAGTGCCATGGGCAGATGAGGCTGAGCAACAGCTTTCCAGGCTAGCTCTTTCTGGCTGCGAGCTATCTGCAGACGTTCGCATTTTTGGAGCAGGGCTGCCGGAGGCGCCCGGCACAGACCACCAAAGGTACGTTTGAAGTTTGAGGGGACAAGACAAGCAAGCAGCCCCAGTCTCTGTGCCTCTGTGCGAGCAGTGCCATGGGCAGATGAGGCTGAGCAACAGCTTTCCAGGCTAGCTCTTTCTGGCTGCGAGCTATCTGCAGACATTCGCGTTTTCGGAGTAGGGCTGCCAAAGGCGCCTGGCACAAACAGCCAAAAGATACTTTTGAAGTTTGAGGGGGCAAGACAAGCAAGCAGCCCCAGTCTCTGTGCCTCTGTGCGAGCAGTGCCATGGGCAGATGAGACTGAGCAACAGCTTTCCAGGCTAGCTCTTTCTGCCTGCGAGCTATCTGCAGACGTTCGCATTTTCAGAGCAGGGCTGCCGGAGGTTCGCGAGACGGACCACCTAAGCTAAGTTTGAAGTTTGAGGGGGCAAGACAAGCAAGCAGCCCCAGTCTCTGTGCCTCTGTGCGAGCAGTACCATGGGCAGATGAGGCTGAGCAACAGCTTTCCAGGCTAGCTCTTTCTGCCTGCGATCTATCTCCAGACGTTCGCATTTTCAGAGCAGGGCTGCCGGAGGCTCCCGAGACGGACCACCTAAGCTACGTTTGAAGTTTGAGGGGGCAAGACAAGCAAGCAGCCCCAGTCTCTGTGCCTCTGTGCGAGCAGTGCCATGGGCAGATGAGGCTGAGAAACAGCTTTCCAGGCTAGCTCTTTCTGCCTGCGAGCTATCTGCAGACGTTCCCATTTTTGGAGCAGGGCTGCCGGAGGCGCCCGGCACAGACCACCTAAGATACGTTTGAAGTTTGAGGTGGCAAGACAAGCAAGCAGCCCCAGTCTCTGTGCCTCTGTGCGAGCAGTACCATGGGCAGATGAGGCTGAGCAACAGCTTTCCAGGCTAGCTCTTTCTGGCTGCGAGCTATTTGCAGACGTTCGAAATTTCAGAGCAGGGCTGCCGGAGGCTCCCGAGACGGACCACCTAAGGTACGTTTGAAGTTTGAGGGGGCAAGACAAGCAAGCAGCCCCAGTCTCTGTGCCTCTGTGCGAGCAGTGCCATGGGCAGATGAGACTGAGCAACAGCTTTCCAGGCTAGCTCTTTCTGCCTGCGAGCTATCTGCAGATGTTCGCATTTTCGGAGCAGGGCTGCCGGAGGCGCCCGGCACAGACCACCTAAGCTACGTTTGAAGTTTGAGGGGGCAAGACAAGCAAGCAGCCCCAGTCTCTGTGCCTCTGTGCGAGCAGTGCCATGGGCAGATGAGGCTGAGCAACAGCTTTCCAGGCTAGCTCTTTCTGGCTGCGAGCTATCTGCAGACGTTCGCATTTTTGGAGCAGGGCTGCCGGAGGCGCCCGGCACAGACCACCAAAGGTACGTTTGAAGTTTGAGGGGACAAGACAAGCAAGCAGCCCCAGTCTCTGTGCCTCTGTGCGAGCAGTGCCATGGGCAGATGAGGCTGAGCAACAGCTTTCCAGGCTAGCTCTTTCTGGCTGCGAGCTATCTGCAGACATTCGCGTTTTCGGAGTAGGGCTGCCAAAGGCGCCTGGCACAAACAGCCAAAAGATACTTTTGAAGTTTGAGGGGGCAAGACAAGCAAGCAGCCCCAGTCTCTGTGCCTCTGTGCGAGCAGTGCCATGGGCAGATGAGACTGAGCAACAGCTTTCCAGGCTAGCTCTTTCTGCCTGCGAGCTATCTGCAGACGTTCGCATTTTCAGAGCAGGGCTGCCGGAGGTTCGCGAGACGGACCACCTAAGCTAAGTTTGAAGTTTGAGGGGGCAAGACAAGCAAGCAGCCCCAGTCTCTGTGCCTCTGTGCGAGCAGTACCATGGGCAGATGAGGCTGAGCAACAGCTTTCCAGGCTAGCTCTTTCTGCCTGCGATCTATCTCCAGACGTTCGCATTTTCAGAGCAGGGCTGCCGGAGGCTCCCGAGACGGACCACCTAAGCTACGTTTGAAGTTTGAGGGGGCAAGACAAGCAAGCAGCCCCAGTCTCTGTGCCTCTGTGCGAGCAGTGCCATGGGCAGATGAGGCTGAGCAACAGCTTTCCAGGCTAGCTCTTTCTGCCTGAGAGCTATCTGCAGACGTTCGCATTTTTGGAGCAGGGCTGCCGGAGGCGCCCAGCACAGACCACCTAAGCTACGTTTGAAGTTTGAGGGGCCAAGATAAGCAAGCAGCCCCAGTCTCTGTGCCTCTGTGCGAGCAGTGCCATGGGCAGATGAGACTGAGCAACAGCCTTCCAGTCTAGCACTTTCTGGCTGCGAGCTATCTGCAGACGTTCGCATTTTCGGAGCAGGGCTGCCGGAGGCGCCCAGCACAGACCACCTAAGCTACGTTTGAAGTTTGAGGGGACAAGACAAGCAAGCAGCCCCAGTCTCTGTGCCTCTGTGCGAGCAGTGCCATGGGCAGATGAGGCTGAGCAACAGCTTTCCATGCTAGCTCTTTCTGGCTGCGAGCTATTTGCAGACGTTAGCATTTTCGGAGCAGGGCTGCCGGAGGCGCCTGGCACGGACCATCTAAGATACGTTTGAAGTTTGAGGGGACAAGACAAGCAAGCAGCCCCAGTCTCTGTGCCTCTGTGCGAGCAGTGCCATGGGCAGATGAGGCTGAGCAACAGCTTTCCAGGCTAGCTCTTTCTGCCTGAGAGCTATCTGCAGACGTTCGCATTTTCGGAGCAGGGCTGCCGGAGACGCCCGACACGGACCACCTAAGGTACGTTTGAAGTTTGAGGGGGCAAGACAAGCAAGCAGCCCCAGTCTCTGTGCCTCTGTGCGAGCAGTGCCATGGGCAGATGAGGCTGAGCAACAGCTTTCAAGGCTAGCTCTTTCTGGCTGCGAGCTATCTGCAGACGTTCGCATTTTCGGAGCAGGAGTGCCGGAGGCTCCCGAGACGGACCACCTAAGCTACGTTTGAAGTTTGAGGGGGCAAGACAAGCAAGCAGCCCCAGTCTCTGTGCCTCTGTGCGAGCAGTGCCATGGGCAGATGAGACTGAGCAACAGCCTTCCAGGCTAGCACTTTCTGGCTGCGAGCTATCTGCAGATGTTCGCATTTTCGGAGCAGGGCTGCCGGAGGCGCCCAGCACAGACCACCTAAGCTACGTTTGAAGTTTGAGGGGACAAGACAAGCAAGCAGCCCCAGTCTCTGTGCCTCTGTGCGAGCAGTGCCATGGGCAGATGAGGCTGAGCAACAGCCTTCCAGAGTAGCTCTTTCTGGCTGCGAGCTATTTGCAGACGTTAGCATTTTCAGAGCAGGGCTGCCGGAGGCGCCCGGCACGGACCACCTAAGCTAAGTTTGAAGTTTGAGGGGACAAGACAAGCAAGCAGCCCCAGTCTCTGTGCCTCTGTGCGAGCAGTGCCATGGGCACATGAGGCTGAGCAACAGCTTTCCAGGCTAGCTCTTTCTGCCTGCGAGCTATCTGCAGACGTTCCCATTTTTGGAGCAGGGCTGCCGGAGGCGCCCGGCACAGACCACCTAAGATACGTTTGAAGTTTGAGGGGGCAAGACAAGCAAGCAGCCCCAGTCTCTGTGCCTCCGTGCGAGCAGTGCCATGGGCAGATGAGGCTGAGCAACAGCTTTCCAGGCTAGCTCTTTCTGCCTGCGAGCTATCTGCAGACGTTCGCATTTTCGGAGCAGGGCTGCCGGAGGCGCCCGACACGGACCACCTAAGGTACGTTTGAAGTTTGAGGGGGCAAGACAAGCAAGCAGCCCCAGTCTCTGTGCCTCTGTGCGAGCAGTACCATGGGCAGATGAGGCTGAGCAACAGCTTTCCAGGCTAGCTCTTTCTGGCTGCGATCTATCTCCAGACGTTCGCATTTTCAGAGCAGGGCTGCCGGAGGCTCCCGAGACGGACCACCTAAGCTACGTTTGAAGTTTGAGGGGGCAAGACAAGCAAGCAGCCCCAGTCTCTGTGCCTCTGTGCGAGCAGTGCCATGGGCAGATGAGGCTGAGCAACAGCTTTCCAGGCTAGCTTTTTCTGCCTGCGAGCTATCTGCAGACGTTCGCATTTTCGGAGCAGGGCTGCCAAAGACGCCCGGCTCAAACAGCCAAAAGATACGTTTGAAGTTTGAGGGGGCAAGACAAGCAAGCAGCCCCAGTCTCTGTGCCTCTGTGCGAGCAGTGCCATGGGCAGATGAGACTGAGCAACAGCCTTCCAGGCTAGCACTTTCTGCCTGCGAGCTATCTGCAGACGTTCGCATTTTCGGAGCAGGGCTGCCGGAGGCGCCCAGCACAGACCACCTAAGCTACGTTTGAAGTTTGAGTGGACAAGACAAGCAAGCAGCCCCAGTCTCTGTGCCTCTGTGCGAGCAGTGCCATGGGCAGATGAGGCTGAGCAACAGCCTTCCAGACTAGCTCTTTCTGGCTGCGAGCTATTTGCAGACGTTAGCATTTTCAGAGCAGGGCTGCCGGAGGCGCCCGGCACGGACCACCTAAGCTACGTTTGAAGTTTGAGCGGACAAGACAAGCAAGCAGCCCCAGTCTCTGTGCCTCTGTGCGAGCAGTGCCATGGGCAGATGAGGCTGAGCAACAGCTTTCCAGGCTAGCTCTTTCTGCCTGCGAGCTATCTGCAGACGTTCGCATTTTTGGAGCAGGGCTGCCGGAGGCGCCCGGCATAGAGCACCTAAGATACGTTTGAAGTTTGAGGGGGCAAGACAAGCAAGCAGCCCCAGTCTCTGTGCCTCTGTGCGAGCAGTGCCATGGGCAGATGAGGCTGAGCAACAGCTTTCTAAGCTAGCTCTTTCTGGCTGCGATCTATCTCCAGACGTTCGCATTTTGAGAGCAGGGCTGCCGGATGCTCCCGAGACGGACCACCTAAGCTACGTTTGAAGTTTGAGGGGTCAAGACAAGCAAGCAGCCCCAGTCTCTGTGCCTCTGTGCGAGCAGTGCCATGGGCAGATGAGACTGAGCAACAGCCTTCCAGGCTAGCAATTTCTGCCTGCAAGCTATCTGCAGACGTTCGCATTTTCGGAGCAGGGCTGCCGGAGGCGCCCAGCACAGACCACCTAAGCTACGTTTGAAGTTTGAGGGGACAAGACAAGCAAGCAGCCCCAGTCTCTGTGCCTCTGTGCGAGCAGTGCCATGGGCAGATGAGGCTGAGCAACAGCCTTCCAGACTAGCTCTTTCTGGCTGCGAGCTATTTGCAGACGTTAGCATTTTCAGAGCAGGGCTGCCGGAGGCGCCCGGCACGGACCACCTAAGCTACGTTTGAAGTTTGAGGGGACAAGACAAGCAAGCAGCCCCAGTCTCTGTGCCTCTGTGCGAGCAGTGCCATGGGCAGATGAGGCTGAGAAACAGCTTTCCAGGCTAGCTCTTTCTGCCTGCGAGCTATCTGCAGACGTTCGCATTTTTGGAGCAGGGCTGCCGGAGGCGCCCGGCACAGACCACCTAAGATACGTTTGAAGTTTGAGGTGGCAAGACAAGCAAGCAGCCCCAGTCTCTGTGCCTCTGTGCGAGCAGTACCATGGGCAGATGAGGCTGAGCAACAGCTTTCCAGGCTAGCTCTTTCTGGCTGCGATCTATCTCCAGACGTTCGCATTTTCAGAGCAGGGCTGCCGGAGGCTCCCGAGACGGACCACCTAAGCTACGTTTGAAGTTTGAAGGGGCAAGACAAGCAAGCAGCCCCAGTCTCTGTGCCTCTGTGCGAGCAGTGCCATGGGCAGATGAGGCTGAGCAACAGCTTTCCAGGCTAGCTCTTTCTGGCTGCGAGCTATCTGCAGACATTCGCATTTTCGGAGCAGGGCTGCCAAAGGCGCCCGGCTCAAACAGCCAAAAGATACGTTTGAAGTTTGAGGTGGCAAGACAAGCAAGCAGCCCCAGTCTCTGTGCCTCTGTGCGAGCAGTGCCATGGGCAGATGAGACTGAGCAACAGCTTTCCAGGCTAGCATTTTCTGGCTGCGAGCTGTCTGCAGACGTTCGCATTTTCGGAGCAGGGCTGCTGGAGGCGCCCAGCACAGACCACCTAAGCTACGTTTGAAGTTTGAGGGGACAAGACAAGCAAGCAGCCCCAGTCTCTGTGCCTCTGTGCGAGCAGTGCCATGGGCAGATGAGGCTGAGCAACAGCTTTCCAGGCTAGCTCTTTCTGGCTGCGAGCTATCTGCAGACATTCGCGTTTTCGGAGTAGGGCTGCCAAAGGCGCCCGGCACAAACAGCCAAAAGATACTTTTGAAGTTTCAGGGGGCAAGACAAGCAAGCAGCCCCAGTCTCTGTGCCTCTGTGCGAGCAGTGCCATGGGCAGATGAGGCTGAGCAACAGCTTTCCAGGCTAGCTCTTTCTGCCTGCGAGCTATCTGCAGACGTTCGCATTTTCGGAGCAGGGTTGCCGGAGGTTCGCGAGACGGACCACCTAAGCTAATTTTGAAGTTTGAGGGGACAGGACAAGCAAGCAGCCCCAGTCTCTGTGCCTCTGTGCGAGCAGTGCCATGGGAAGATGAGGCTGAGCAACACCTTTCCAGGCTAGCTCTTTCTGCCTGCGAGCTATCTGCAGACGTTCCCATTTTCGGAGCAGGGCTGCCGGAGGCGCCCGGCACAGAGCACCTAAGATACGTTTGAAGTTTGAGGGGGCAAGACAAGCAAGCAGCCCCAGTCTCTGTGCCTCTGTGCGAGCAGTGCCATGGGCAGATGAGGCTGAGCAACAGCTTTCCAGGCTAGCTCTTTCTGCCTGCGAGCTATCTGCAGACGTTCGCATTTTCGGAGCAGGGCTGCCGGAGGCGCCCGACACGGACCACCTAAGGTACGTTTGAAGTTTGAGGGGGCAAGACAAGCAAGCAGCCCCAGTCTCTGTGCCTCTGTGCGAGCAGTACCATGGGCAGATGAGGCTGAGCAACAGCTTTCCAGGCTAGCTCTTTCTGGCTGCGATCTATCTCCAGACGTTCGCATTTTCAGAGCAGGACTGCCGGAGGCTCCCGAGACGGACCACCTAAGCTACGTTTGAAGTTTGAGGGGGCAAGACAAGCAAGCAGCCCCAGTCTCTGTGCCTCTGTGCGAGCAGTACCATGGGCAGATGAGGCTGAGCAACAGATTTCCAGGCTAGCTTTTTCTGCCTGCGAGCTATCTGCAGACGTTCGCATTTTCGGAGCAGGGCTGCCAAAGACGCCCGGCTCAAACAGCCAAAAGATACGTTTGAAGTTTGAGGGGGCAAGACAAGCAAGCAGCCCCAGTCTCTGTGCCTCTGTGCGAGCAGTGCCATGGGCAGATGAGACTGAGCAACAGCCTTCCAGGCTAGCACTTTCTGCCTGCGAGCTATCTGCAGACGTTCGCATTTTCGGAGCAGGGCTGCCGGAGGCGCCCAGCACAGACCACCTAAGCTACGTTTGAAGTTTGAGTGGACAAGACAAGCAAGCAGCCCCAGTCTCTGTGCCTCTGTGCGAGCAGTGCCATGGGCAGATGAGGCTGAGCAACAGCCTTCCAGACTAGCTCTTTCTGGCTGCGAGCTATTTGCAGACGTTAGCATTTTCAGAGCAGGGCTGCCGGAGGCGCCCGGCACGGACCACCTAAGCTACGTTTGAAGTTTGAGGGGACAAGACAAGCAAGCAGCCCCAGTCTCTGTGCCTCTGTGCGAGCAGTGCCATGGGCAGATGAGGCTGAGCAACAGCTTTCCAGGCTAGCTCTTTCTGCCTGCGAGCTATCTGCAGACGTTCGCATTTTTGGAGCAGGGCTGCCGGAGGCGCCCGGCACAGAGCACCTAAGATACGTTTGAAGTTTCAGGGGGCAAGACAAGCAAGCAGCCCCAGTCTCTGTGCCTCTGTGCGAGCAGTGCCATGGGCAGATGAGGCTGAGCAACAGCTTTCTAAGCTAGCTCTTTCTGGCTGCGATCTATCTCCAGACGTTCGCATTTTCAGAGCAGGGCTGCCGGATGCTCCCGAGACGGACCACCTAAGCTACGTTTGAAGTTTGAGGGGTCAAGACAAGCAAGCAGCCCCAGTCTCTGTGCCTCTGTGCGAGCAGTGCCAGGGGCAGATGAGACTGAGCAACAGCCTTCCAGGCTAGCAATTTCTGCCTGCAAGCTATCTGCAGACGTTCGCATTTTCGGAGCAGGGCTGCCGGAGGCGCCCAGCACAGACCACCTAAGCTACGTTTGAAGTTTGAGGGGACAAGACAAGCAAGCAGCCCCAGTCTCTGTGCCTCTGTGCGAGCAGTGCCATGGGCAGATGAGGCTGAGCAACAGCCTTCCAGACTAGCTCTTTCTGGCTGCGAGCTATTTGCAGACGTTAGCATTTTCAGAGCAGGGCTGCCGGAGGCGCCCGGCACGGACCACCTAAGCTACGTTTGAAGTTTGAGGGGACAAGACAAGCAAGCAGCCCCAGTCTCTGTGCCTCTGTGCGAGCAGTGCCATGGGCAGATGAGGCTGAGAAACAGCTTTCCAGGCTAGCTCTTTCTGCCTGCGAGCTATCTGCAGACGTTCGCATTTTTGGAGCAGGGCTGCCGGAGGCGCCCGGCACAGACCACCTAAGATACGTTTGAAGTTTGAGGTGGCAAGACAAGCAAGCAGCCCCAGTCTCTGTGCCTCTGTGCGAGCAGTACCATTGGCAGATGAGGCTGAGCAACAGCTTTCCAGGCTAGCTCTTTCTGGCTGCGATCTATCTCCAGACGTTCGCATTTTCAGAGCAGGGCTGCCGGAGGCTCCTGAGACGGACCACCTAAGCTACGTTTGAAGTTTGAGGGGGCAAGACAAGCAAGCAGCCCCAGTCTCTGTGCCTCTGTGCGAGCAGTGCCATGGGCAGATGAGGCTGAGCAACAGCTTTCCAGGCTAGCTCTTTCTGGCTGCGAGCTATCTGCAGACATTCGCATTTTCGGAGCAGGGCTGCCAAAGGCGCCCGGCTCAAACAGCCAAAAGATACGTTTGAAGTTTGAGGTGGCAAGACAAGCAAGCAGCCCCAGTCTCTGTGCCTCTGTGCGAGCAGTGCCATGGGCAGATGAGACTGAGCAACAGCTTTCCAGGCTAGCATTTTCTGGCTGCGAGCTGTCTGCAGACGTTCGCATTTTCGGAGCAGGGCTGCTGGAGGCGCCCAGCACAGACCACCTAAGCTACGTTTGAAGTTTGAGGGGACAAGACAAGCAAGCTGCCCCAGTCTCTGTGCCTCTGTGCGAGCAGTGCCATGGGCAGATGAGGCTGAGCAACAGCTTTCCAGGCTAGCTCTTTCTGGCTGCGAGCTATCTGCAGACATTCGCGTTTTCGGAGTAGGGCTGCCAAAGGCGCCCGGCACAAACAGCCAAAAGATACTTTTGAAGTTTCAGGGGGCAAGACAAGCAAGCAGCCCCAGTCTCTGTGCCTCTGTGCGAGCAGTGCCATGGGCAGATGAGGCTGAGCAACAGCTTTCCAGGCTAGCTCTTTCTGCCTGCGAGCTATCTGCAGACGTTCGCATTTTTGGAGCAGGGTTGCCGGAGGTTCGCGAGACGGACCACCTAAGCTAAGTTTGAAGTTTGAGGGGACAAGACAAGCAAGCAGCACCAGTCTCTGTGCCTCTGTGCGAGCAGTGCCATGGGAAGATGAGGCTGAGCAACACCTTTCCAGGCTAGCTCTTTCTGCCTGCGAGCTATCTGCAGACGTTCCCATTTTCGGAGCAGGGCTGCCGGAGGCGCCCGGCACAGAGCACCTAAGATACGTTTGAAGTTTGAGGGGGCAAGACAAGCAAGCAGCCCCAGTCTCTGTGCCTCTGTGCGAGCAGTGCCATGGGCAGATGAGGCTGAGCAACAGCTTTCCAGGCTAGCTCTTTCTGCCTGCGAGCTATCTGCAGACGTTCGCATTTTCGGAGCAGGGCTGCCGGAGGCGCCCGACACGGACCACCTAAGGTACGTTTGAAGTTTGAGGGGGCAAGACAAGCAAGCAGCCCCAGTCTCTGTGCCTCTGTGCGAGCAGTACCATGGGCAGATGAGGCTGAGCAACAGCTTTCCAGGCTAGCTCTTTCTGGCTGCGATCTATCTCCAGACGTTCGCATTTTCAGAGCAGGGCTGCCGGAGGCTCCCGAGACGGACCACCTAAGCTACGTTTGAAGTTTGAGGGGGCAAGACAAGCAAGCAGCCCCAGTCTCTGTGCCTCTGTGCGAGCAGTACCATGGGCAGATGAGGCTGAGCAACAGCTTTCCAGGCTAGCTCTTTCTGGCTGCGATCTATCTCCAGACGTTCGCATTTTCAGAGCAGGGCTGCCGGAGGCTCCCGAGACGGACCACCTAAGGTACGTTTGAAGTTTGAGGGGGCAAGACAAGCAAGCAGCCCCAGTCTCTGTGCCTCTGTGCGAGCAGTGCCATGGGCAGATGAGGCTGAGCAACAGCTTTCCAGGCTAGCTTTTTCTGCCTGCGAGCTATCTGCAGACATTCGCATTTTCGGAGCAGGGCTGCCGAAGGCGCCCGGCTCAAACAGCCAAAAGATACGTTTGAAGTTTGAGGGGGCAAGACAAGCAAGCAGCCCCAGTCTCTGTGCCTCTGTGCGAGCAGTGCCATGGGCAGATGAGACTGAGCAACAGCCTTCCAGGCTAGCACTTTCTGCCTGCGAGCTATCTGCAGACGTTCGCATTTTCGGAGCAGGGCTGCTGGAGGCGCCCAGCACAGAGCACCCAAGCTACGTTTGAAGTTTGAGGGCACAAGACAAGCAAGCAGCCCCAGTCTCTGTGCCTCTGTGCGAGCAGTGCCATGGGCAGATGAGGCTGAGCAACAGCCTTCCAGACTAGCTCTTTCTGGCTGCGAGCTATTTGCAGACGTTAGCATTTTCAGAGCAGGGCTGCCGGAGGCGCCCGGCACGGACCACCTTAGCTACGTTTGAAGTTTGAGGGGACAAGACAAGCAAGCAGCCCCAGTCTCTGTGCCTCTGTGCGAGCAGTGCCATGGGCAGATGAGGCTGAGCAACAGCTTTCCAGGCTAGCTCTTTCTGCCTGCGAGCTATCTGCAGACGTTCCCATTTTCGGAGCAGGGCTGCCGGAGGCGCCCGGCACAGAGCACCTAAGATACGTTTGAAGTTTGAGGGGGAAGACAAGCAAGCAGCCCCAGTCTCTGTGCCTCTGTGCGAGCAGTGCCATGGGCAGATGAGGCTGAGCAACAGCTTTCCAGGCTAGCTCTTTCTGCCTGCGAGCTATCTGCAGACGTTCGCATTTTCGGAGCAGGGCTGCCGGAGGCTCCCGAGACGGACCACCTAAGCTACGTTTGAAGTTTGAGGGGGCAAGACAAGCAAGCAGCCCCAGTCTCTGTGCCTCTGTGCGAGCAGTGCCATGGGCAGATGAGGCTGAGCAACAGCCTTCCACACTAGCTCTTTCTGGCTGCGAGCTATTTGCAGACGTTAGCATTTTCAGAGCAGGGCTGCCGGAGGCGCCCGGCACGGACCACCTAAGCTACGTTTGAAGTTTGAGGGGACAAGACAAGCAAGCAGCCCCAGTCTCTGTGCCTCTGTGCGACCAGTGCCATGGGCACATGAGGCTGAGCAACAGCTTTCCAGGCTAGCTCTTTCTGCCTGCGAGCTATCTGCAGACGTTCGCATTTTTGGAGCAGGGCTGCCGGAGGCGCCCGGCACGGACCACCTAAGATACGTTTGAAGTTTGAGGGGGCAAGACAAGCAAGCAGCCCCAGTCTCTGTGCCTCTGTGCGAGCAGTGCCATGGGCAGATGAGGCTGAGCAACAGCTTTCCAGGCTAGCTCTTTCTGCTTGCGAGCTATCTGCAGACATTCGCATTTTCGGAGCAGGGCTGCCAAAGGCACCCGGCTCAAACAGCCAAAAGATACGTTTGAAGTTTGAGGTGGCAAGACAAGCAAGCAGCCCCAGTCTCTGTGCCTCTGTGCGAGCAGTGCCATGGGCAGATGAGGCTGAGCAAGAGCTTTCCAGGCTAGCTCTTTCTGCCTGCGAGCTATCTGCAGACGTTCGCATTTTCGCAGCAGGGCTGCCGGAGGCTCCCGAGACGGACCACCTAAGCTACGTTTGAAGTTTGAGGGGGCAAGACAAGCAAGCAGCCCCAGTCTCCGTGCCTCTGTGCGAGCAGTGCCATGGGCAGATGAGACTGAGCAACAGCCTTCCAGGCTAGCACTTTCTGGCTGCGAGCTATCTGCAGACGTTCGCATTTTCGGAGCAGGACTGCCGGAGGCGCCCAGCACAGACCACCTAATCTACGTTTGAAGTTTGAGGGGGCAAGACAAGCAAGCAGCCCCAGTCTCTGTGCCTCTGTGCGAGCAGTGCCATGGGCAGATGAGGCTGAGCAACAGCCTTCCAGACTAGCTCTTTCTGGCTGCGAGCTATTTGCAGACGTTAGCATTTTCAGAGCAGGGCTGCCGGAGACGCCCGGCACGGACCACCTAAGCTACGTTTGAAGTTTGAGGTGGCAAGACAAGCAAGCAGCCCCAGTCTCTGTGCCTCTGTGCGAGCAGTGCCATGGGCAGATGAGGCTGAGCAACAGCTTTCCAGGCTAGCTCTTTCTGGCTGCGATCTATCTGCAGACGTTCGCATTTTCAGAGCAGGGCTGCTGGAGGCTCCCGAGACGGACCACCTAAGCTACGTTTGAAGTTTGAGGGGGCAAGACAAGCAAGCAGCCCCAGTCTCTGTGCCTCTGTGCGAGCAGTGCCATGGGCAGATGAGGCTGAGCAACAGCTTTCCAGGCTAGCTTTTTCTGCCTGCGAGCTGTCTGCAGACATTCGCATTTTCGGAGCAGGGCTGCCAAAGGCGCCCGGCTCAAACAGCCAAAAGATACGTTTGAAGTTTGAGGGGGCAAGACAAGCAAGCAGCCCCAGTCTCTGTGCCTCTGTGCGAGCAGTGCCATGGGCAGATGAGGCTGAGCAACAGCTTTCCAGGCTAGCTTTTTCTGCCTGCGAGTTATCTGCAGACATTCGCATTTTCGGAGCAGGGCTGCCAAAGGCGCCCGGCTCAAACAGCCAAATAATACGTTTGAAGTTTGAGGGGGCAAGACAAGCAAGCAGCCCCAGTCTCTGTGCCTCTGTGCGAGCAGTGCCATGGGCAGATGAGACTGAGCAACAGCTTTCCAGGCTAGCACTTTCTGGCTGCGAGCTATCTGCAGACGTTCGCATTTTCGGAGCAGGGCTGCCGGAGGCGCCCAGCACAGACCACCTAAGCTACGTTTGAAGTTTGAGGGGACAAGACAAGCAAGCAGCCCCAGTCTCTGTGCCTCTGTGCGAGCAGTGCCATGGGCAGATGAGGCTGAGCAACAGCCTTCCAGACTAGCTCTTTCTGGCTGCGAGCTATTTGCAGACGTTAGCATTTTCAGAGCAGGGCTGCCGGAGGCGCCCGGCACGGACCACCTAAGCTACGTTTGAAGTTTGAGGGGACAAGACAAGCAAGCAGCCCCAGTCTCTGTGCCTCTGTGCGAGCAGTGCCATGGGCAGATGAGGCTGAGCAACAGCTTTCCAGGCTAGCTTTTTCTGCCTGCGAGCTATCTGCAGACATTCGCATTTTCGGAGCAGGGCTGCCGAAGGCGCCCGGCTCAAACAGCCAAAAGATACGTTTGAAGTTTGAGGGGGCAAGACAAGCAAGCAGCCCCAGTCTCTGTGCCTCTGTGCGAGCAGTGCCATGGGCAGATGAGACTGAGCAACAGCCTTCCAGGCTAGCACTTTCTGCCTGCGAGCTATCTGCAGACGTTCGCATTTTCGGAGCAGGGCTGCTGGAGGCGCCCAGCACAGAGCACCCAAGCTACGTTTGAAGTTTGAGGGCACAAGACAAGCAAGCAGCCCCAGTCTCTGTGCCTCTGTGCGAGCAGTGCCATGGGCAGATGAGGCTGAGCAACAGCCTTCCAGGCTAGCTCTTTCTGGCTGCGAGCTATTTGCAGACGTTAGCATTTTCAGAGCAGGGCTGCCGGAGGCGCCCGGCACGGACCACCTTAGCTACGTTTGAAGTTTGAGGGGACAAGACAAGCAAGCAGCCCCAGTCTCTGTGCCTCTGTGCGAGCAGTGCCATGGGCAGATGAGGCTGAGCAACAGCTTTCCAGGCTAGCTCTTTCTGCCTGCGAGCTATCTGCAGACGTTCCCATTTTCGGAGCAGGGCTGCCGGAGGCGCCCGGCACAGAGCACCTAAGATACGTTTGAAGTTTGAGGGGGAAGACAAGCAAGCAGCCCCAGTCTCTGTGCCTCTGTGCGAGCAGTGCCATGGGCAGATGAGGCTGAGCAACAGCTTTCCAGGCTAGCTCTTTCTGCCTGCGAGCTATCTGCAGACGTTCGCATTTTCGGAGCAGGGCTGCCGGAGGCTCCCGAGACGGACCACCTAAGCTACGTTTGAAGTTTGAGGGGGCAAGACAAGCAAGCAGCCCCAGTCTCTGTGCCTCTGTGCGAGCAGTGCCATGGGCAGATGAGGCTGAGCAACAGCCTTCCACACTAGCTCTTTCTGGCTGCGAGCTATTTGCAGACGTTAGCATTTTCAGAGCAGGGCTGCCGGAGGCGCCCGGCACGGACCACCTAAGCTACGTTTGAAGTTTGAGGGGACAAGACAAGCAAGCAGCCCCAGTCTCTGTGCCTCTGTGCGACCAGTGCCATGGGCACATGAGGCTGAGCAACAGCTTTCCAGGCTAGCTCTTTCTGCCTGCGAGCTATCTGCAGACGTTCGCATTTTTGGAGCAGGGCTGCCGGAGGCGCCCGGCACGGACCACCTAAGATACGTTTGAAGTTTGAGGGGGCAAGACAAGCAAGCAGCCCCAGTCTCTGTGCCTCTGTGCGAGCAGTGCCATGGGCAGATGAGGCTGAGCAACAGCTTTCCAGGCTAGCTCTTTCTGCCTGCGAGCTATCTGCAGACATTCGCATTTTCGGAGCAGGGCTGCCAAAGGCACCCGGCTCAAACAGCCAAAAGATACGTTTGAAGTTTGAGGTGGCAAGACAAGCAAGCAGCCCCAGTCTCTGTGCCTCTGTGCGAGCAGTGCCATGGGCAGATGAGGCTGAGCAAGAGCTTTCCAGGCTAGCTCTTTCTGCCTGCGAGCTATCTGCAGACGTTCGCATTTTCGCAGCAGGGCTGCCGGAGGCTCCCGAGACGGACCACCTAAGCTACGTTTGAAGTTTGAGGGGGCAAGACAAGCAAGCAGCCCCAGTCTCCGTGCCTCTGTGCGAGCAGTGCCATGGGCAGATGAGACTGAGCAACAGCCTTCCAGGCTAGCACTTTCTGGCTGCGAGCTATCTGCAGACGTTCGCATTTTCGGAGCAGGACTGCCGGAGGCGCCCAGCACAGACCACCTAATCTACGTTTGAAGTTTGAGGGGGCAAGACAAGCAAGCAGCCCCAGTCTGTGTGCCTCTGTGCGAGCAGTGCCATGGGCAGATGAGGCTGAGCAACAGCCTTCCAGACTAGCTCTTTCTGGCTGCGAGCTATTTGCAGACGTTAGCATTTTCAGAGCAGGGCTGCCGGAGACGCCCGGCACGGACCACCTAAGCTACGTTTGAAGTTTGAGGTGGCAAGACAAGCAAGCAGCCCCAGTCTCTGTGCCTCTGTGCGAGCAGTGCCATGGGCAGATGAGGCTGAGCAACAGCTTTCCAGGCTAGCTCTTTCTGGCTGCGATCTATCTGCAGACGTTCGCATTTTCAGAGCAGGGCTGCTGGAGGCTCCCGAGACGGACCACCTAAGCTACGTTTGAAGTTTGAGGGGGCAAGACAAGCAAGCAGCCCCAGTCTCTGTGCCTCTGTGCGAGCAGTGCCATGGGCAGATGAGGCTGAGCAACAGCTTTCCAGGCTAGCTTTTTCTGCCTGCGAGCTGTCTGCAGACATTCGCATTTTCGGAGCAGGGCTGCCAAAGGCGCCCGGCTCAAACAGCCAAAAGATACGTTTGAAGTTTGAGGGGGCAAGACAAGCAAGCAGCCCCAGTCTCTGTGCCTCTGTGCGAGCAGTGCCATGGGCAGATGAGGCTGAGCAACAGCCTTCCAGGCTAGCACTTTCTGCCTGCGAGCTATCTGCAGACGTTCGCATTTTCGGAGCAGGGCTGCCAAAGGCGCCCGGCTCAAACAGCCAAAAGATACGTTTGAAGTTTGAGGGGGCAAGATAAGCAAGCAGCCCCAGTCTCTGTGCCTCTGTGCGAGCAGTGCCATGGGCAGATGAGACTGAGCAACAGCCTTCCAGGCTAGCACTTTCTGCCTGCGAGCTATCTGCAGACTTTCGCATTTTCGGAGCAGGGATGCCGGAGGCGCCCAGCACAGACCACCTAAGCTACGTTTGAAGTTTGAGGGGACAAAACAAGCAAGCAGCCCCAGTCTCTGTGCCTCTGTGCGAGCAGTGCCATGGGCAGATGAGGCTGAGCAACAGCCTTCCAGACTAGCTCTTTCTGGCTGCGAGCTTTTTGCAGACGTTAGCATTTTCAGAGCAGGGCTGCCGGTGGCGCCCGGCACGGACCACCTAAGCTACGTTTGAAGTTTGAGGGGGCAAGACAAGCAAGCAGCCCCAGTCTCTGTGCCTCTGTGCGAGCAGTGCCATGGGCAGATGAGGCTGAGCAACAGCTTTCCAGGCTAGCTTTTTCTGCCTGCGAGTTATCTGCAGACATTCGCATTTTCGGAGCAGGGCTGCCAAAGGCGCCCGGATCAAACAGCCAAATAATACGTTTGAAGTTTGAGGGGGCAAGACAAGCAAGCAGCCCCAGTCTCTGTGCCTCTGTGCGAGCAGTGCCATGGGCAGATGAGACTGAGCAACAGCTTTCCAGGCTAGCACTTTCTGGCTGCGAGCTATCTGCAGACGTTCGCATTTTCGGAGCAGGGCTGCCGGAGGCGCCCAGCACAGACCACCTAAGCTACGTTTGAAGTTTGAGGGGACAAGACAAGCAAGCAGCCCCAGTCTCTGTGCCTCTGTGCGAGCAGTGCCATGGGCAGATGAGGCTGAGCAACAGCCTTCCAGACTAGCTCTTTCTGGCTGCGAGCTATTTGCAGACGTTAGCATTTTCAGAGCAGGGCTGCCGGAGGCGCCCGGCACGGACCACCTAAGCTACGTTTGAAGTTTGAGGGGACAAGACAAGCAAGCAGCCCCAGTCTCTGTGCCTCTGTGCGAGCAGTGCCATGGGCAGATGAGGCTGAGCAACAGCTTTCCAGGCTAGCTCTTTCTGGCTGCGAGCTGTCTGCAGACGTTGGCATTTTCGGAGCAGGGCTGCCAGAGGCGCCCAGCACAGACCACCTAAGCTACGTTTGAAGTTTGAGGGGACAAGACAAGCAAGCAGCCCCAGTCTCTGTGCCTCTGTGTGAGCAGTGCCATGGGCAGATGAGGCTGAGCAACAGCTTTCCAGGCTAGCTCTTTCTGGCTGCGAGCTATTTGCAGACGTTAGCATTTTCGGAGCAGGGCTGCCAAAGGCGCCCGGCACGGACCACGTAAGCTACGTTTGAAGTTTGAGGGGACAAGACAAGCAAGCAGCCCCAGTCTCTGTGCCTCTGTGCGAGCAGTGCCATGGGCAGATGAGGCTGAGCAACAGCCTTCCAGGCTAGCACTTTCTGCCTGCGAGCTATCTGCAGACGTTCGCATTTTCGGAGCAGGGCTGCCAAAGGCGCCCGGCTCAAACAGCCAAAAGATACGTTTGAAGTTTGAGGTGGCAAGACAAGCAAGCAGCCCCAGTCTCTGTGCCTCTGTGCGAGCAGTGCCATGGGCAGATGAGACTGAGCAACAGCCTTCCAGGCTAGCACTTTCTGGCTGCGAGCTGTCTGCAGACGTTCGCATTTTCGGAGCAGGGCTGCCGGAGGCGCCCAGCACAGACCACCTAAGCTACGTTTGAAGTTTGAGGGGACAACACAAGCAAGCAGCCCCAGTCTCTGTTCCTCTGTGTGAGCAGTGCCATGGGCAGATGAGGGTGAGCAACAGCTTTCCAGGCGAGCTCTTTCTGCCTGCGAGCTATTTGCAGACGTTAGCATTTTCGGAGCAGGGCTGCCAAAGGCGCCCGGCACGGACCACCTAAGCTACGTTTGAAGTTTGAGGGGACAAGAAAAGCAAGCAGCCCCAGTCTCTGTGCCTCTGTGTGAGCAGTGCCATGGGCAGATGAGGCTGAGCAACAGCTTTCCAGGCTAGCTCTTTCTGCCTGCGAGCTATCTGCAGACGTTCGCATTTTTGGAGCAGGGCTGCCGGAGGCGCCCGGCACAGACCATCTAAGATACGTTTGAAGTTTGAGGGGGCAAGACAAGCAAGCAGCCCCAGTCTCTGTGCCTCTGTGCGAGCAGTGCCATGGGCAGATGAGGCTGAGCAACAGCTTTCCAGGCTAGCTCTTTCTGGCTGCGAGCTATCTGCAGACGTTCGCATTTTCGGAGCAGGACTGCCGGAGTCTCCCGAGACGGACCACCTAAGCTACGTTTGAAGATTGAGGGGACAAGACAAGCAAGCAGCCCCAGTCTCCGTGCCTCTGTGCGAGCAGTGCCATGGGCAGATGAGACTGACCAACAGCCTTCCAGGCTAGCACTTTCTGGCTGCGAGCTATCTGCAGACGTTCGCATTTTCGGAGCAGGGCTGCCGGAGGCGCCCAGCACAGACCACCTAAGCTACGTTTGAAGTTTGAGGGGACAAGACAAGCAAGCAGCCCCAGTCTCTGTGCCTCTGTGCGAGCAGTGCCATGGGCAGATGAGGCTGAGCAACAGCCTTCCAGACTAGCTCTTTCTGGCTGCGAGCTATTTGCAGACGTTAGCATTTTCAGAGCAGGGCTGCCGGAGGCGCCCGGCACGGACCACCTAAGCTACGTTTGAAGTTTGAGGGGACAAGACAAGCAAGCAGCCCCAGTCTCTGTGCCTCTGTGCGAGCAGTGCCATGGGCAGATGAGGCTGAGCAACAGCTTTCCAGGCTAGCTCTTTCTGCCTGCGAGCTATCTGCAGACGTTCCCATTTTCGGAGCAGGGCTGCCGGAGGCGCCCGGCACGGACCACCTAAGCTACGTTTGAAGTTTGAGGGGACAAGACAAGCAAGCAGCCCCAGTCTCTGTGCCTCTGTGCGAGCAGTGCCATGGGCAGATGAGGCTGAGCAACAGCCTTCCAGACTAGCTCTTTCTGGCTGCGAGCTATTTGCAGACGTTAGCATTTTCAGAGCAGGGCTGCCGGAGGCGCCCGGCACGGACCACCTAAGCTACGTTTGAAGTTTGAGGGGACAAGACAAGCAAGCAGCCCCAGTCTCTGTGCCTCTGTGCGAGCAGTGCCATGGGCAGATGAGGCTGAGCAACAGCTTTCCAGGCTAGCTCTTTCTGGCTGCGAGCTATCTGCAGACGTTCGCATTTTTGGAGCAGGGCTGCCGGAGGCGTCCGGCACAGAGCACCTAAGATACGTTTGAAGTTTGAGGGGGCAAGACAAGCAAGCAGCCCCAGTCTCTGTGCCTCTGTGCGAGCAGTACCATGGGCAGATGAGGCTGAGCAACAGCTTTCCAGGCTAGCTCTTTCTGCCTGCGATCTATCTCCAGAAGTTCGCATTTTCAGAGCAGGGCTGCCGGAGGCTCCCGAGACGGACCACCTAAGGTACGTTTGAAGTTTGAGGGGGCAAGACAAGCAAGCAGCCCCAGTCTCTGTGCCTCTGTGCGAGCAGTGCCATGGGCAGATGAGGCTGAGCAACAGCTTTCCAGGCTAGCTCTTTCTGGCTGCGAGCTATCTGCAGACATTCGCATTTTCGGAGCAGGGCTGCCAAAGGCGCCCGGCTCAAACAGCCAAAAGATACGTTTGAAGTTTGAGGTGGCAAGACAAGCAAGCAGCCCCAGTCTCTGTGCCTCTGTGCGAGCAGTGCCATGGGCAGATGAGACTGAGCAACAGCCTTCCAGGCTAGCACTTTCTGGCTGCGAGCTGTCTGCAGACGTTCGCATTTTCGGAGCAGGGCTGCCGGAGGCGCCCAGCACAGACCACCTAAGCTACGTTTGAAGTTTGAGGGGACAACACAAGCAAGCAGCCCCAGTCTCTGTGCCTCTGTGTGAGCAGTGCCATGGGCAGATGAGGCTGAGCAACAGCTTTCCAGGCTAGCTCTTTCTGCCTGCGAGCTATTTGCAGACATTAGCATTTTCGGAGCAGGGCTGCCAAAGGCGCCCGGCACGGACCACCTAAGCTACGTTTGAAGTTTGAGGGGACAAGACAAGCAAGCAGCCCCAGTCTCTGTGCCTCTGTGTGAGCAGTGCCATGGGCAGATGAGGCTGAGCAACAGCTTTCCAGGCTAGCTCTTTCTGCCTGCGAGCTATCTGCAGACGTTCGCATTTTTGGAGCAGGGCTGCCGGAGGCGCCCGGCACAGACCATCTAAGGTACGTTTGAAGTTTGAGGGGGCAAGACAAGCAAGCAGCCCCAGTCTCTGTGCCTCTGTGCGAGCAGTGCCATGGGCAGATGAGGCTGAGCAACAGCTTTCCAGGCTAGCTCTTTCTGGCTGCGAGCTATCTGCAGACGTTCGCATTTTCGGAGCAGGACTGCCGGAGTCTCCCGAGACGGACCACGTAAGCTACGTTTGAAGATTGAGGGGACAAGACAAGCAAGCAGCCCCAGTCTCCGTGCCTCTGTGCGAGCAGTGCCATGGGCAGATGAGACTGAGCAACAGCCTTCCAGGCTAGCACTTTCTGGCTGCGAGCTATCTGCAGACGTTCGCATTTTCGGAGCAGGGCTGCCGGAGGCGCCCAGCACAGACCACCTAAGCTACGTTTGAAGTTTGAGGGGACAAGACAAGCAAGCAGCCCCAGTCTCTGTGCCTCTGTGCGAGCAGTGCCATGGGCAGATGAGGCTGAGCAACAGCTTTCCAGGCTAGCTCTTTCTGCCTGCGAGCTATCTGCAGACGTTCGCATTTTTGGAGCAGGGCTGCCGGAGGCGTCCGGCACAGAGCACCTAAGATACGTTTGAAGTTTGAGGGGGCAAGACAAGCAAGCAGCCCCAGTCTCTGTGCCTCTGTGCGAGCAGTACCATGGGCAGATGAGGCTGAGCAACAGCTTTCCAGGCTAGCTCTTTCTGGCTGCGATCTATCTCCAGACGTTCGCATTTTCAGAGCAGGGCTGCCGGAGGCTCCCGAGACGGACCACCTAAGGTACGTTTGAAGTTTGAGGGGGCAAGACAAGCAAGCAGCCCCAGTCTCTGTGCCTCTGTGCGAGCAGTGCCATGGGCAGATGAGGCTGAGCAACAGCTTTCCAGGCTAGCTCTTTCTGGCTGCGAGCTATCTGCAGACATTCGCATTTTCGGAGCAGGGCTGCCAAAGGCGCCCGGCTCAAACAGCCAAAAGATACGTTTGAAGTTTGAGGTGGCAAGACAAGCAAGCAGCCCCAGTCTCTGTGCCTCTGTGCGAGCAGTGCCATGGGCAGATGAGACTGAGCAACAGCCTTCCAGGCTAGCACTTTCTGGCTGCGAGCTGTCTGCAGACGTTCGCATTTTCGGAGCAGGGCTGCCAGAGGCGCCCAGCACAGACCACCTAAGCTACGTTTGAAGTTTGAGGGGACAACACAAGCAAGCAGCCCCAGTCTCTGTTCCTCTGTGTGAGCAGTGCCATGGGCAGATGAGGGTGAGCAACAGCTTTCCAGGCGAGCTCTTTCTGCCTGCGAGCTATTTGCAGACGTTAGCATTTTCGGAGCAGGGCTGCCAAAGGCGCCCGGCACGGACCACCTAAGATACGTTTGAAGTTTGAGGGGGCAAGACAAGCAAGCAGCCCCAGTCTCTGTGCCTCTGTGCGAGCAGTGCCATGGGCAGATGAGGCTGAGCAACAGCTTTCCAGGCTAGCTCTTTCTGGCTGCGAGCTATCTGCAGACGTTCGCATTTTCGGAGCAGGACTGCCGGAGTCTCCCGAGACGGACCACCTAAGCTACGTTTGAAGATTGAGGGGACAAGACAAGCAAGCAGCCCCAGTCTCCGTGCCTCTGTGCGAGCAGTGCCATGGGCAGATGAGACTGAGCAACAGCCTTCCAGGCTAGCACTTTCTGCCTGCGAGCTATCTGCAGACGTTCGCATTTTCGGAGCAGGGCTGCCGGAGGCGCCCAGCACAGACCACCTAAGCTACGTTTGAAGTTTGAGGGGACAAGACAAGCAAGCAGCCCCAGTCTCTGTGCCTCTGTGCGAGCAGTGCCATGGGCAGATGAGGCTGAGCAACAGCCTTCCAGACTAGCTCTTTCTGGCTGCGAGCTATTTGCAGACGTTAGCATTTTCAGAGCAGGGCTGCCGGAGGCGCCCGGCACGGACCACCTAAGCTACGTTTGAAGTTTGAGGGGACAAGACAAGCAAGCAGCCCCAGTCTCTGTGCCTCTGTGCGAGCAGTGCCATGGGCAGATGAGGCTGAGCAACAGCTTTCCAGGCTAGCTCTTTCTGCCTGCGAGCTATCTGCAGACGTTCCCATTTTCGGAGCAGGGCTGCCGGAGGCGCCCGGCACAGAGCACCTAAGATACGTTTGAAGTTTGAGGGGGCAAGACAAGCAAGCAGCCCCAGTCTCTGTGCCTCTGTGCGAGCAGTGCCATGGGCAGATGAGGCTGAGCAACAGCTTTCCAGGCTAGCTCTTTCTGACTGCGAGCTATCTGCAGACGTTCGCATTTTCGGAGCAGGGCTGCCGGAGGCGCCCGACACGGATTACCTAAGGTACGTTTGAAGTTTGAGGGGGCAAGACAAGCAAGCAGCCCCAGTCTCTGTGCCTCTGTGCGAGCAGTACCATGGGCAGATGAGGCTGAGCAACAGCTTTCCAGGCTAGCTCTTTCTGGCTGCGATCTATCTCCAGACGTTCGCATTTTCAGAGCAGGGCTGCCGGAGGCTCCCGAGACGGACCACCTAAGCTACGTTTGAAGTTTGAGGGGGCAAGACAAGCAAGCAGCGCCAGTCTCTGTGCCTCTGTGCGAGCAGTGCCATGGGCAGATGAGGCTGTGCAACAGCTTTCCAGGCTAGCTTTTTCTGCCTGCGAGCTATCTGCAGACATTCGCATTTTCGGAGCAGGGCTGCCAAAGGCGCACGGCTCAAAGAGCCAAAAGATACGTTTGAAGTTTGAGGGGGCAAGACAAGCAAGCAGCCCCAGTCTCTGTGCCTGTGTGCGAGCAGTGCCATGGGCAGATGAGACTGAGCAACAGCCTTCCAGGCTAGCACTTTCTGCCTGCGAGCTATCTGCAGACGTTCGCATTTTCGGAGCAGGGCTGCCGGAGGCGCCCAGCACAGACCACCTAAGCTACGTTTGAAGTTTGAGGGGACAAGACAAGCAAGCAGCCTTAGTCTCTGTGCCTCTGTGCGAGCAGTGCCATGGGCAGATGAGGCTGAGCAACAGCCTTCCAGACTAGCTCTTTCTGGCTGCGAGCTATTTGCAGACGTTAGCATTTTCAGAGCAGGGCTGCCGGAGGCGCCCGGCACGGACCACCTAAGCTACGTTTGAAGTTTGAGGGGACAAGACAAGCAAGCAGCCCCAGTCTCTGTGCCTCTGTGCGAGCAGTGCCATGGGCAGATGAGGCTGAGCAACAGCTTTCCAGGCTAGCTCTTTCTGGCTGCGAGCTATCTGCAGACGTTCGCATTTTTGGAGCAGGGCTGCCGGAGGCGTCCGGCACAGAGCACCTAAGATACGTTTGAAGTTTGAGGGGGCAAGACAAGCAAGCAGCCCCAGTCTCTGTGCCTCTGTGCGAGCAGTACCATGGGCAGATGAGGCTGAGCAACAGCTTTCCAGGCTAGCTCTTTCTGGCTGCGATCTATCTCCAGACGTTCGCATTTTCAGAGCAGGGCTGCCGGAGGCTCCCGAGACGGACCACCTAAGGTACGTTTGAAGTTTGAGGGGGCAAGACAAGCAAGCAGCCCCAGTCTCTGTGCCTCTGTGCGAGCAGTGCCATGGGCAGATGAGGCTGAGCAACAGCTTTCCAGGCTAGCTCTTTCTGGCTGCGAGCTATCTGCAGACATTCGCATTTTCGGAGCAGGGCTGCCAAAGGCGCCCGGCTCAAACAGCCAAAAGATACGTTTGAAGTTTGAGGTGGCAAGACAAGCAAGCAGCCCCAGTCTCTGTGCCTCTGTGCGAGCAGTGCCATGGGCAGATGAGACTGAGCAACAGCCTTCCAGGCTAGCACTTTCTGGCTGCGAGCTGTCTGCAGACGTTCGCATTTTCGGAGCAGGGCTGCCGGAGGCGCCCAGCACAGACCACCTAAGCTACGTTTGAAGTTTGAGGGGACAAGACAAGCAAGCAGCCCCAGTCTCTGTGCCTCTGTGTGAGCAGTGCCATGGGCAGATGAGGCTGAGCAACAGCTTTCCAGGCTAGCTCTTTCTGCCTGCGAGCTATTTGCAGACGTTAGCATTTTCGGAGCAGGGCTGCCAAAGGCGCCCGGCACGGACCACCTAAGCTACGTTTGAAGTTTGAGGGGACAAGACAAGCAAGCAGCCCCAGTCTCTGTGCCTCTGTGTGAGCAGTGCCATGGGCAGATGAGGCTGAGCAACAGCTTTCCAGGCTAGCTCTTTCTGCCTGCGAGCTATCTGCAGACGTTCGCATTTTTGGAGCAGGGCTGCCGGAGGCGCCCGGCACAGACCATCTAAGGTACGTTTGAAGTTTGAGGGGGCAAGACAAGCAAGCAGCCCCAGTCTCTGTGCCTCTGTGCGAGCAGTGCCATGGGCAGATGAGGCTGAGCAACAGCTTTCCAGGCTAGCTCTTTCTGGCTGCGAGCTATCTGCAGACGTTCGCATTTTCGGAGCAGGACTGCCGGAGTCTCCCGAGACGGACCACCTAAGCTACGTTTGAAGATTGAGGGGACAAGACAAGCAAGCAGCCCCAGTCTCCGTGCCTCTGTGCGAGCAGTGCCATGGGCAGATGAGACTGAGCAACAGCCTTCCAGGCTAGCACTTTCTGGCTGCGAGCTATCTGCAGACGTTCGCATTTTCGGAGCAGGGCTGCCGGAGGCGCCCAGCACAGACCACCTAAGCTACGTTTGAAGTTTGAGGGGACAAGACAAGCAAGCAGCCTTAGTCTCTGTTCCTCTGTGCGAGCAGTGCCATGGGCAGATGAGGCTGAGCAACAGCCTTCCAGACTAGCTCTTTCTGGCTGCGAGCTATTTGCAGACGTTAGCATTTTCAGAGCAGGGCTGCCGGAGGCGCCCGGCACGGACCACCTAAGCTACGTTTGAAGTTTGAGGGGACAAGACAAGCAAGCAGCCCCAGTCTCTGTGCCTCTGTGCGAGCAGTGCCATGGGCAGATGAGGCTGAGCAAGAGCTTTCCAGGCTAGCTCTTTCTGGCTGCGAGCTATCTGCAGACGTTCGCATTTTTGGAGCAGGGCTGCCGGAGGCGTCCGGCACAGAGCACCTAAGATACGTTTGAAGTTTGAGAGGGCAAGACAAGCAAGCAGCCCCAGTCTCTGTGCCTCTGTGCGAGCAGTACCATGGGCAGATGAGGCTGAGCAACAGCTTTCCAGGCTAGCTCTTTCTGGCTGCGATCTATCTCCAGACGTTCGCATTTTCAGAGCAGGGCTGCCGGAGGCTCCCGAGACGGACCACCTAAGGTACGTTTGAAGTTTGAGGGGGCAAGACAAGCAAGCAGCCCCAGTCTCTGTGCCTCTGTGCGAGCAGTGCCATGGGCAGATGAGGCTGAGCAACAGCTTTCCAGGCTAGCTCTTTCTGGCTGCGAGCTATCTGCAGACATTCGCATTTTCGGAGCAGGGCTGCCAAAGGCGCCCGGCTCAAACAGCCAAAAGATACGTTTGAAGTTTGAGGTGGCAAGACAAGCAAGCAGCCCCAGTCTCTGTGCCTCTGTGCGAGCAGTGCCATGGGCAGATGAGGCTGAGCAACAGCCTTCCAGGCTAGCACTTTCTGGCTGCGAGCTGTCTGCAGACGTTCGCATTTTCGGAGCAGGGCTGCCGGAGGCGCCCAGCACAGACCACCTAAGCTACGTTTGAAGTTTGAGGGGACAACACAAGCAAGCAGCCCCAGTCTCTGTGCCTCTGTGTGAGCAGTGCCATGGGCAGATGAGGCTGAGCAACAGCTTTCCAGGCTAGCTCTTTCTGCCTGCGAGCTATTTGCAGACGTTAGCATTTTCGGAGCAGGGCTGCCAAAGGCGCCCGGCACGGACCACCTAAGCTACGTTTGAAGTTTGAGGGGACAAGACAAGCAAGCAGCCCCAGTCCCTGTGCCTCTGTGTGAGCAGTGCCATGGGCAGATGAGGCTGAGCAACAGCTTTCCAGGCTAGCTCTTTCTGCCTGCGAGCTATCTGCAGACGTTCGCATTTTTGGAGCAGGGCTGCCGGAGGCGCCCGGCACAGACCATCTAAGATACGTTTGAAGTTTGAGGGGACAAGACAAGCAAGCAGCCCCAGTCTCTGTGCCTCTGTGCGAGCAGTGCCATGGGCAGATGAGGCTGAGCAACAGCTTTCCAGGCTAGCTCTTTCTGCCTGCGAGCTATCTGCAGACGTTCGCATTTTAGGAGCAGGGCTGCCGGAGGCGCCCGACACGGACCACCTAAGGTACGTTTGAAGTTTGAGGGGGCAAGACAAGCATGCAGCCCCAGTCTCTGTGCCTCTGTGCGAGCAGTACCATGGGCAGATGAGGCTGAGCAACAGCTTTCCAGGCTAGCTCTTTCTGGCTGCGATCTATCTCCAGACGTTCGCATTTTCAGAGCAGGGCTGCCGGAGGCTCCCGAGACGGACCACCTAAGCTACGTTTGAAGTTTGAGGGGGCAAGACAAGCAAGCAGCGCCAGTCTCTGTGCCTCTGTGCGAGCAGTGCCATGGGCAGATGAGGCTGAGCAACAGCTTTCCAGGCTAGCTTTTTCTGCCTGCGAGCTATCTGCAGACATTCGCATTTTCGGAGCAGGGCTGCCAAAGGCGCACGGCTCAAACAGCCAAAAGATACGTTTGAAGTTTGAGGGGGCAAGACAAGCAAGCAGCCCCAGTCTCTGTGCCTGTGTGCGAGCAGTGCCATGGGCAGATGAGACTGAGCAACAGCCTTCCAGGCTAGCACTTTCTGCCTGCGAGCTATCTGCAGACGTTCGCATTTTCGGAGCAGGGCTGCCGGAGGCGCCCGGCACAGACCACCTAAGGTACGTTTGAAGTTTGAGGGGACAAGACAAGCAAGCAGCCCCAGTCTCTGTGCCTCTGTGCGAGCAGTGCCATGGGCAGATGAGGCTGAGCAACAGCCTTCCAGGCTAGCTCTTTCTGGCTGCGAGCTATTTGCAGACGTTCGCATTTTCAGAGCAGGGCTGCCGGAGGCGCCCGGCACGGACCACCTAAGCTACGTTTGAAGTTTGAGGGGACAAGACAAGCAAGCAGCCCCAGTCTCTGTGCCTCTGTGCGAGCAGTGCCATGGGCAGATGAGGCTGAGCAACAGCTTTCCAGGCTAGCTCTTTCTGCCTGCGAGCTATCTGCAGACGTTCGCATTTTCGGAGCAGGGCTGCCGGAGGCGCCCGACACGGACCACCTAAGGTACGTTTGAAGTTTGAGGGGGCAAGACAAGCAAGCAGCCCCAGTCTCTGTGCCTCTGTGCGAGCAGTGCCACGGGCAGATGAGGCTGAGCAACAGCTTTCCAGGCTAGCTCTTTCTGGCTGCGAGCTATCTGCAGACGTTCGCATTTTCGGAGCTGGACTGCCGGAGTCTCCCGAGACGGACCACCTAAGGTACGTTTGAAGATTGAGGGGACAAGACAAGCAAGCAGCCCCAGTCTCCGTGCCTCTGTGCGAGCAGTGCCATGGGCAGATGAGACTGAGCAACAGCCTTCCAGGCTTGCACTTTCTGGCTGCGAGCTATCTGCAGACGTTCGCATTTTCGGAGCAGGGCTGCCGGAGGCGCCCAGCACAGACCACCTAAGCTACGTTTGAAGTTTGAGGGGACAAGACAAGCAAGCAGCCCCAGTCTCTGTGCCTCTGTGCGAGCAGTGCCATGGGCAGATGAGGCTGAGCAACAGCCTTCCAGACTAGCTCTTTCTGGCTGCGAGCTATTTGCAGACGTTAGCATTTTCAGAGCAGGGCTGTCGGAGGCGCCCGGCACGGACCACCTAAGTTACGTTTGAAGTTTGAGGGGACAAGACAAGCAAGCAGCCCCAGTCTCTGTGCCTCTGTGCGAGCAGTGCCATGGGCAGATGAGGCTGAGCAACAGCTTTCCAGGCTAGCTCTTTCTGCCTGCGAGCTATCTGCAGACGTTCGCATTTTCAGAGCAGGGCTGCCGGAGGCTCCCGAGACGGACCACCTAAGCTACGTTTGAAGTTTGAGGGGGCAAGACAAGCAAGCAGCCCCAGTCTCTGTGCCTCTGTGCGAGCAGTGCCATGGGCAGATGAGGCTGAGCAACAGCTTTCCAGGCTAGCTTTTTCTGCCTGCGAGCTATCTGCAGACATTCGCATTTTCGGAGCAGGGCTGCCAAAGGCGCACGGCTCAAACAGCCAAAAGATACGTTTGAAGTTTGAGGGGGCAAGACAAGCAAGCAGCCCCAGTCTCTGTGCCTGTGTGCGAGCAGTGCCATGGGCAGATGAGACTGAGCAACAGCCTTCCAGGCTAGCACTTTCTGCCTGCGAACTATCTGCAGACGTTCGCATTTTCGGAGCAGGGCTGCCGGAGGCGCCCGGCACAGACCACCTAAGGTACGTTTGAAGTTTGAGGGGACAAGACAAGCAAGCAGCCCCAGTCTCTGTGCCTCTGTGCGAGCAGTGCCATGGGCAGATGAGGCTGAGCAACAGCTTTCCAGGCTAGCTCTTTCTGCCTGCGAGCTATCTGCAGACGTTCGCATTTTTGGAGCAGGGCTGCCGGAGGCGCCCGACACGGACCACCTAAGGTACGTTTGAAGTTTGAGGGGGCAAGACAAGCAAGCAGCCCCAGTCTCTGTGCCTCTGTGCGAGCAGTACCATGGGCAGATGAGGCTGAGCAACAGCTTTCCAGGCTAGCTCTTTCTGCCTGCGAGCTATCTGCAGACGTTCGCATTTTCGGAGCAGGGCTGCCGGAGGCGCCCGACACGGACCACCTAAGGTACGTTTGAAGTTTGAGGGGGCAAGACAAGCAAGCAGCCCCAGTCTCTGTGCCTCTGTGCGAGCAGTGCCACGGGCAGATGAGGCTGAGCAACAGCTTTCCAGGCTAGCTCTTTCTGGCTGCGAGCTATCTGCAGACGTTCGCATTTTCGGAGCAGGACTGCCGGAGTCTCCCGAGACGGACCACCTAAGCTACGTTTGAAGATTGAGGGGACAAGACAAGCAAGCAGCCCCAGTCTCCGTGCCTCTGTGCGAGCAGTGCCATGGGCAGATGAGACTGAGCAACAGCCTTCCAGGCTTGCACTTTCTGGCTGCGAGCTATCTGCAGACGTTCGCATTTTCGGAGCAGGGCTGCCGGAGGCGCCCAGCACAGACCACCTAAGCTACGTTTGAAGTTTGAGGGGACAAGACAAGCAAGCAGCCCCAGTCTCTGTGCCTCTGTGCGAGCAGTGCCATGGGCAGATGAGGCTGAGCAACAGCCTTCCAGACTAGCTCTTTCTGGCTGCGAGCTATTTGCAGACGTTAGCATTTTCAGAGCAGGGCTGTCGGAGGCGCCCGGCACGGACCACCTAAGTTACGTTTGAAGTTTGAGGGGACAAGACAAGCAAGCAGCCCCAGTCTCTGTGCCTCTGTGCGAGCAGTGCCATGGGCAGATGAGACTGAGCAACAGCCTTCCAGGCTAGCACTTTCTGCCTGCGAACTATCTGCAGACGTTCGCATTTTCGGAGCAGGGCTGCCGGAGGCGCCCGGCACAGACCACCTAAGGTACGTTTGAAGTTTGAGGGGGCAAGACAAGCAAGCAGCCCCAGTCTCTGTGCCTCTGTGCGAGCAGTACCATGGGCAGATGAGGCTGAGCAACAGCTTTCCAGGCTAGCTCTTTCTGGCTGCGATCTATCTGCAGACGTTCGCATTTTCGGAGCAGGGCTGCCGAAGGCGCCCGGCACGGACCACCTAAGCTACGTTTGAAGTTTGAGGGGACAAGACAAGCAAGCAGCCCCAGTCTCTGTGCCTCTGTGCGAGCAGTGCCATGGGCAGATGAGGCTGAGCAACAGCTTTCCAGGCTAGCACTTTCTGGCTGCGAGCTATCTGCAGACGTTCGCATTTTCGGAGTAGGGCTGCCGGAGGCGCCCAGCACAGACCACCTAAGCTACGTTTGAAGTTTGAGGGGACAAGACAAGCAAGCAGCCCCAGTCTCTGTGCCTCTGTGCGAGCAGTGCCATGGGCAGATGAGGCTGAGCAACAGCTTTCCAGGCTAGCTCTTTCTGCCTGCGATGTATATGCAGACGTTCGCATTTTAAACAGCGGTGCCACAGACCCATTGCCCGGACACCCAAAGCTAAGTTTGAAGTTGGAGGTGGCAAGACAACCAAGCAGCCCCAGTCTCTGTGCCTCTGTGCGAGCAGTGTCATGGGCAGATGACGCTGAGCAACAGCTTTCCAGGCTAGCTCTTTCTGGCTGCCACCGATCTGCACACGTTCACATTTTCACAGCAGGCCTGCCGGAGGCGCTCGGCACGGACACTCAAAGCTAAATTTGAAGTTTGAGGGGGCAAGACAAGCTAGCAGCCCCAGTCTCTGTGCCTCTGTGCGAGCAGTGCCATGGGCAGATGAGGCTGAGCAACATCTTGCCACGCTAGCTCTTTCTGGCTGCGAGCTATCTGCAGACGTTCGCATTTTCGGAGCAGGCCTGCCCGGGTCCCCAATCACGGACCACCAAATTTATTTTTGAAGTTTGAGGTGGCAAGACAAGCAAGCAGCCCCAGTCTCTGTGACTCTGTGCGAGCAGTGCCATGGGCAGATGAGGCTGAGCAACAGCTTTCCAGGCGAGCTCTTTCTGCCTGAGAGCTATCTGCAGACGTTCGCATTTTCGGAGCAGGGCTGCCGGAGGGTAGCGAGACGGACCACTTAAGCTACGTTTGAAGTTTGAGCGGGCAAGACAAGCAAGCAGCCCCACTCTCTGTGCCGCTGTGCGAGCAGTGCCATGGGCAGATGAGACTGAGCAACAGCTTTCCAGGCTAGCTCTTTCTGCCTGCGAGCTATTTGCAGACGTTCGCATTTTCAGAGCAGGGCTGCCGGAGGCGCCGGCCACAGACCACCTAAGTTACGTTTGAAGTTTGAGGGGACAAGACAAGCAAGCAGCCCCAGTCTCTGTGCCTCTGTGCGAGCAGTGCCATGGGCAGATGAGGCTGAGCAACAGCTTTCCAGGCTAGCTCTTTCTGCCTGCGAGCTATCTGTAGACGTTCGCATTTTTGGAGCAGGGCTGCTGGAGGCGCCCGGCACAGACAACCTAAGCTACTTTTGATGTTTGAGGGGACAAGACAAGCAAGCAGCCCAAGTCTCTGTGCCTCCGTGCGAGCAGTGCCATGGGCAGATGAGGCTGAGCAACAGCTTTCCAGGCTAGCTCTTTCTGCCTGCGAGCTATCTGCAGACGTTCGCATTTTCGGAGAAGGGCTACCAAAGGCGCTCAGCACAAACAGCCAAAAGATAATTTTGAAGTTTGAGGGGGCAAGACAAGCAAGCAGCCCCAGTCTCTGTGCCTCTGTGCGAGCAGTGCCATGGGCAGATGAGGCTGAGCAACAGCTTTCCAGGCTAGCTCTTTCTGCCTGCGAGCTATCTGCAGGCGTTCGCATTTTCGGAGCAGGGCTGCCGGAGGATTGCGAGACGGACCACCTAAGCTACGTTTGAAGTTTGAGGGGGCAAGACAAGCAAGCAGCCCCAGTCTCTGTGCCTCTGTGCGAGCAGTGCCATGGGCAGATGGGACTGAGCAACAGCCTTCCAGGCTAGCACTTTCTGCCTGCGAGCTATCTGCAGACGTTCGCATTTTCGAAGCAGGGCTGACGGAGGTGCCCAGCACAGACCACCTAAGCTACGTTTGAAGTTTGAGGGGACAAGACAAGCAAGCAGCCCCAGTCTCTGTGCCTCTGTGCGAGCAGTGCCATGCGCAGATGAGGCTGAGCAACAGCCTTCCAGGCTAGCTCTTTCTGCCTGCGAGCTATCTGCAGACATATGCATTTTCGGAGCAGGGCTGCCGGAAACGCCCGGCACGGACCACTTAAGCTACGTTTGAAGTTTGAGGGGGCAAGACAAGCAAGCAGCCCCAGTCTCTGTGCCTCTGTGCAAGCAGTGCCATGGGCAGATGAGGCTGAGCAACAGCTTTCCAGGCTAGCTCTTTCTGCTTCGAGCTATCTGCAGACGTTCGCATTTTCGGAGAAGGGCTGCCAAAGGCGCTCAGCACAAACAGCCAAAAGATAGTTTTGAAGTTTGAGGGGGCAAGACAAGCAAGCAGCCCCAGTCTCTGTGCCTCTGTGCGAGCAGTGCCATGGGCAGATGAGGCTGAGCAACAGCCTTCCAGACTAGCTCTTTCTGCCTGCGAGCTATCTGCAGACGTTCGCATTTTCGGAGCAGGGCTGCCGGAGGATCGCGAGACGGACCACCTAAGCTACGTTTGAAGTTTGAGGGGGCAAGACAAGCAAGCAGCCCCAGTCTCTGTGCCTCTGTGCGAGCAGTGCCATGGGCAGATGAGGCTGAGCAACAGCTTTCCAGGCTAGCTCTTTCTGCCTGCGAGCTATCTGCAGACGTTCGCATTTTCGGAGCAGGGCTGCCGGAGGATAGCGAGACGGACCACTTAAGCTACGTTTGAAGTTTGAGGGGGCAAGACAAGCAAGCAGCCCCAGTCTCTGTGCCTCTGTGCGAGCAGTGCCATGGGCAGATGAGACTGAGCAACAGCCTTCCAGGCTAGCACTTTCTGGCTGCGAGCTATCTGCAGATGTTCGCATTTTCGGAGTAGGGCTGCCGGAGGCGCCCAGCACAGACCACCTAAGCTACGTTTGAAGTTTGAGGGGACAAGACAAGCAAGCAGCCCCCGTCTCTGTGCCTCTGTGCGAGCAGTGCCATGGGCAGATGAGGCTGAGCAACAGCTTTCCAGGCTAGCTCTTTCTGGCTGCTAGCTATTTGCAGACGTTCGCATTTTCAGAGCAGGGCTGCCGGAGGCGCCCGGCAAGGACCACCTAAGCTACGTTTGAAGTTTGAGGGGTCAAGACAAGCAAGCAGCCCCAGTCTCTGTGCCTCTGTGCGAGCAGTGCCATGGGCAGATGAGACTGAGCAACAGCTTTCCAGGCTAGCTCTTTCTGCCTGCGAGCTATCTGCAGACGTTCGCATTTTTGGAGCAGGGCTGCCGGAGGCGCCGGCCACAGACCATCTAATCTACGTTTGAAGTTTGAGGGGACAAGACAAGCAAGCAGCCCCAGTCTCTGTGCCTCTGTGCGAGCAGTGCCATGGGCAGATGAGGCTGAGCAACAGCTTTCCAGGCTAGCTCTTTCTGCCTGCGAGCTATCTGTAGACGTTCGCATTTTTGGAGCAGGGCTGCTGGAGGCGCCCGGCACAGACCACCTAAGCTACTTTTGATGTTTGAGGGGACAAGACAAGCAAGCAGCCCAAGTCTCTGTGCCTCCGTGCGAGCAGTGCCATGGGCAAATGAGGCTGAGCAACAGCTTTCCAGGCTAGCTCTTTCTGCTTCGAGCTATCTGCAGACGTTCGCATTTTCGGAGAAGGGCTACCAAAGGCGCTCAGCACAAACAGCCAAAAGATAATTTTGAAGTTTGAGGGGGCAAGACAAGCAAGCAGCCCCAGTCTCTGTGCCTCTGTGCGAGCAGTGCCATGGGCAGATGAGGCTGAGCAACAGCTTTCCAGGCTAGCTCTTTCTGCCTGCGAGCTATCTGCAGACGTTCGCATTTTCGGAGCAGGGCTGCCGGAGGATCGCGAGACGGACCACCTAAGCTACGTTTGAAGTTTGAGGTGGGCAAGACAAGCAAGCAGCCCCAGTCTCTGTGCCTCTGTGCGAGCAGTGCCATGGGCAGATGAGACTGAGCAACAGCCTTCCAGGCTAGCACTTTCTGGCTGCGAGCTATCTGCAGACGTTTGCATTTTCGGAGCAGGGCTGCCGGAGGCGCCATGCACAGACCACCTAAGCTACGTTTGAAGTTTGAGGGGACAAGACAAGCAAGCAGCCCCAGTCTCTGTGCCTCTGTGCGAGCAGTGCCATGGGCAGATGAGGCTGAGCAACAGCCTTCCAGGCTAGCTCTTTCTGCCTGCGAGCTATCTGCAGACATACGCATTTTCGGAGCAGGGCTGCCGGATTCGCCCGGCACGGACCACCTAAGGTACGTTTGAAGTTTGAGGGGACAAGACAGGCAAGCAGCCCCAGTCTCTGTGCCTCTGTGCGAGCAGTGCCATGGGCAGATGAGGCTGAGCAACAGCTTTCCAGGCTAGCTCTTTCTGCCTGCGAGCTATCTGCAGACGTTCGCATTTTCGGAGAAGGGCTGCCAAAGGCGCTCAGCACAAACAGCCAAAAGATACTTTTGAAGTTTGAGGGGGCAAGACAAGCAAGCAGCCCCAGTCTCTGTGCCTCTGTGCGAGCAGTGCCATGGGCAGATGAGGCTGAGCAACAGCTTTCCAGGCTAGCTCTTTCTGCCTGCGAGCTATCTGCAGACGTTCGCATTTTTAAGGCAGGGCTGCCGGAGGCGCCGGCCACAGACCATCTAAGCTACGTTTGAAGTTTGAGGGGACAAGACAAGCAAGCAGCCCCAGTCTCTGTGCCTCTGTGCGAGGAGTGCCATGGGCAGATGAGGCTGAGCAACAGCTTTCCAGGCTAGCTCTTTCTGCCTGCGAGCTATCTGTAGATGTTCGCATTTTTGGAGCAGGGCTGCCGGAGGCGCCAGCCACAGACCACCTAAGCTACGTTTGATGTTTGAGGGGACAAGACAAGCAAGCAGCCCAAGTCTCTGTGCCTCCGTGCGAGCAGTGCCATGGGCAGATGAGGCTGAGCAACAGCTTTCCAGGCTAGCTCTTTCTGCTTCGAGCTATCTGCAGACGTTCGCATTTTCGGAGCAGGGCTACCAAAGGCGCTCAGCACAAACAGCCAAAAGATAATTTTGAAGTTTGAGGGGGCAAGACAAGCAAGCAGCCCCAGTCTCTGTGCCTCTGTGCGAGCAGTGCCATGGGCAGATGAGGCTGAGCAACAGCTTTCCAGGCTAGCTCTTTCTGCCTGCGAGCTATCTGCAGACGTTTGCATTTTCGGAGCAGGGCTGCCGGAGGATCGCGAGACGGACCACCTAAGCTACGTTTGAAGTTTGAGGGGGCAAGACAAGCAAGCAGCCCCAGTCTCTGTGCCTCTGTGCGAGCAGTGCCATGGGCAGATGAGGCTGAGCAACAGCTTTCCAGGCTAGCTCTTTCTGCCTGCGAGCTATCTGCAGACGTTCGCATTTTCGGAGAAGGGCTGCCAAAGGCGCTCAGCACAAACAGCCTAAAGATACTTTTGAAGTTTGAGGGGGCAAGACAAGCAAGCAGCCCCAGTCTCTGTGCCTCTGTGCGAGCAGTGCCATGGGCAGATGAGGCTGAGCAACAGCTTTCCAGGCTAGCTCTTTCTGCCTGCGAACTATCTGCAGACGTTCGCATTTTTGGAGCAGGGCTGTCGCAATCACCCGGCACGGAACACCTAAGATACGTTTGAAGTTTGAGGGGACAAGACAAGCAAGCAGCCCCAGTCTCTGTGCCTCTGTGCGAGCAGTGCCATGGGCAGATGACGCTGAGCAACAGCTTTCCAGGCTAGCTCTTTCTGCCTGCGAGCTATCTGCAGACGTTCGCATTTTTGGAGCAGGGCTGCCAGAGGCGCCGGACACAGACCATCTAAGCTACGTTTGAAGTTTGAGGGGACAAGACAAGCAAGCAGCCCCAGTCTCTGTGCCTCTGTGCGAGCAGTGCCATGGGCAGATGAGGCTGAGCAACAGCTTTCCAGGCTAGCTCTTTCTGCCTGCGAGCTATCTGTAGATGTTTGCATTTTTGGAGCAGGGCTGCCGGAGGCGCCAGGCACAGACCACCTAAGCTACGTTTGATGTTTGAGGGGACAAGACAAGCAAGCAGCCCCAGTCTCTGTGCCTCCGTGCGAGCAGTGCCATGGGCAGATGAGGCTGAGCAACAGCTTTCCAGGCTAGCTCTTTCTGCCTGCGAGCTATCTGCAGACGTTTGCATTTTCGGAGCAGGGCTGCCGGAGGATCGCGAGACGGACCACCTAAGCTACGTTTGAAGTTTGAGGGGGCAAGACAAGCAAGCAGCCCCAGTCTCTGTGCCTCTGTGCGAGCAGTGCCATGGGCAGATGAGGCTGAGCAACAGCCTTCCAGGCTAGCACTTTCTGGCTGCGAGCTATATGCAGACGTACGCATTTTCGGAGCAGGGCTGCCGGAGGCGCCCAGCACAGACCACGTAAGCTACGTTTGAAGTTTGAGGGGACAAGACAAGCAAGCAGCCCCAGTCTCTGTGCCTCTGTGCGAGCAGTGCCATGCGCAGATGAGGCTGAGCAACAGCCTTCCAGGCTAGCTCTTTCTGCCTGCCAGCTATCTGCAGACATACGCATTTTCGGAGCAGGGCTGCCGGATGCGCCCGGCACGGACCACCTAAGGTACGTTTGAAGTTTGAGGGGACAAGACAGGCAAGCAGCCCCAGTCTCTGTGCCTCTGTGCGAGCAGTGTAATGGCCAGATGAGGCTGAGCAACAGCTTTCCAGGCTAGCTCTTTCTGCCTGCGAGCTATCTGCAGACGTTCGCATTTTCGGAGAAGGGCTGCCAAAGGCGCTCAGCACAAACAGCCAAAAGATACTTTTGAAGTTTGAGGGGGCAAGACAAGCAAGCAGCCCCAGTCTCTGTGCCTCTGTGCGAGCAGTGCCATGGGCAGATGAGGCTGAGCAACAGCTTTCCAGGCTAGCTCTTTCTGCCTGCGAGCTATCTGCAGACGTTCGCATTTTCGGAGCAGGGCTGCCAAAGGCGCCCGGCACAAACAGCCAAAAGATACTTTTGAAGTTTGAGGGGGCAAGACAAGCAAGCAGCCCCAGTCTCTGTGCCTCTGTGCGAGCAGTGCCATGGGCAGATGAGGCTGAGCAACAGCTTTCCAGGCTAGCTCTTTCTGCCTGCGAGCTATTTGCAGACGTACGCATTTTCGGAGCAGGGTTGCCGGAGGCTCGCGAGACCGACCATTTAAGCTACGTTTGAAGTTTGAGGGGGCAAGACAAGAAAGCAGCCCCAGTCTCTGTGCCTCTGTGCGAGCAGTGCCATGGGCAGATGAGGCTGAGCAACAGCTTTCCAGGCTAGCTCTTTCTGCCTGCGAGCTATCTGCAGATGTTCGCATTTTTGGAGCAGGGCTGCCAAAGGCGCACTACTCAAACAGCCAAAAGATACTTTTGAAGTTAGAGGGGGCAAGACAAGCAAGCAGTCCCAGTCTCTGTGCCTCTGTGCGAGCAGTGCCATGGGCAGATGAGGCTGAGCAACAGCCTTCCAGGCTAGCTCTTTCTGCCTGCGAGCTATCTGCAGACGTACGCATTTTCGGAGCAGGGCTGCCAAAGGCGCCCGGCACAAACAGCCAAAAGATACTTTTGAAGTTTCAGAGGGCAAGACAAGCAAGCAGCCCCAGTCTCTGTGCCTCTGTGCGAGCAGTGCCATGGGCAGATGAGACTGAGCAACAGCTTTCCAGGCTAGCTTTTTCTGCCTGCGAGCTATCTGCAGACGTTCGCATTTTCGGAGCAGGGCTGCCGGAGGCGCCCAGCACAGACCACCAAAGCTACGTTTGAAGTTTGAGGGGGCAAGAAAAGCAAGCAGCCCCAGTCTCTGTGCCTCTGTGCGAGCAGTGCCATGGGCAGATGAGGCTGAGCAACAGCTTTCCAGGCTAGCTCTTTCTGCCTGAGAGCTATCTGCAGATGTTCGCATTTTCGGAGCAGGGCTGCCGGAGGCTCGCGAGACGGACCACCTAAGCTACGTTTGAAGTTTGAGGGGGCAAGACAAGCAAGCAGCCCCAGTCTCTGTGCCTCTGTGCGAGCAGTGCCATGGGCAGATGAGACTGAGCAACAGCCTTCCAGTCTAGCACTTTCTGGCTGCGAGCTATCTGCAGACGTTCGCATTTTCGGAGCAGGGCTGCCGGAAACGCCCAGCACAGACCACCTAAGCTACGTTTGAAGTTTGAGGGGACAAGACAAGCAAGCAGCCCCAGTCTCTGTGCCTCTGTGCGAGCAGTGCCATGGGCAGATGAGGCTGAGCAACAGCATTCCAGGCTAGCTCTTTCTGCCTGCGAGCTATTTGCAGACGTTCGCATTTTCAGAGCAGGGCTGACGGAGGCGCCCGGCACGGACCACCTAAGCTACGTTTGAAGTTTGAGGGGACAAGACAAGCAAGCAGCCCCAGTCCCTGTGCCTCTGTGCGAGCAGTGCCATGGGCAGATGAGGCTGAGCAACAGCTTTCCAGGCTAGCTCTTTCTGCCTGCGAGCTATTTGCAGACGTTCGCATTTTCAGAGCAGCGCTGCCGCAAGCACGCGGCACGGACCACCTAAGTTACGTTTGAAGTTTGAGGGGACAAGACAAGCAAGCAGCCCCAGTCCCTGTGCCTCTGTGCGAGCAGTGCCATGGGCAGATGAGGCTCAGCAACAGCTTTCCAGGCTAGCTCTTTCTGCCTGCGAGCTATCTGCAGACATTCGCATTTTTGGAGCAGGGCTGCCAAAGGCGCACTACTCAAACAGCCAAAAGATACTTTTGAAGTTAGAGGGGGCAAGACAAGCAAGCAGTCCCAGTCTCTGTGCCTCTGTGCGAGCAGTGCCATGGGCAGATGAGGCTGAGCAACAGCTTTCCAGGCTAGCTCTTTCTGCCTGCGAGCTATTTGCAGACGTTCGCATTTTCAGAGCAGCGCTGCCGCAAGCACGCGGCACGGACCACCTAAGTTACGTTTGAAGTTTGAGGGGACAAGACAAGCAAGCAGCCCCAGTCCCTGTGCCTCTGTGCGAGCAGTGCCATGGGCAGATGAGGCTCAGCAACAGCTTTCCAGGCTAGCTCTTTCTGCCTGCGAGCTATCTGCAGACGTTCGCATTTTTGGAGCAGGGCTGCCAGAGGCGCCGGACACAGACCATCTAAGCTACGTTTGAAGTTTGAGGGGACAAGACAAGCAAGCAGCCCCAGTCTCTGTGCCTCTGTGCGAGCAGTGCCATGGGCAGATGAGGCTGAGCAACAGCTTTCCAGGCTAGCTCTTTCTGCCTGCGAGCTATCTGTAGATGTTTGCATTTTTGGAGCAGGGCTGCCGGAGGCGCCAGGCACAGACCACCTAAGCTACGTTTGATGTTTGAGGGGACAAGACAAGCAAGCAGCCCCAGTCTCTGTGCCTCCGTGCGAGCAGTGCCATGGGCAGATGAGGCTGAGCAACAGCTTTCCAGGCTAGCTCTTTCTGCCTGCGAGCTATCTGCAGACGTTTGCATTTTCGGAGCAGGGCTGCCGGAGGATCGCGAGACGGACCACCTAAGCTACGTTTGAAGTTTGAGGGGGCAAGACAAGCAAGCAGCCCCAGTCTCTGTGCCTCTGTGCGAGCAGTGCCATGGGCAGATGAGGCTGAGCAACAGCCTTCCAGGCTAGCACTTTCTGGCTGCGAGCTATATGCAGACGTACGCATTTTCGGAGCAGGGCTGCCGGAGGCGCCCAGCACAGACCACGTAAGCTACGTTTGAAGTTTGAGGGGACAAGACAAGCAAGCAGCCCCAGTCTCTGTGCCTCTGTGCGAGCAGTGCCATGCGCAGATGAGGCTGAGCAACAGCCTTCCAGGCTAGCTCTTTCTGCCTGCCAGCTATCTGCAGACATACGCATTTTCGGAGCAGGGCTGCCGGATGCGCCCGGCACGGACCACCTAAGGTACGTTTGAAGTTTGAGGGGACAAGACAGGCAAGCAGCCCCAGTCTCTGTGCCTCTGTGCGAGCAGTGTCATGGCCAGATGAGGCTGAGCAACAGCTTTCCAGGCTAGCTCTTTCTGCCTGCGAGCTATCTGCAGACGTTCGCATTTTCGGAGAAGGGCTGCCAAAGGCGCTCAGCACAAACAGCCAAAAGATACTTTTGAAGTTTGAGGGGGCAAGACAAGCAAGCAGCCCCAGTCTCTGTGCCTCTGTGCGAGCAGTGCCATGGGCAGATGAGGCTGAGCAACAGCTTTCCAGGCTAGCTCTTTCTGCCTGCGAGCTATCTGCAGACGTTCGCATTTTCAGAGCAGGGCTGCCAAAGGCGCCCGGCACAAACAGCCAAAAGATACTTTTGAAGTTTGAGGGGGCAAGACAAGCAAGCAGCCCCAGTCTCTGTGCCTCTGTGCGAGCAGTGCCATGGGCAGATGAGGCTGAGCAACAGCTTTCCAGGCTAGCTCTTTCTGCCTGCGAGCTGTCTGCAGACGTATGCATTTTCGGAGCAGGGTTGCCGGAGGCTCGCGAGACCGACCATTTAAGCTACGTTTGAAGTTTGAGGGGGCAAGACAAGAAAGCAGCCCCAGTCTCTGTGCCTCTGTGCGAGCAGTGCCATGGGCAGATGAGGCTGAGCAACAGCTTTCCAGGCTAGCTCTTTCTGCCTGCGAGCTATCTGCAGATGTTCGCATTTTTGGAGCAGGGCTGCCAAAGGCGCACTACTCAAACAGCCAAAAGATACTTTTGAAGTTAGAGGGGGCAAGACAAGCAAGCAGTCCCAGTCTCTGTGCCTCTGTGCGAGCAGTGCCATGGGCAGATGAGGCTGAGCAACAGCCTTCCAGGCTAGCTCTTTCTGCCTGCGAGCTATCTGCAGACGTACGCATTTTCGGAGCAGGGCTGCCAAAGGCGCCCGGCACAAACAGCCAAAAGATACTTTTGAAGTTTCAGAGGGCAAGACAAGCAAGCAGCCCCAGTCTCTGTGCCTCTGTGCGAGCAGTGCCATGGGCAGATGAGACTGAGCAACAGCTTTCCAGGCTAGCTTTTTCTGCCTGCGAGCTATCTGCAGACGTTCGCATTTTCGGAGCAGGGCTGCCGGAGGCGCCCAGCACAGACCACCAAAGCTACGTTTGAAGTTTGAGGGGGCAAGAAAAGCAAGCAGCCCCAGTCTCTGTGCCTCTGTGCGAGCAGTGCCATGGGCAGATGAGGCTGAGCAACAGCTTTCCAGGCTAGCTCTTTCTGCCTGAGAGCTATCTGCAGATGTTCGCATTTTCGGAGCAGGGCTGCCGGAGGCTCGCGAGACGGACCACCTAAGCTACGTTTGAAGTTTGAGGGGGCAAGACAAGCAAGCAGCCCCAGTCTCTGTGCCTCTGTGCGAGCAGTGCCATGGGCAGATGAGACTGAGCAACAGCATTCCAGTCTAGCACTTTCTGGCTGCGAGCTATCTGCAGACGTTCGCATTTTCGGAGCAGGGCTGCCGGAAACGCCCAGCACAGACCACCTAAGCTACGTTTGAAGTTTGAGGGGACAAGACAAGCAAGCAGCCCCAGTCTCTGTGCCTCTGTGCGAGCAGTGCCATGGGCAGATGAGGCTGAGCAACAGCTTTCCAGGCTAGCTCTTTCTGGCTGCGAGCTATTTGCAGACGTTAGCATTTTCAGAGCAGGGCTGCCGGAGGCGCCCGGCACGGACCACCTAAGCTACGTTTGAAGTTTGAGGGGACAAGACAAGCAAGCAGCCCCAGTCCCTGTGCCTCTGTGCGAGCAGTGCCATGGGCAGATGAGGCTGAGCAACAGCTTTCCAGGCTAGCTCTTTCTGCCTGCGAGCTATTTGCAGACGTTCGCATTTTCAGAGCAGCGCTGCCGCAAGCACGCGGCACGGACCACCTAAGTTACGTTTGAAGTTTGAGGGGACTAGACAAGCAAGCAGCCCCAGTCCCTGTGCCTCTGTGCGAGCAGTGCCATGGGCAGATGAGGCTCAGCAACAGCTTTCCAGGCTAGCTCTTTCTGCCTGCGAGCTATCTGCAGACATTCGCATTTTTGGAGCAGGGCTGCCAAAGGCGCACTACTCAAACAGCCAAAAGATACTTTTGAAGTTAGAGAGGGCAAGACAAGCAAGCAGTCCCAGTCTCTGTGCCTCTGTGCGAGCAGTGCCATGGGCAGATGAGGCTGAGCAACAGCTTTCCAGGCTAGCTCTTTCTGCCTGCGAGCTATTTGCAGACGTTCGCATTTTCAGAGCAGCGCTGCCGCAAGCACGCGGCACGGACCACCTAAGTTACGTTTGAAGTTTGAGGGGACAAGACAAGCAAGCAGCCCCAGTCCCTGTGCCTCTGTGCGAGCAGTGCCATGGGCAGATGAGGCTCAGCAACAGCTTTCCAGGCTAGCTCTTTCTGCCTGCGAGCTATCTGCAGACATTCGCATTTTTGGAGCAGGGCTGCCAAAGGCGCACTACTCAAACAGCCAAAAGATACTTTTGAAGTTAGAGGGGGCAAGACAAGCAAGCAGTCCCAGTCTCTGTGCCTCTGTGCGAGCAGTGCCATGGGCAGATGAGGCTGAGCAACAGCTTTCCAGGCTAGCTCTTTCTGCCTGCGAGCTATCTGCAGACGTTCGCATTTTTGGAGCAGGGCTGCTGGAGGCGCCCGGCACAGACCACCTAAGGTACATTTCAAATTTGAGGGGGCAAGACAAGCAAGCAGCCCCAGTCTCTGTGCCTCTGTGCGAGCAGTGCCATGGGCAGATGAGGCTGAGCAACAGCTTTCCAGGCTAGCTCTTTCTGCCTGCGAGCTATCTGCAGACGTTCGCATTTTTGGAGCAGGGCTGCCGGAGGCTCCCGAGAGGGACCACTTAAGCTACGTTTGAAGTTTGAGGGGGCAAGACAAGCAAGCAGCCCCAGTCTCTGTGCCTCTGTGCGAGCAGTGCCATGGGCAGATGAGGCTGAGCAACAGCTTTCCAGGCTAGCTCTTTCTGCCTGCGAGCTATCTGCAGATGTTCGCATTTTTGGAGCAGCGGTGCCGCAAGAACCCGGCACGGACCACCTAAGCTACGTTTGAAGTTTGAGGGGACAAGACAAGCAAGCAGCCCCAGTCTCTGTGCCTCTGTGCGAGCAGTGCCATGGGCAGATGAGGCTGAGCAACAGCTTTCCAGGCTAGCACTTTCTGCCTGCGAGCTCTCTGCAGACGTTCACATTTTCGGAGCAGGGCTGCCGGAGGCGCCCAGCACAGACCACGTAAGCTACGTTTGAAGTTTGAGGGGACAAGACAAGCAAGCAGCCCCAGTCTCTGTGCCTCTGTGCGAGCAGTGCCATGGGCAGATGAGGCTGAGCAACAGCTTTCCAGGCTAGCTCTTTCTGCCTGCGAGCTATCTGCAGACGTTCGCATTTTCGGAGAAGGGCTGCCAAAGGCGCCCGGCACAAACAGACAAAAGATAGTTTTGAAGTTTGAGGGGGCAAGACAAGCAAGCAGCCCCAGTCTCTGTGCCTCTGTGCGAGCAGTGCCATGGGCAGATGAGGCTGAGCAACAGCTTTCCAGGCTAGCTCTTTCTGCCTGCGAGCTATCTGCAGATGTTCGCATTTTTGGGGCAGCGCTGCCCCAAGCACCCGGCACGGACCACCTAAGTTACGTTTGAAGTTTGAGGGGACAAGACAAGCAAGTAGCCCCAGTCTCTGTGCCTCTGTGCGAGCAGTGCCATGGGCAGATGAGACTGAGCAACAGCTTTGCAGGCTAGCTCTTTCTGCCTGCGAGCTATCTGCAGACGTTCGCATTTTCGGAGCAGGGCTGCCGGAAGCACCCGGCACGTACCACCTAAGCTACGTTTGAAGTTTGAGGTGGCAAGACAAGCAAGCAGCCCCAGTCTCTGTGCCTCTGTGCGAGCAGTGCCATGGGCAGATGAGGCTGAGCGAAGGGTCTCCAGGCTAGCTTTTTCTGCCTGCCAGCTATCTGCAGACGTTCGCATTTTCGCAACAGGTCTGCTGGAAGCCCCATGCACAGACGACCAAAGGTACGTTTGAAGTTTCAGGGGGCAAGACAAGCAAGCAACACCAGACTCTGTGCCTCTGTGCGAGCAGTGCCATGGGCAGATGAGGCTGAGCAACAGCTTTCCAGGCTAGCTCTTTATGCCTGAGAGCTATCTGCAGACGTTCGCATTTTCGGAGCAGGGCTGCCGGAGGCTCCCGGTAAGGACCACCTAAGCTACGTTCGAAGTTTGAGGTGGCAAGACAAGCAAGCAGCCCCAGTCTCTGTGCCTCTGTGCGAGCAGTGCCATGGGCAGATGAGGATGAGCAACAGCTTTCCAGGCTAGCTCTTTCTGGCTGCCAGCTATCTGCAGACGTTCGCATTTTCAGAGCAGGGCTGCCGGAGACCTTCTGCACGGACCCCCAAACTACGTTTTAAGTTGGAAGTGGCAAGACAAGCAAGCAGCCCCAGTCTCTCTGCCTCTGTGCGAGCAGTGCCATGGGCAGATGAGGCTGAGCAACAGCTTTCCAGGCTAGTCCTTCGGGCTGCGAGCTATCTGCAGACGTTCGCATTTTCAGAGCAGGGCTGCCGTATGCGCCCGACACGAAACACTTAATTTGCGTTTGAAGTTTGAGGGGGAGAGACAAGCAAGCAGCCCCAGTCTCTGTGCCTCTGTGTGAGCAGTGCCATGGGCAGATGAGGCTGAGCAAGAGCTTTCCAGGCTAGCTCTTTCTGCTTCGAGCTATCTGCAGACGTTCGCATTTTTGGAGCAGGGCTGCCGGAGGCGCCCGGTACAGACCATCTAAGCTACGTTTGAAGTTTGAGGGGACAAGACAAGCAAGCAGCCCCAGTCTCTGTGCCTCTGTGCGAGCAGTGCCATGGGCAGATGAGGCTGAGCAACAGCTTTCCAGGCTAGCTCTTTCTGCCTGCGAGCTATCTGTAGACGTTCGCATTTTTGGAGCAGGGCTGCCAAAGGCGCCCGGCACAGACCACCTAAGCTACGTTTGAAGTTTGAGGGGACAAGACAAGCAAGCAGCCCCAGTCTCTGTGCCTCTGTGCGAGCAGTGCCATGGGCAGATGAGGCTGAGCAACAGCCTTCCAGGCTAGCTCTTTCTGCCTGCGAGCTATCTGCAGACGTACGCATTTTCGGAGCAGGGCTGCCAAAGGCGCCCGGCACAAACAGCCAAAAGATACTTTTGAAGTTTCAGAGGGCAAGACAAGCAAGCAGCCCCAGTCTCTGTGCCTCTGTGCGAGCAGTGCCATGGGCAGATGAGACTGAGCAACAGCTTTCCAGGCTAGCTCTTTCTGCCTGCGAGCTATCTGCAGACGTTCGCATTTTCGGAGCAGGGCTGCCGGAGGCGCCCAGCACAGACCCCCAAACGTACGTTTGAAGTTTGAGGGGGCAAGAAAAGCAAGCAGCCCCAGTCTCTGTGCCTCTGTGCGAGCAGTGCCATGGGCAGATGAGGCTGAGCAACAGCTTTCCAGGCTAGCTCTTTCTGCCTGAGAGCTATCTGCAGATGTTCGCATTTTCGGAGCAGGGCTGCCGGAGGCTCGCGAGACGGACCACCTAAGCTACGTTTGAAGCTTGAGGGGGCAAGACAAGCAAGCAGCCCCAGTCTCTGTGCCTCTGTGCGAGCAGTGCCATGGGCAGATGAGACTGAGCAACAGCCTTCCAGTCTAGCACTTTCTGGCTGCGAGCTGTCTGCAGACGTTCGCATTTTCGGAGCAGGGCTGCCGGAAACGCCCAGCACAGACCACCTAAGCTACGTTTGAAGTTTGAGGGGACAAGACAAGCAAGCAGCCCCAGTCTCTGTGCCTCTGTGCGAGCAGTGCCATGGGCAGATGAGGCTGAGCAACAGCTTTCCAGGCTAGCTCTTTCTGCCTGCGAGCTATTTGCAGACGTTCGCATTTTCAGAGCAGGGCTGACGGAGGCGCCCGGCACGGACCACCTAAGCTACGTTTGAAGTTTGAGGGGACAAGACAAGCAAGCAGCCCCAGTCCCTGTGCCTCTGTGCGAGCAGTGCCATGGGCAGATGAGGCTGAGCAACAGCTTTCCAGGCTAGCTCTTTCTGCCTGCGAGCTATCTGCAGATGTTCGCATTTTTGGGGCAGCGCTGCCGCAAGCACCCGGCACGGACCACCTAAGTTATGTTTCGAGTTTGAGGGGACAAGACAAGCAAGCAGCCCCAGTCCCTGTGCCTCTGTGCGAGCAGTGCCATGGGCAGATGAGGCTGAGCAACAGCTTTCCAGGCTAGCTCTTTCTGCCTGCGAGCTATCTGCAGACGTTCGCATTTTCGGAGCAGGGCTGCCAAAGGCGCCCTACTCAAACAGCCAAAAGATACTTTTGAAGTTTGAGGGGGCAAGACAAGCAAGCAGCCCAAGTCTCTGTGCCTCTGTGCGAGCAGTGCCATGGGCAGATGAGGCTGAGCAACAGCTTTCCAGGCTAGCTCTTTCTGCCTGCGAGCTATCTGCAGACGTTCGCATTTTTGGAGCAGGGCTGCCGGAGGCGCCCGGCACAGACCACCTAAGGTACGTTTGAAATTTGAGGGGGCAAGACAAGCAAGCAGCCCCAGTCTCTGTGCCTCTGTGCGAGCAGTGCCATGGGCAGATGAGGCTGAGCAACAGCTTTCCAGGCTAGCTCTTTCTGCCTGCGAGCTATCTGCAGACGTTCGCATTTTTGGAGCAGGGATGCCGGAGGCTCCCGAGACGGACCACTTAAGCTACGTTTGAAGTTTGAGGGGGCAAGACAAGCAAGCAGCCCCAGTCTCTGTGCCTCTGTGCGAGCAGTGCCATGGGCAGATGAGGCTGAGCAACATTTTTCCAGGCTAGCTCTTTCTGCCTGCGAGCTATCTGCAGACGTTCGCATTTTCGGAGCAGGGCTGCCAAAGGCGACCTACTCAAACAGCCAAAAGATACTTTTGAAGTTTGAGGGGGCAAGACAAGCAAGCAGCCCCAGTCTCTGTGCCTCTGTGCGAGCAGTGCCATGGGCAGATGAGGCTTAGCAACATTTTTCCAGGCTAGCTCTTTCTGCCTGCGAGCTATCTGCAGATGTTCGCATTTTTGGAGCAGCGCTGCCGCAAGCACCCGGCACGGACCACCTAAGCTACGTTTGAAGTTGGAGGGGACAAGACAAGCAAGCAGCCCTAGTGTCTGTGACTCTGTGCGAGCAGTGCCATGGGCAGATTAGGCTGAGCAACAGCTTTCCAGGCTAGCACTTTCTGCCTGCGAGCTCTCTGCAGACGTTCGCATTTTCAGAGCAGGGCTGCCGTAGGCGCCCGACACGAAACACTTAATTTGCGTTTGAAGTTTGAGGGGGAGAGACAAGCAAGCAACCCCAGTCTCTGTGCCTCTGTGTGAGCAGTGCCAAGGGCAGATGAGGCTGAGCAACAGCTTTCCAGACTAGCTCTTTCTGCCTGCGAGCTATCTGCAGACGTTCGCAATTTTGGAGCAGGGCTGCCGGAGGCGCCCGGCACGGACCACCTAAGCTACGTTTGAAGTTTGAGGGGACAAGACAAGCAAGCAGCCCCAGTCTCTGTGCCTCTGTGCGAGCAGTGCCATGGGCAGATGAGGCTGAGCAACAGCTTTCCAGGCTAGATATTTCTGCCTGCGACCTATATGCAGACGTTCGCATTTTAAGCAGCGGTGAAGCAGACACATTGCCCGCACCCCCAAAGCTAAATTTGAAGTTGGAGGTGGCAAGACAAGCAAGCAGCCCCAGTCTCTGAGCCTCTGTGCGAGCAGTGCCATGGGCAGATGAGGCTGAGCAACAGCTTTCCAGGCCAGCTGTTTCTGGCTGCCAGCAATCTGCAGACGTTCGCATTTTCAGAGCAGGGTTGCCGGAGGCGCCATGCACGGACCCTTAAAGGAACGTTTGAAGTTTGAGGGGACAAGACAAGCAAGCAGCCCCAGTCTCTGTGCCTCTGTGCGAGGGGTGCCATGAGTAGATGAGGCTGAGCAACAGTTTTCCAGGCTAGCTCTTTTTGCCTGCAAGCTATCTGCAGACGTTCGCAGTTTCAGAGCAGGCATGCCGCAGCACCCCTGCACAAACGCCCAATGGTACGTTTGAAGTTTGAGGGGGCAAGACAAGCAAGCAGCCCCAGTCTCTGTGCCTCTGTGCGAGCAGTGCCATGGGCAGATGAAGCTGAGCAACAGCTTTCCAGGCTAGCTCTTTCTGGTTGCGAGCTATCTGCAGACGTTCGCATTTTCGGAGCAGGCCTGCCCGGGTCCCCAATCACGGACCACCAAATTTATGTTTGAAGTTTGAGGGGGCAAGACAAGCAAGCAGCCCCAGTCTCTGTGCCTCTGTGCGAGCAGTGCCATGGGCAGATGAGGCTGAGCAACAGCTTTCCAGGCTAGCTCTTTCTGCCTGCGAGCTATTTGCAGACGTTCGCATTTTCAGAGCAGGGCTGACGGAGGCGCCCGGCACGGACCACCTAAGCTACGTTTGAAGTTTGAGGGGACAAGACAAGCAAGCAGCCCCAGTCCCTGTGCCTCTGTGCGAGCAGTGCCATGGGCAGATGAGGCTGAGCAACAGCTTTCCAGGCTAGCTCTTTCTGCCTGCGAGCTATCTGCAGATGTTCGCATTTTTGGGGCAGCGCTGCCGCAAGCACCCGGCACGGACCACCTAAGTTATGTTTCGAGTTTGAGGGGACAAGACAAGCAAGCAGCCCCAGTCCCTGTGCCTCTGTGCGAGCAGTGCCATGGGCAGATGAGGCTGAGCAACAGCTTTCCAGGCTAGCTCTTTCTGCCTGCGAGCTATCTGCAGACGTTCGCATTTTCGGAGCAGGGCTGCCAAAGGCGCCCTACTCAAACAGCCAAAAGATACTTTTGAAGTTTGAGGGGGCAAGACAAGCAAGCAGCCCCAGTCTCTGTGCCTCTGTGCGAGCAGTGCCATGGGCAGATGAGGCTGAGCAACAGCTTTCCAGGCTAGCTCTTTCTGCCTGCGAGCTATCTGCAGACGTTCGCATTTTTGGAGCAGGGGTGCCGGAGGCTCCCGAGACGGACCACTTAAGCTACGTTTGAAGTTTGAGGGGGCAAGACAAGCAAGCAGCCCCAGTCTCTGTGCCTCTGTGCGAGCAGTGCCATGGGCAGATGAGGCTGAGCAACATTTTTCCAGGCTAGCTCTTTCTGCCTGCGAGCTATCTGCAGACGTTCGCATTTTCGGAGCAGGGCTGCCAAAGGCGCCCTACTCAAACAGCCAAAAGATACTTTTGAAGTTTGAGGGGGCAAGACAAGCAAGCAGCCCCAGTCTCTGTGCCTCTGTGCGAGCAGTGCCATGGGCAGATGAGGCTTAGCAACATTTTTCCAGGCTAGCTCTTTCTGCCTGCGAGCTATCTGCAGATGTTCGCATTTTTGGAGCAGCGCTGCCGCAAGCACCCGGCACGGACCACCTAAGCTACGTTTGAAGTTGGAGGGGACAAGACAAGCAAGCAGCCCTAGTGTCTGTGACTCTGTGCGAGCAGTGCCATGGGCAGATTAGGCTGAGCAACAGCTTTCCAGGCTAGCACTTTCTGCTTGCGAGCTCTCTGCAGACGTTCGCATTTTCAGAGCAGGGCTGCCGTAGGCGCCCGACACGAAACACTTAATTTGCGTTTGAAGTTTGAGGGGGAGAGACAAGCAAGCAACCCCAGTCTCTGTGCCTCTGTGTGAGCAGTGCCAAGGGCAGATGAGGCTGAGCAACAGCTTTCCAGACTAGCTCTTTCTGCCTGCGAGCTATCTGCAGACGTTCGCAATTTTGGAGCAGGGCTGCCGGAGGCGACCGGCACGGACCACCTAAGCTACGTTTGAAGTTTGAGGGGACAAGACAAGCAAGCAGCCCCAGTCTCTGTGCCTCTGTGCGAGCAGTGCCATGGGCAGATGAGGCTGAGCAACAGCTTTCCAGGCTAGATATTTCTGCCTGCGACCTATATGCAGACGTTCGCATTTTAAGCAGCGGTGAAGCAGACACATTGCCCGCACCCCCAAAGCTAAATTTGAAGTTGGAGGTGGCAAGACAAGCAAGCAGCCCCAGTCTCTGAGCCTCTGTGCGAGCAGTGCCATGGGCAGATGAGGCTGAGCAACAGCTTTCCAGGCCAGCTGTTTCTGGCTGCCAGCAATCTGCAGACGTTCGCATTTTCAGAGCAGGGTTGCCGGAGGCGCCATGCACGGACCCTTAAAGGAACGTTTGAAGTTTGAGGGGACAAGACAAGCAAGCAGCCCCAGTCTCTGTGCCTCTGTGCGAGGGGTGCCATGAGTAGATGAGGCTGAGCAACAGTTTTCCAGGCTAGCTCTTTTTGCCTGCAAGCTATCTGCAGACGTTCGCAGTTTCAGAGCAGGCATGCCGCAGCACCCCTGCACAAACGCCCAATGGTACGTTTGAAGTTTGAGGGGGCAAGACAAGCAAGCAGCCCCAGTCTCTGTGCCTCTGTGCGAGCAGTGCCATGGGCAGATGAAGCTGAGCAACAGCTTTCCAGGCTAGCTCTTTCTGGTTGCGAGCTATCTGCAGACGTTCGCATTTTCGGAGCAGGCCTGCCCGGGTCCCCAATCACGGACCACCAAATTTATGTTTGAAGTTTGAGGGGGCAAGACAAGCAAGCAGCCCCAGTCTCTGTGCCTCTGTGCGAGCAGTGCCATGGGCAGATGAGGCTGAGCAACAGCTTTCCAGGCTAGCTCTTTCTGCCTGCGAGCTATCTGCAGACGTTCGCATTTTCGCAACAGTGCTACCGCAGGCCCCATGCACAGACCCCAAAAATACATTTCAAGTTTGAGGTGGCAATACAAGCAAGCAGCCCCAGTCTATCTGGCTCTGTGCGAACAGTGCCATGGGCAGATGAGGCTGAGCAACAGCTTTCCAGGCTAGCTCTTTCTGCCTGCGATGTATATGCAGACATTCGCATTTTAAACAGCGGTGCCACAGACCCATTGCCCGGACACCCAAAGCTAAGTTTGAAGTTGGAGGTGGCAAGACAAGCAAGCAGCCCCAGTCTCTGTGCCTCTGTGCGAGCAGTGTCATGGGCAGATGACACTGAGCAACAGCTTTCCAGGCTAGCTCTTTCTGGCTGCCACCTATCTGCAGACGTTCACATTTTCACAGCAGGCCTGCCGGAGGCGCTCGGCACGGACACTCAAAGCTACATTTGAAGTTTGAGGGGGCAAGACAAGCTAGCAGCCCCAGTCTCTGTGCCTCTGTGCGAGCAGTGCCATGGGCAGATGAGGCTGAGCAACAGCTTTCCAGGCTAGCTCTTTCTGCCTGCGAGCTATCTGCAGACGTTCGCATTTTCAGAGCAACGCTGCCGGAGGTGCACGCACGGACCACCTAATCTACGTTTGAAGTTTGACGTGGCAAGACAAGCAAGCAGCCCCAGTCTCTGTGCATCTGTGCGAGCAGTGCCATGGGCAGATGAGGCTGAGCAACAGCTTTCCAGGCTAGCACTTTCTGGCTGCTATCTATATGCAGACGTATGCATTTTAAGCACCGGTGCCGCACACCCGTTGCCCGGACCCCCAAATCTACTTTTGAAGTTTGAGGGGGTAAGACAAGCAAGCAGCCCCAGTCTCTGTGCCTCTGTGCGAGCAGTGCCATGGGCAGATGAGGCTGAGCGAAGGCTTTCCAGGCTAGCTTTTTCTGCCTGCCAGCTATCTGCAGACGTTCTCATTTTCAGAGCAGGGCTGCTAGAAGAGACCGGCATGGACCACCTAAGCTACGTTTGAAGTTTGAGGTGGCAAGACAAGCAAGCAGCACCAGTCTCTGTGCCTCTGTGCGAGCAGTGCCATGGGCTGATGAGGCTGAGCAACAGCTTGCCAGGCTAGCTCTTTCTGGCTGCGAGCTATCTGCAGACGTTCGCATTTTCGGAGCAGGCCTGCCCGGGTCCCCAATCACGGACCACCAAATATATTTTTGAAGTTTGAGGGGGCAAGACAAGCAAGCAGCCCCAGTCTCTGTGCCTCTGTGCGAGCAGTGCCATGGGCAGATGAGGCTGAGCAACAGCTTTCCAGGCGAGCTCTTTCTGGCTGCGATCTATCTGCAGACGTTCGCATTTTCGCAACAGTGCTGCCGCAGGCCCCATGCACAGACCCCAAAAATACGTTTCAAGTTTGAGGTGTCAATACAAGCAAGCAGCCCCAGTCTCTATCTGGCTCTGTGCGAACAGTGCCATGGGCAGATGAGGCTGAGCAACAGCTTTCCAGGCTAGCTCTTTCTGGCTGAGAGCTATCTGCAGATGTTCACATTTTCAGAGCAGGGCTGTCAGAGGCACCCAGCGCGGACCCTCAAAGCTACGTTTGAAGTTTGAGGGGGCAAGACAAGCAAGCAGCCCCAGTCTCTGTGCCTCTGTGCGAGCAGTGCCATGGCCAGATGAGGCTGAGCAACAGCTTTCCAGGCTAGCTCTTTCTGCCTGCGACCTATATGCAGACGTTCGCATTTTAAGCAGCGGTGAAGCAGACACATTGCCCGCACCCCCAAAGTTAATTTGAAGTTGGAGGTGGCAAGACAAGCAAGCAGCCCCAGTCTCTGAGCCTCTGTGCGAGCAGTGCCATGGGCAGATGAGGCTGAGCAACAGCTTTCCAGGCCAGCTGTTTCTGGCTGCCAGCAATCTGCAGACGTTCGCATTTTCAGAGCAGGGTTGCCGGAGGCGCCATGCACGGACCCTTAAAGCAACGTTTGAAGTTTGAGGTGTCAAGACAAGCAAGCAGCCCCAGTCTCTGTGCCTCTGTGCGAGGGGTGCCATGAGTAGATGAGGCTGAGCAACAGCTTTCCAGGCTAGCTCTTTTTGCCTGCAAGCTATCTGCAGACGTTCGCAGTTTCAGAGCAGGCATGCCGCAGCACCCGTGCACAAACGCCCAATGGTACGTTTGAAGTTTGAGGGGGCAAGACAAGCAAGCAGCCCCTGTCTCTGTGCCTCTGTGCGAGCAGTGCCATGGGCAGATGAGGCTCAGCAACAGCTTTCCAGGCTAGCTCTTTCTGCCTGCGAGCTATCTGCAGACGTTCGCATTTTCGCAACAGGGCTGCTGGAAGCCCCATGCACAGACCACCAAAGGTACGTTTGAAGTTTCAGGGGGCAAGACAAGCAAGCAACACCAGACTCTGTGCCTCTGTGCGAGCAGTGCCATGGGCAGATAAGGCTGAGCAACAGCTTTCCAGGCTAGCTCTTTCTGCCTGCGAGCTATCTGCAGACGTTCGCATTTTCGGAGCAGGGCTGCCGGAGGCTCCCGGTAAGGACCACCTAAGCTACGTTCGAAGTTTGAGGTGGCAAGACAAGCAAGCAGCCCCAGTCTCTGTGCCTCTGTGCGAGCAGTGCCATGGGCAGATGAGGCTGAGCAACATTTTTCCAGGCTAGCTCTTTCTGCCTGCGAGCTATCTGCAGACGTTCGCATTTTCGGAGCAGGGCTGCCAAAGGCGCCCTACTCAAACAGCCAAAAGATACTTTTGAAGTTTGAGGGGGCAAGACAAGCAAGCAGCCCCAGTCTCTGTGCCTCTGTGCGAGCAGTGCCATGGGCAGATGAGGCTTAGCAACATTTTTCCAGGCTAGCTCTTTCTGCCTGCGAGCTATCTGCAGATGTTCGCATTTTTGGAGCAGCGCTGCCGCAAGCACCCGGCACGGACCACCTAAGCTACGTTTGAAGTTGGAGGGGACAAGACAAGCAAGCAGCCCTAGTGTCTGTGACTCTGTGCGAGCAGTGCCATGGGCAGATTAGGCTGAGCAACAGCTTTCCAGGCTAGCACTTTCTGCCTGCGAGCTCTCTGCAGACGTTCGCATTTTCAGAGCAGGGCTGCCGTAGGCGCCCGACACGAAACACTTAATTTGCGTTTGAAGTTTGAGGGGGAGAGACAAGCAAGCAACCCCAGTCTCTGTGCCTCTGTGTGAGCAGTGCCAAGGGCAGATGAGGCTGAGCAACAGCTTTCCAGACTAGCTCTTTCTGCCTGCGAGCTATCTGCAGACGTTCGCAATTTTGGAGCAGGGCTGCCGGAGGCGCCCGGCACGGACCACCTAAGCTACGTTTGAAGTTTGAGGGGACAAGACAAGCAAGCAGCCCCAGTCTCTGTGCCTCTGTGCGAGCAGTGCCATGGGCAGATGAGGCTGAGCAACAGCTTTCCAGGCTAGATATTTCTGCCTGCGACCTATATGCAGACGTTCGCATTTTAAGCAGCGGTGAAGCAGACACATTGCCCGCACCCCCAAAGCTAAATTTGAAGTTGGAGGTGGCAAGACAAGCAAGCAGCCCCAGTCTCTGAGCCTCTGTGCGAGCAGTGCCATGGGCAGATGAGGCTGAGCAACAGCTTTCCAGGCCAGCTGTTTCTGGCTGCCAGCAATCTGCAGACGTTCGCATTTTCAGAGCAGGGTTGCCGGAGGCGCCATGCACGGACCCTTAAAGGAACGTTTGAAGTTTGAGGGGACAAGACAAGCAAGCAGCCCCAGTCTCTGTGCCTCTGTGCGAGGGGTGCCATGAGTAGATGAGGCTGAGCAACAGTTTTCCAGGCTAGCTCTTTTTGCCTGCAAGCTATCTGCAGACGTTCGCAGTTTCAGAGCAGGCATGCCGCAGCACCCCTGCACAAACGCCCAATGGTACGTTTGAAGTTTGAGGGGGCAAGACAAGCAAGCAGCCCCAGTCTCTGTGCCTCTGTGCGAGCAGTGCCATGGGCAGATGAAGCTGAGCAACAGCTTTCCAGGCTAGCTCTTTCTGGTTGCGAGCTATCTGCAGACGTTCGCATTTTCGGAGCAGGCCTGCCCGGGTCCCCAATCACGGACCACCAAATTTATGTTTGAAGTTTGAGGGGGCAAGACAAGCAAGCAGCCCCAGTCTCTGTGCCTCTGTGCGAGCAGTGCCATGGGCAGATGAGGCTGAGCAACAGCTTTCCAGGCTAGCTCTTTCTGCCTGCGAGCTATCTGCAGACGTTCGCATTTTCGCAACAGTGCTACCGCAGGCCCCATGCACAGACCCCAAAAATACATTTCAAGTTTGAGGTGGCAATACAAGCAAGCAGCCCCAGTCTATCTGGCTCTGTGCGAACAGTGCCATGGGCAGATGAGGCTGAGCAACAGCTTTCCAGGCTAGCTCTTTCTGCCTGCGATGTATATGCAGACATTCGCATTTTAAACAGCGGTGCCACAGACCCATTGCCCGGACACCCAAAGCTAAGTTTGAAGTTGGAGGTGGCAAGACAAGCAAGCAGCCCCAGTCTCTGTGCCTCTGTGCGAGCAGTGTCATGGGCAGATGACGCTGAGCAACAGCTTTCCAGGCTAGCTCTTTCTGGCTGCCACCTATCTGCAGACGTTCACATTTTCACAGCAGGCCTGCCGGAGGCGCTCGGCACGGACACTCAAAGCTACATTTGAAGTTTGAGGGGGCAAGACAAGCTAGCAGCCCCAGTCTCTGTGCCTCTGTGCGAGCAGTGCCATGGGCAGATGAGGCTGAGCAACAGCTTTCCAGGCTAGCTCTTTCTGCCTGCGAGCTATCTGCAGACGTTCGCATTTTCAGAGCAACGCTGCCGGAGGTGCACGCACGGACCACCTAATCTACGTTTGAAGTTTGACGTGGCAAGACAAGCAAGCAGCCCCAGTCTCTGTGCATCTGTGCGAGCAGTGCCATGGGCAGATGAGGCTGAGCAACAGCTTTCCAGGCTAGCACTTTCTGGCTGCTATCTATATGCAGACGTATGCATTTTAAGCACCGGTGCCGCACACCCATTGCCCGGACCCCCAAATCTACTTTTGAAGTTTGAGGGGGTAAGACAAGCAAGCAGCCCCAGTCTCTGTGCCTCTGTGCGAGCAGTGCCATGGGCAGATGAGGCTGAGCGAAGGCTTTCCAGGCTAGCTTTTTCTGCCTGCCAGCTATCTGCAGACGTTCTCATTTTCAGAGCAGGGCTGCTAGAAGAGACCGGCATGGACCACCTAAGCTACGTTTGAAGTTTGAGGTGGCAAGACAAGCAAGCAGCACCAGTCTCTGTGCCTCTGTGCGAGCAGTGCCATGGGCTGATGAGGCTGAGCAACAGCTTGCCAGGCTAGCTCTTTCTGGCTGCGAGCTATCTGCAGACGTTCGCATTTTCGGAGCAGGCCTGCCCGGGTCCCCAATCACGGACCACCAAATATATTTTTGAAGTTTGAGGGGGCAAGACAAGCAAGCAGCCCCAGTCTCTGTGCCTCTGTGCGAGCAGTGCCATGGGCAGATGAGGCTGAGCAACAGCTTTCCAGGCGAGCTCTTTCTGACTGAGAGCTATCTGCAGACGTTCGCATTTTCGCAACAGTGCTGCCGCAGGCCCCATGCACAGACCCCAAAAATACGTTTCAAGTTTGAGGTGTCAATACAAGCAAGCAGCCCCAGTCTCTATCTGGCTCTGTGCGAACTGTGCCATGGGCAGATGAGGCTGAGCAACAGCTTTCCAGGCTAGCTCTTTCTGGCTGAGAGCTATCTGCAGATGTTCACATTTTCAGAGCAGGGCTGTCAGAGGCACCCAGCGCGGACCCTCAAAGCTACGTTTGAAGTTTGAGGGGGCAAGACAAGCAAGCAGCCCCAGTCTCTGTGCCTCTGTGCGAGCAGTGCCATGGCCAGATGAGGCTGAGCAACAGCTTTCCAGGCTAGCTCTTTCTGCCTGCGACCTATATGCAGACGTTCGCATTTTAAGCAGCGGTGAAGCAGACACATTGCCCGCACCCCCAAAGCTAAATTTGAAGTTGGAGGTGGCAAGACAAGCAAGCAGCCCCAGTCTCTGAGCCTCTGTGCGAGCAGTGCCATGGGCAGATGAGGCTGAGCAACAGCTTTCCAGGCCAGCTGTTTCTGGCTGCCAGCAATCTGCAGACGTTCGCATTTTCAGAGCAGGGTTGCCGGAGGCGCCATGCACGGACCCTTAAAGCAACGTTTGAAGTTTGAGGTGTCAAGACAAGCAAGCAGCCCCAGTCTCTGTGCCTCTGTGCGAGGGGTGCCATGAGTAGATGAGGCTGAGCAACAGCTTTCCAGGCTAGCTCTTTTTGCCTGCAAGCTATCTGCAGACGTTCGCAGTTTCAGAGCAGGCATGCCGCAGCACCCGTGCACAAACGCCCAATGGTACGTTTGAAGTTTGAGGGGGCAAGACAAGCAAGCAGCCCCTGTCTCTGTGCCTCTGTGCGAGCAGTGCCATGGGCAGATGAGGCTCAGCAACAGCTTTCCAGGCTAGCTCTTTCTGCCTGCGAGCTATCTGCAGACGTTCGCATTTTCGCAACAGGGCTGCTGGAAGCCCCATGCACAGACCACCAAAGGTACGTTTGAAGTTTCAGGGGGCAAGACAAGCAAGCAACACCAGACTCTGTGCCTCTGTGCGAGCAGTGCCATGGGCAGATAAGGCTGAGCAACAGCTTTCCAGGCTAGCTCTTTCTGCCTGCGAGCTATCTGCAGACGTTCGCATTTTCGGAGCAGGGCTGCCGGAGGCTCCCGGTAAGGACCACCTAAGCTACGTTCGAAGTTTGAGGTGGCAAGACAAGCAAGCAGCCCCAGTCTCTGTGCCTCTGTGCGAGCAGTGCCATGGGCAGATGAGGCTGAGCAACAGCTTTCCAGGCTAGCTCTTTCTGGCTGCCAGCTATCTGCAGACGTTCGCATTTTCAGAGCAGGGCTGCCGGAGACCTTCTGCACGGACCCCCAAAGCTACGTTTTAAGTTGGAAGTGGCAAGACAAGCAAGCAGCCCCAGTCTCTCTGCCTCTGTGCAAGCAGTGCCATGGGCAGATGAGGCTGAGCAACAGCTTTCCAGGCTAGTCCTTCGGGCTGCGAGCTATCTGCAGTCGTTCGCATTCTTGGAGCAGGGCTGCCGGAGGCGCCCGGCACGGACCACCTAAGCTACGTTTGAAGTTTGAGGGGACAAGACAAGCAAGCAGCCCCAGTCTCTGTGCCTCTGTGCGAGCAGTGCCATGGGCAGATGAGGCTGAGCAACAGCTTTCCAGGCTAGCTCTTTCTGCCTGCGAGCTATCTGCAGACGTTCGCATTTTCGCAACAGTGCTGCCGCAGGCCCCATGCACAGACCCCAAAAATACGTTTCAAGTTTGAGGTGGCAATACAAGCAAGCAGCCCCAGTCTATCTGGCTCTGTGCGAACAGTGCCATGGGCAGATGAGGCTGAGCAACAGCTTTCCAGGCTAGCTCTTTCTGGCTGAGAGCTATCTGCAGATGTTCACATTTTCAGAGCAGGGCTGTCAGAGGCACCCAGCGCGGACCCCCAAAGCTACGTTTGAAGTTTGAGGGGGCAAGACATGCAAGCAGCCCCAGTCTCTGTGCCTCTGTGCGAGCAGTGCCATGGGCAGATGAGGCTGAGCAACAGCTTTCCAGGCTAGCTCTTTCTGCCTGCGACCTATATGCAGACGTTCGCATTTTAAGCAGCGGTGAAGCAGACACATTGCCCGCACCCCCAAAGCTAAATTTGAAGTTGGAGGTGGCAAGAAGAGCAAGCAGCCCCAGTCTCTGAGCCTCTGTGCGAGCAGTGCCATGGGCAGATGAGGCTGAGCAACAGCTTTCCAGGCCAGCTGTTTCTGGCTGCCAGCAATCTGCAGACGTTCGCATTTTCAGAGCAGGGCTGCCGGAGGTGCCCAGCACAGACCACCGAAGATACGTTTGAAATTTGAGGGAGCAAGACAAGCAAGCAGCCCCAGTCTCTGTGCCTCTGTGCGAGCAGTGCCATGGGCAGATGAGGCTGAGCAACAGCTTTCCAGGCTAGCTATTTCTGGCACGAGCTATCTGCAGACGCTTGCATTTTCAGAGCAGGCCCACCGGAGGCGCCCTGCATGGACAAACTAAGGTATTTTTGAAGTTTGAAGTGGCAAGACAAGCAAGCACCCCAGTCTCTGTGCCTCTGTGCGAGCAGTGCCATGGGCAGATGAGGCTGAGCAACAGCTTTCCAGGATAGATTTTCTGGCTGCGAGCTATCTGCAGACGTTCACATTTTCAGAGCATGCAAGCCGCAGGCCCCCTGCACAAACGCCCAATGGTACGTTTGAAGTTTGAGGGGGCAAGACAAGCAAGCATCCGCAGTCTCTGTTCCTCTGTGCGAGCAGTGCCATGGGCAGATGAGGCTGAGCAACAGCTTTCCAGGCTAGCTCTTTCTGGCTGCCAGCTATCTGCAGACGTTCGCATTTTCGCAACAGGGCTGCTGGAAGCCCCATGCACAGACCACCAAATGTACGTTTCAAGTTTGAGGGGGCAAGACAAGCAAGCAGCACCAGTCTCTGTGCCTCTGTGCGAGCAGTGCCACGGGCAGATGAGGCTGAGCAACAGCTTTCCAAGCTAAATATTTATGCCTGCGATCTATCTACAGACAATCGCATTGTCGGAGCAGGGCTGTCGGAGGCCCGCAGCACGGACAACGAAAGCTACGTTTGAAGTTTGAGGTGGCAAGACAAGCAAGCAGCCCCAGTCTCTGTGCCTCTGTGCGAGCAGTGCCATGGGCAGATGAGGCTGAGCAACAGTTTTCCCGGCTAGCTCTTTCTGGCTGCGAGCTATCTGCAGACGTTCGCATTTTCAGAGCAGGGCTGCCGCAGGCCATCGTCACAAACCACCTCAGATACTTTTGAAGTTAGGGGGCAAGACAAGGAAGAAGACCCTGTCTCTGTGCATCTGTGCGAGCAGTGCCATGGGCAGATGAGGCTGAGCAACAGCTTTCCAGGCTAGCGCTTTGTGGCTGCCAGCTATCTGCAGACATTCGCATTTTCGCAACAGGGCTGCCGGAGGCCCCATGCACAAACCTCAAAATTACGTTTGAAGTTTGAGGTGGCAAGACAAGCAAGCAGCACCAGTCTTTGTGCCTCTGTGCGAGCAGTACCACGGGCAGATGAGGCTGAGCAACAGCTTTCCAAGCTAAATATGTATGCCTGCGATCTATGTACAGACAATCGCATTGTCGGAGAACGGCTGTCGGAGGCCCGCAGCACGGACACCCAAAGCTACGTTTGAAGTTTGAGGGGGCAAGACAAGCAAGCATCCGCAGTCTCTGTTCCTCTGTGCGAGCAGTGCCATGGGCAGATGAGGCTGAGCAACAGCTTTCCAGGCTAGCTCATTCTGGCTGCGATCTATCTTCAGACGTTCGCATTTTCGCAACAGGGCTGCTGGAAGCCCCATGCACAGACCACCAAAGGTACGTTTCAAGTTTGAGGGGGCAAGACAAGCAAGCAGCCCCAGTCTCTGTGCCTCTGTGCGAGCAGTGCCATGGGCAGATGAGGCTGAGCAACAGCTTTCCCGGCTAGCACTTTCTGGCTGCGACCTATATGCAGACGTTCGCATTTTCAGAGCAGGGCTGCCGAAGGCCATCGCCACAAACCACCTAAGATACTTTTGAAGTTAGGGGGTAAGACAAGCAAGCAGCCCCTGTCTCTGTGCATCTGTGCGAGCAGTGCCATGGGCAGATGAGGCTGAGCAACAGCTTTCCAGGCTAGCTTTTTCTGGCTGCGAGCTATCTGCAGACGTTCGCATTTTCGGAGCACGCCTTTCCGACGCCTCCTGCACGGACCGCCAAAAATATGTTTCAAGTTTGAGGTGGCAAGACAAGCAAGCAGCCCCAGTCTCTGTGCCTCTGTGCGAGCAGTGCCATGGGCAGATGACGCTGAGCAACAGCTTTCCAGACTAGCTCTTTCTGGCTGCCAGCTCTCTGCAGACGTTCGCTTTTTAAGAGCAGGACTGGAGGAGGAGCCCGGCACCAAACACCTAAGCTACGTTTGAAGATTGAGGTGGCAAGACAAGCAAGCAGCCTCAGTCTTTGTGCCTCTCTGCGAGCAGTGCCATGGGCAGATGAGGCTGAGCAACAGCTTTCCAGGCTAGCTCTTTCTGGCTGCGAGCTATCTGCAGACGTTCGCATTTTCGGAGCAGGCCTGCCCGGGTCCCCAATCACGGACCACCAAATGTACGTTTGAACTTGAGGGGGCAAGACAAGCAAGCAGCCCCAGTCTCTGTGCCTCTGTGTGAGCAGTGCCATGGGCAGATGAGGCTGAGCAACAGCTTTCCAGGCTACCTCTTTCTGGCTGCGAGCTATCTGTAGACGTTCGCATTTTCAGAGCAGGCCTCCCCGAGTCCCCAATCACGGACCACCAAATTTATGTTTGAAGTTTGAGGGGGCAAGACAAGCAAGCAGCCCCAGTCTCTGTGCCTCTGTGCGAGCAGTGCCATGGGCAGATGAGGCTGAGCAACAGCTTTCCAGGCTAGCTCTTTCTGCCTGAGATCTATCTGCAGACGTTCGCATTTTCGCAACAGTGCTGCCGCAGGCCCCATGCAAAGACCCCAAAAATACGTTTCAACTTTGAGGTGGCAATACAAGCAGCAGCCCCAGTCTATCTGGCTCTGTGCGAACAGTGCCATGGGCAGATGAGGCTGAGCAACAGCTTTCCAGGCTAGCTCTTTCTGGCTGCGAGCTATCTGCAGATATTCGCATCTTCAGAGCAGTGCTGTGAGAGGCGACCTGCGCAGACCCCCAAAGGTACGTTTGAAGTTTGAGGGGGCAACACAAACAAGCAGCCCCAGTCTCTTTGCCTCTGAACGAGCAATACCATGGGCAGATGAGGCTGAGCAACAGCTTTCCTGGCTATCTCTTTCTGGCTGCCAGCTATCTGCAGACGTTCGCATTTTCAGAGCAAGGCTGCTGGAGGCCCCATGCACAGACCCCAAAATTGCGTTTGAAGTTTGAGGGGGCAAGACGAGCAAGCAGCCCCAGTCTTTTTGCCTTTCTGCGAGCAGTGCCATGGGCACACGAGGCTAAAAAACTGCTTTCCAGGCTAGCTCTTATTGGCTGCGAGCTATCTGCAGACGTTCGCATTTGCGGAGCAGGGCTTCCTCAGGCCCCATGCACGGACAAGCTAGGGTGCGTTTGAAGTTTGAGGTGGCAAGACAAGCAAGCAGCCCCAGTCTCTGTGCCTCTCTGCGAGCAGTGCCATGGGCAGATGAGGCTGAGCAACAGCTTTCCAGGCCAGCTCTTTCTGGCTGCGAGCTATCTGCAGACGTTCGCATTTTCGGAGCAGGCCTGCCCGGGTCCCCAATCACGGACCACCAAATGTACGTTTGAACTTGAGGGGGAAGACAAGCAAGCAGCCCCAGTCTCTGTGCCTCTGTGTGAGCAGTGCCATGGGCAGATGAGGCTGAGCAACAGCTTTCCAGGCTACCTCTTTCTGGCTGCGAGCTATCTGCAGACGTTCGCATTTTCAGAGTAGGCCTGCTGGAGGCGCCGGCACGGACAACCTAAGCTACGTTTGAAGTTTGAGGGGGTAAAACAAGCAAGCCGCCCTAGTCTCTGTTCTTTTGTGCGAGCAGTGCCATGGGCAGATGAGGCTGAGCAACAGCTTTCCAGGCTAGCCCTTTCTGCCTGCGAGCTATCTGCAGACGTTCGCATTTTCGCAACAGTGCTGCCGCAGGCCCCATGGACAGACCCCAAAAATGCGTTTCAAGTTTGAGGTGGCAAGACAAGCAAGCAGCCCCAGTCTATCTGGCTCTGTGAGAACAGTGCCATGGGCAGATGAGGCTGAGCAACAGCTTTCCAGGCTAGCTCTTTCTGGCTGCCAGCTATCTGCAGACGTTTGCATTTTCAGAGCAGGACTGGCGAAGGAGCCCGGTACCAACCACCTACAGCTACGTTTGAAGTTTGAGGGGGCAAGACAAGTAAGCAGCCACAGTCTCTGTGCCTCTGTACGAGCAGTGCCATGGGCAGATGAGGCTGAGCAACAGCTTTCCAGGCTAGCTCTTTCTGACTGCGATCTATATGCAGACGTTCGCATTTTAAGCAGCGGTGAAGCAGACACATTGCCCGGACCCCCAAAGCTAAGTTTGAAGTTTGAGGTAGCAAGACAAACAAGCAGCCCCAGTCTCTGTGCCTCTGTGCGAGCAGTGCCATGGGCAGATGAGGCTGAGCAACAGCTTTCCAGGCCAGCTATTTGTGGCTGCCAGCAATCTGCAGACGTTGGCATTTTCAGAGCAGGGCTGCTGGAGTCCCTCTGCACGGACCACATAAGATACGTTTGAGGTTTGAGGGGGCAATACAAGAAAGCAGCAGCAGTCTCTGTGCCTCTGTGCGAGCAGTGCCATGGGCAGATGAGGCTGAGCAAAAACTTTCCAGGCCAGCTCTTTCTGGCTGCCAGCTCTCTGCAGACGTTCGCATTTTCAGAGCAGGACTGGCGAAGGAGCCCGGTACCAACCACCTATAGCTACGTTTGAAGTTTGAGGGGGCAAGACAAGCAAGCAGCACCAGTCTCTGTGCCTCTGTGCGAGCAGTGCCATGGGCAGATGAGGCTGAGCAACAGCTTTCCAGGCTAGCTCTTTCTGCCTGCGAGCTATCTGCAAACGTTCGCATTTTCAGAGCAGGGCTGCCGGAGTCCTTATGCACAGACTCCCAAAGCTACGTTTGAAGTTGGAAGTGGCAAGACAAGCAAGCAGCCCCAGTCTCTGTGCCTCGGTGTGAACAGTGCCATGGGCAGATGAGGATGAGCAACAGCTTTCCAGGTTAGCTCTTTCTGGCTATGAGCTATCTGCAGACTTTCGCATTTTCAGAGCAGGGCTGCCAAAGGCAACCAGCACAGACACCCAAAGACACGTTTGAAGTTTGAGGTGGCAAGACAAGCAAGCAGCCCCAGTCTCTGTGCCTCTGTGCGAGCAGTGCCATGGGCAGATGAGGCTGAGCAACAGCTTTCCAGGCTAGCTCTTTCTGGCTGCGAGCTATCTGCAGACGTTCTCATTTTCGGAGCAGGGCTGCCGGAGGCCCCCTGCACTGACCCCCAAACATACGTTTGAGGTTGGAGGTGGCAAGACAAGCAAGCAACCCCAGTCTCTGTGCCTCTGTGCGAGCAGTGCCATGGGCAGATGAGGCTGAGCAACAGCTTTGCAGGCTAGCCCCATCTGCCTGCCAGCTATCTGCAGACGTTCGTATTTTCGGAGCAGGGCTAACGGAGGCGCCCGGCACGGACCCCCTAAGCTATGTTTGAAGTTTGAGGTGGGCAAGACAAGCAAGCAGCCCCAGTCTCTGTGCCTCTGTGCGAGCAGTGCCATGGGCAGATGAGGCTGAGCAACAGCTTTCCAGGCTAGCCCCTTCTGCCTGCCAGCTATCTGCAGACGTTTGCATTCTCGATGAACGGCTGCGAAGGAGCCTGACAGGGACCCTCCCCGTTCCCAGGCTACGTGTGAAGTTTGAGGTGGCAAGACAAGCAAGCAGCCCCAGTCTCTGTGCCTCTGTGTGAACAGTGCCACGAGCAGAGGAGGCTGAGCAACAGCTTTCCAGGCTAGCCCCTTCTGCCTACGAGCTATCTGCAGACTTTCTCATTTTCAGAGCAGGGCTGCCGGAAACCCCCTGCACTGACCCCCAAAGCTAAATTTGAAGTTGGAGGTGGCAAGACAAGAAAGCAACCCCAGTCTCTGAGCCTCTGTGCGAGCAGTGCCATGGGCAGATGAGGCTGAGCAACAGCTTTCCAGGCCAGCTGTTTCTGGCTGCCAGCAATCTGCAGACGTTCGCATTTTCAGAGCAGGGTTGCCGGAGGCGCCATGCACGGACCCTTAAAGGAACGTTTGAAGTTTGAGGGGACAAGACAAGCAAGCAGCCCCAGTCTCTGTGCCTCTGTGCGAGGGGTGCCATGAGTAGATGAGGCTGAGCAACAGTTTTCCAGGCTAGCTCTTTTTGCCTGCAAGCTATCTGCAGACGTTCGCAGTTTCAGAGCAGGCATGCCGCAGCACCCCTGCACAAACGCCCAATGGTACGTTTGAAGTTTGAGGGGGCAAGACAAGCAAGCAGCCCCAGTCTCTGTGCCTCTGTGCGAGCAGTGCCATGGGCAGATGAAGCTGAGCAACAGCTTTCCAGGCTAGCTCTTTCTGGTTGCGAGCTATCTGCAGACGTTCGCATTTTCGGAGCAGGCCTGCCCGGGTCCCCAATCACGGACCACCAAATTTATGTTTGAAGTTTGAGGGGGCAAGACAAGCAAGCAGCCCCAGTCTCTGTGCCTCTGTGCGAGCAGTGCCATGGGCAGATGAGGCTGAGCAACAGCTTTCCAGGCTAGCTCTTTCTGCCTGCGAGCTATCTGCAGACGTTCGCATTTTCGCAACAGTGCTACCGCAGGCCCCATGCACAGACCCCAAAAATACATTTCAAGTTTGAGGTGGCAATACAAGCAAGCAGCCCCAGTCTATCTGGCTCTGTGCGAACAGTGCCATGGGCAGATGAGGCTGAGCAACAGCTTTCCAGGCTAGCTCTTTCTGCCTGCGATGTATATGCAGACATTCGCATTTTAAACAGCGGTGCCACAGACCCATTGCCCGGACACCCAAAGCTAAGTTTGAAGTTGGAGGTGGCAAGACAAGCAAGCAGCCCCAGTCTCTGTGCCTCTGTGCGAGCAGTGTCATGGGCAGATGACGCTGAGCAACAGCTTTCCAGGCTAGCTCTTTCTGGCTGCCACCTATCTGCAGACGTTCACATTTTCACAGCAGGCCTGCCGGAGGCGCTCGGCACGGACACTCAAAGCTACATTTGAAGTTTGAGGGGGCAAGACAAGCTAGCAGCCCCAGTCTCTGTGCCTCTGTGCGAGCAGTGCCATGGGCAGATGAGGCTGAGCAACAGCTTTCCAGGCTAGCTCTTTCTGCCTGCGAGCTATCTGCAGACGTTCGCATTTTCAGAGCAACGCTGCCGGAGGTGCACGCACGGACCACCTAATCTACGTTTGAAGTTTGACGTGGCAAGACAAGCAAGCAGCCCCAGTCTCTGTGCATCTGTGCGAGCAGTGCCATGGGCAGATGAGGCTGAGCAACAGCTTTCCAGGCTAGCACTTTCGGGCTGCTATCTATATGCAGACGTATGCATTTTAAGCACCGGTGCCGCACACCCATTGCCCGGACCCCCAAATCTACTTTTGAAGTTTGAGGGGGTAAGACAAGCAAGCAGCCCCAGTCTCTGTGCCTCTGTGCGAGCAGTGCCATGGGCAGATGAGGCTGAGCGAAGGCTTTCCAGGCTAGCTTTTTCTGCCTGCCAGCTATCTGCAGACGTTCTCATTTTCAGAGCAGGGCTGCTAGAAGAGACCGGCATGGACCACCTAAGCTACGTTTGAAGTTTGAGGTGGCAAGACAAGCAAGCAGCACCAGTCTCTGTGCCTCTGTGCGAGCAGTGCCATGGGCTGATGAGGCTGAGCAACAGCTTTCCAGGCTAGCTCTTTCTGGCTGCGAGCTATCTGCAGACGTTCGCATTTTCGGAGCAGGCCTGCCCGGGTCCCCAATCACGGACCACCAAATATATTTTTGAAGTTTGAGGGGGCAAGACAAGCAAGCAGCCCCAGTCTCTGTGCCTCTGTGCGAGCAGTGCCATGGGCAGATGAGGCTGAGCAACAGCTTTCCAGGCGAGCTCTTTCTGACTGAGAGCTATCTGCAGACGTTCGCATTTTCGCAACAGTGCTGCCGCAGGCCCCATGCACAGACCCCAAAAATACGTTTCAAGTTTGAGGTGTCAATACAAGCAAGCAGCCCCAGTCTCTATCTGGCTCTGTGCGAACAGTGCCATGGGCAGATGAGGCTGAGCAACAGCTTTCCAGGCTAGCTCTTTCTGGCTGAGAGCTATCTGCAGATGTTCACATTTTCAGAGCAGGGCTGTCAGAGGCACCCAGCGCGGACCCTCAAAGCTACGTTTGAAGTTTGAGGGGGCAAGACAAGCAAGCAGCCCCAGTCTCTGTGCCTCTGTGCGAGCAGTGCCATGGCCAGATGAGGCTGAGCAACAGCTTTCCAGGCTAGCTCTTTCTGCCTGCGACCTATATGCAGACGTTCGCATTTTAAGCAGCGGTGAAGCAGACACATTGCCCGCACCCCCAAAGCTAAATTTGAAGTTGGAGGTGGCAAGACAAGCAAGCAGCCCCAGTCTCTGAGCCTCTGTGCGAGCAGTGCCATGGGCAGATGAGGCTGAGCAACAGCTTTCCAGGCCAGCTGTTTCTGGCTGCCAGCAATCTGCAGACGTTCGCATTTTCAGAGCAGGGTTGCCGGAGGCGCCATGCACGGACCCTTAAAGCAACGTTTGAAGTTTGAGGTGTCAAGACAAGCAAGCAGCCCCAGTCTCTGTGCCTCTGTGCGAGGGGTGCCATGAGTAGATGAGGCTGAGCAACAGCTTTCCAGGCTAGCTCTTTTTGCCTGCAAGCTATCTGCAGACGTTCGCAGTTTCAGAGCAGGCATGCCGCAGCACCCGTGCACAAACGCCCAATGGTACGTTTGAAGTTTGAGGGGGCAAGACAAGCAAGCAGCCCCTGTCTCTGTGCCTCTGTGCGAGCAGTGCCATGGGCAGATGAGGCTCAGCAACAGCTTTCCAGGCTAGCTCTTTCTGCCTGCGAGCTATCTGCAGACGTTCGCATTTTCGCAACAGGGCTGCTGGAAGCCCCATGCACAGACCACCAAAGGTACGTTTGAAGTTTCAGGGGGCAAGACAAGCAAGCAACACCAGACTCTGTGCCTCTGTGCGAGCAGTGCCATGGGCAGATAAGGCTGAGCAACAGCTTTCCAGGCTAGCTCTTTCTGCCTGCGAGCTATCTGCAGACGTTCGCATTTTCGGAGCAGGGCTGCCGGAGGCTCCCGGTAAGGACCACCTAAGCTACGTTCGAAGTTTGAGGTGGCAAGACAAGCAAGCAGCCCCAGTCTCTGTGCCTCTGTGCGAGCAGTGCCATGGGCAGATGAGGCTGAGCAACAGCTTTCCAGGCTAGCTCTTTCTGGCTGCCAGCTATCTGCAGACGTTCGCATTTTCAGAGCAGGGCTGCCGGAGACCTTCTGCACGGACCCCCAAAGCTACGTTTTAAGTTGGAAGTGGCAAGACAAGCAAGCAGCCCCAGTCTCTCTGCCTCTGTGCAAGCAGTGCCATGGGCAGATGAGGCTGAGCAACAGCTTTCCAGGCTAGTCCTTCGGGCTGCGAGCTATCTGCAGTCGTTCGCATTCTTGGAGCAGGGCTGCCGGAGGCGCCCGGCACGGACCACCTAAGCTACGTTTGAAGTTTGAGGGGACAAGACAAGCAAGCAGCCCCAGTCTCTGTGCCTCTGTGCGAGCAGTGCCATGGGCAGATGAGGCTGAGCAACAGCTTTCCAGGCTAGCTCTTTCTGCCTGCGAGCTATCTGCAGACGTTCGCATTTTCGCAACAGTGCTGCCGCAGGCCCCATGCACAGACCCCAAAAATACGTTTCAAGTTTGAGGTGGCAATACAAGCAAGCAGCCCCAGTCTATCTGGCTCTGTGCGAACAGTGCCATGGGCAGATGAGGCTGAGCAACAGCTTTCCAGGCTAGCTCTTTCTGGCTGAGAGCTATCTGCAGATGTTCACATTTTCAGAGCAGGGCTGTCAGAGGCACCCAGCGCGGACCCCCAAAGCTACGTTTGAAGTTTGAGGGGGCAAGACATGCAAGCAGCCCCAGTCTCTGTGCCTCTGTGCGAGCAGTGCCATGGGCAGATGAGGCTGAGCAACAGCTTTCCAGGCTAGATATTTCTGCCTGCGACCTATATGCAGACGTTCGCATTTTAAGCAGCGGTGAAGCAGACACATTGCCCGCACCCCCAAAGCTAAATTTGAAGTTGGAGGTGGCAAGAAGAGCAAGCAGCCCCAGTCTCTGAGCCTCTGTGCGAGCAGTGCCATGGGCAGATGAGGCTGAGCAACAGCTTTCCAGGCTAGCTGTTTCTGGCTGCCAGCAATCTGCAGACGTTCGCATTTTCAGAGCAGGGCTGCCGGAGGTGCCCAGCACAGACCGCCGAAGATACGTTTGAAATTTGAGGGAGCAAGACAAGCAAGCAGCCCCAGTCTCTGTGCCTCTGTGCGAGCAGTGCCATGGGCAGATGAGGCTGAGCAACAGCTTTCCAGGCTAGCTATTTCTGGCACGAGCTATCTGCAGACGCTTGCATTTTCAGAGCAGGCCCACCGGAGGCGCCCTGCATGGACAAACTAAGGTATTTTTGAAGTTTGAAGTGGCAAGACAAGCAAGCACCCCAGTCTCTGTGCCTCTGTGCGAGCAGTGCCATGGGCAGATGAGGCTGAGCAACAGCTTTCCAGGATAGATTTTCTGGCTGCGAGCTATCTGCAGACGTTCACATTTTCAGAGCATGCAAGCCGCAGGCCCCCTGCACAAACGCCCAATGGTACGTTTGAAGTTTGAGGGGGCAAGACAAGCAAGCATCCGCAGTCTCTGTTCCTCTGTGCGAGCAGTGCCATGGGCAGATGAGGCTGAGCAACAGCTTTCCAGGCTAGCTCTTTCTGGCTGCCAGCTATCTGCAGACGTTCGCATTTTCGCAACAGGGCTGCTGGAAGCCCCATGCACAGACCACCAAATGTACGTTTCAAGTTTGAGGGGGCAAGACAAGCAAGCAGCACCAGTCTCTGTGCCTCTGTGCGAGCAGTGCCACGGGCAGATGAGGCTGAGCAACAGCTTTCCAAGCTAAATATTTATGCCTGCGATCTATCTACAGACAATCGCATTGTCGGAGCAGGGCTGTCGGAGGCCCGCAGCACGGACAACGAAAGCTACGTTTGAAGTTTGAGGTGGCAAGACAAGCAAGCAGCCCCAGTCTCTGTGCCTCTGTGCGAGCAGTGCCATGGGCAGATGAGGCTGAGGAACAGCTTTCCAATCTAAATGTTTCTGTCTGCGAGCTATCTGCAGACGTTCGCATTGTCGGACCAGGCCTGCCGGAGGCGCCGTGCACGGGCCACTTAAGATACTTTTGAAGTTTGAGGGGGCAAGACAAGGAAGAAGACCCTGTCTCTGTGCATCTGTGCGAGCAGTGCCATGGGCAGATGAGGCTGAGCAACAGCTTTCCAGGCTAGCGCTTTGTGGCTGCCAGCTATCTGCAGACATTCGCATTTTCGCAACAGGGCTGCCGGAGGCCCCATGCACAAACCTCAAAATTACGTTTGAAGTTTGAGGTGGCAAGACAAGCAAGCAGCACCAGTCTCTGTGCCTCTGTGCGAGCAGTACCACGGGCAGATGAGGCTGAGCAACAGCTTTCCAAGCTAAATATGTATGCCTGCGATCTATGTACAGACAATCGCATTGTCGGAGAACGGCTGTCGGAGGCCCGCAGCACGGACACCCAAAGCTACGTTTGAAGTTTGAGGGGGCAAGACAAGCAAGCATCCGCAGTCTCTGTTCCTCTGTGCGAGCAGTGCCATGGGCAGATGAGGCTGAGCAACAGCTTTCCAGGCTAGCTCATTCTGGCTGCGATCTATCTTCAGACGTTCGCATTTTCGCAACAGGGCTGCTGGAAGCCCCATGCACAGACCACCAAAGGTACGTTTCAAGTTTGAGGGGGCAAGACAAGCAAGCAGCCCCAGTCTCTGTGCCTCTGTGCGAGCAGTGCCATGGGCAGATGAGGCTGAGCAACAGCTTTCCCGGCTAGCACTTTCTGGCTGCGACCTATATGCAGACGTTCGCATTTTCAGAGCAGGGCTGCCGAAGGCCATCGCCACAAACCACCTAAGATACTTTTGAAGTTAGGGGGTAAGACAAGCAAGCAGCCCCTGTCTCTGTGCATCTGTGCGAGCAGTGCCATGGGCAGATGAGGCTGAGCAACAGCTTTCCAGGCTAGCTCTTTCTGGCTGCGAGCTATCTGCAGACGTTCGCATTTTCGGAGCACGCCTTTCCGACGCCTCCTGCACGGACCGCCAAAAATATGTTTCAAGTTTGAGGTGGCAAGACAAGCAAGCAGCCCCAGTCTCTGTGCCTCTGTGCGAGCAGTGCCATGGGCAGATGACGCTGAGCAACAGCTTTCCAGACTAGCTCTTTCTGGCTGCCAGCTCTCTGCAGACGTTCGCTTTTTAAGAGCAGGACTGGAGGAGGAGCCCGGCACCAAACACCTAAGCTACGTTTGAAGATTGAGGTGGCAAGACAAGCAAGCAGCCTCAGTCTTTGTGCCTCTCTGCGAGCAGTGCCATGGGCAGATGAGGCTGAGCAACAGCTTTCCAGGCTAGCTCTTTCTGGCTGCGAGCTATCTGCAGACGTTCGCATTTTCGGAGCAGGCCTGCCCGGGTCCCCAATCACGGACCACCAAATGTACGTTTGAACTTGAGGGGGCAAGACAAGCAAGCAGCCCCAGTCTCTGTGCCTCTGTGTGAGCAGTGCCATGGGCAGATGAGGCTGAGCAACAGCTTTCCAGGCTACCTCTTTCTGGCTGCGAGCTATCTGTAGACGTTCGCATTTTCAGAGCAGGCCTCCCCGAGTCCCCAATCACGGACCACCAAATTTATGTTTGAAGTTTGAGGGGGCAAGACAAGCAAGCAGCCCCAGTCTCTGTGCCTCTGTGCGAGCAGTGCCATGGGCAGATGAGGCTGAGCAACAGCTTTCCAGGCTAGCTCTTTCTGCCTGAGATCTATCTGCAGACGTTCGCATTTTCGCAACAGTGCTGCCGCAGGCCCCATGCAAAGACCCCAAAAATACGTTTCAACTTTGAGGTGGCAATACAAGCAGCAGCCCCAGTCTATCTGGCTCTGTGCGAACAGTGCCATGGGCAGATGAGGCTGAGCAACAGCTTTCCAGGCTAGCTCTTTCTGGCTGCGAGCTATCTGCAGATATTCGCATCTTCAGAGCAGTGCTGTGAGAGGCGACCTGCGCGGACCCCCAAAGGTACGTTTGAAGTTTGAGGGGGCAACACAAACAAGCAGCCCCAGTCTCTGTGCCTCTGAACGAGCAATACCATGGGCAGATGAGGCTGAGCAACAGCTTTCCTGGCTATCTCTTTCTGGCTGCCAGCTATCTGCAGACGTTCGCATTTTCAGAGCAAGGCTGCTGGAGGCCCCATGCACAGACCCCAAAATTGCGTTTGAAGTTTGAGGGGGCAAGACGAGCAAGCAGCCCCAGTCTTTTTGCCTTTCTGCGAGCAGTGCCATGGGCACACGAGGCTAAAAAACTGCTTTCCAGGCTAGCTCTTATTGGCTGCGAGCTATCTGCAGACGTTCGCATTTGCGGAGCAGGGCTTCCTCAGGCCCCATGCACGGACAAGCTAGGGTGCGTTTGAAGTTTGAGGTGGCAAGACAAGCAAGCAGCCCCAGTCTCTGTGCCTCTCTGCGAGCAGTGCCATGGGCAGATGAGGCTGAGCAACAGCTTTCCAGGCCAGCTCTTTCTGGCTGCGAGCTATCTGCAGACGTTCGCATTTTCGGAGCAGGCCTGCCCGGGTCCCCAATCACGGACCACCAAATGTACGTTTGAACTTGAGGGGGAAGACAAGCAAGCAGCCCCAGTCTCTGTGCCTCTGTGTGAGCAGTGCCATGGGCAGATGAGGCTGAGCAACAGCTTTCCAGGCTACCTCTTTCTGGCTGCGAGCTATCTGCAGACGTTCGCATTTTCAGAGTAGGCCTGCTGGAGGCGCCGGCACGGACAACCTAAGCTACGTTTGAAGTTTGAGGGGGTAAAACAAGCAAGCCGCCCTAGTCTCTGTTCTTTTGTGCGAGCAGTGCCATGGGCAGATGAGGCTGAGCAACAGCTTTCCAGGCTAGCCCTTTCTGCCTGCGAGCTATCTGCAGACGTTCGCATTTTCGCAACAGTGCTGCCGCAGGCCCCATGGACAGACCCCAAAAATGCGTTTCAAGTTTGAGGTGGCAAGACAAGCAAGCAGCCCCAGTCTATCTGGCTCTGTGAGAACAGTGCCATGGGCAGATGAGGCTGAGCAACAGCTTTCCAGGCTAGCTCTTTCTGGCTGCCAGCTATCTGCAGACGTTTGCATTTTCAGAGCAGGACTGGCGAAGGAGCCCGGTACCAACCACCTACAGCTACGTTTGAAGTTTGAGGGGGCAAGACAAGTAAGCAGCCACAGTCTCTGTGCCTCTGTACGAGCAGTGCCATGGGCAGATGAGGCTGAGCAACAGCTTTCCAGGCTAGCTCTTTCTG